>NC_073745.1:56150537-56497204 GCF_029784135.1 Toxorhynchites rutilus septentrionalis
TTTCAATATAATTTTCCATTAGAAGATTATTTGTTTATCAATTCATTAACTGCCTCAGCTTCCTCCGGATTTTTTAACAAAAAGTACATAAATATTACAATATCTGTAATATATAATTATTACAGCCTTGTTGAAAATCCAATTTTATTATAATGATGAAACCATTCCTAATTTCAATTTCAAAATTGAGCATTAACAAAATAAGCCACGCGTTACAAAATTTTGTATAATCAATCATTTGAAATCCCTTAATTTTTCGTTATATTTTTTTTTATAGTGACCCCCCTATGTAAAAAAACGTAGTCCTACGTCAAAACTTTTTTTTAAAAAAGTCGTCGCATTTTTTTTGGATATTTCAAATATTCAAAGTTGCTCAAACGACCATTTTTTTCCAACCAAATTAACTTTCAGCTTGTGTTAGGAGTTGGCTGATCGCTGTCCAGGGTGAAACAAAAATCGAAACCTCTATACCTCTTGCCCGTTGTGATGTGACATCGAAGAAAGAAACCATACCATGTAAGCTAACGGCCGAATTGTATGCAAACTGCTACTTGTTGTATTATGAGAAGATCGCCAAGCGGCGAATAAAATCTGAATAACCTACCTATTTTATTCGTTACATTGTTTGCTTGTTTCACTACTTCCACTATATACGAGTACGGCTTAGACAAAATAATTATAATAGATAATAGAGATAATTTTAATTTGTGTTTTTTGAATCAAAATTCATCCATCAATTTAAGGGATTTTAACGTTCAAAATTCTTATACTTTTCACACCCGAAACATCGAGATGGGCCCCTATCCATGAGCTGCAATTATAGGTGGAGCATATGGTAGAGTTTGCGAGCGTAGTGTGCGTTATAGCATACGCTGTCATAGCTTCTTTTCACATCGTGACGTCAATATTTGTGTTTATATTCAATTGTTTTCCATATCCATTTTCGCGATAACATGACGATATTTTCAAGGCTAACAATGTTGGTGTATTTGATTTGAGAAAATAGTTCACAATTAAACTTCTTCATTGAAAATGCTGCTAATCCTAAAACTAAGAATACAACTGGACTTTTTATCCCTTAAATGATGGTAATAAGGTATCAGCTTCGGTAATCACACCCAAAATATATTTTGTAAAACTACTTTTTCATCAATAGCTTCAAATTTAACGCTTTAAAGTTGGGGGACTCATCAGTGGTGTATTTAGCGGTTTTGAAGTGATTCTGTTTAATTTTATGTACTTTAAATGTTCCAAGGAACCAAGTAAGAATACGGGGTTAATTATAATTTATGCTCCGCATTGAAGACGTTGGAGAGGGGGGGGAGGGGGTTTGGATGAGTATTGTTTTACTCTTTTTTACAGTCACTATTTAAAATAGGTTTTTTGCAGCTACTAAAAAAAGGGTGAGACGTGTGAACATTGTATCGTTAAATGTTAAATGAAATGAATTTTAATGGCAAGCAGACTTTCAATTAGTTTTATTGGTCAATTCGTAACTTGAACCTTGTTATATCAATTGGATTCATCCCGGGCTTGTGTGTTATATAATATTCGAATATAGGCTTGCAAATTGCTGATGTCTTCGTTTTTCTCGACGATGGTATAGTGGGATATTTTTACGGGAGACGACGAAATGTGTTGTATTCTGAGGTCAATTAGAGTTCTCAGTTTGGGTTTTCCGAGAGATGATTTACCTCTTGAATCGTTTGAGTAATGACACAGCTGAAACGTCCTTTCCCTTCCTATTTTTGTATACCTTTCCATTGACTCTTGCCCTTTTTATGACTTCCGCTTTGTGTTTTATTGTCTGCCGAACACAACGCTTACATTTCGCGGTCATGTCATTTGTATCAAAATGCAAATCAGAAGACATTCCGATTATGTTGAGTAGTTGCGCATGCTTGTTACGAAACAATGAATGAAATTGTATATCTATCGCAGCGTTGTCCATGGTGATAATTAGAAACATGGACTGATGGGGTTTCTCAAACAAACGAATATTTGCAACCCCAATTTAAGGGGGTTCGTAGAACTAACATTTCCTGAAATTTAGATAGTCGATGTATGAACCCTCCAAGGACTCAAAATCTGCCAGAAAATAAATTTTGATAAAAATGGCGTTTATGGGGTTTCTCAAATAAAATTACAAGATGATGCAATCATGAGCAATTTAGTTCAAAACATCATGAAATCGTGAGTTGTTCAAACGTTCAAACATTGTTGTGTTTCTTCTATATACATTCCATCTATATATATTAGGCTGCCAAAAAAGTCCTGTGGTATTTCCGCGAGGTGTCAAGCGCGTAGTTCTAGTTGTATTCATTGTATCGAGTCATAATATATCTTGTTGGAAAGGTATTTATAGTGCTATAATATAGTCCTTGACAGTGTTTTGTGTCGTTCGTGAGTTATAGTGTCGCAAATATGGAGCAAAATAAAGAGAAAATCCGATATATTTTACAGTACTACTATGACAAAGGCAAAAATGCATCTCAAGCTGCCAATGAAATTTGTGCAGTTTATGGACCCGATACAGTTTCCATTTCCACCGCACAACGATGGTTTCAACGTTTTCGTTCTGGTGTAGAGGTCGTCGAAGATGCGCCACGCTCCGGAAGGCCTGTCGTCGAAAATTGCGACAAAATCGCTGAATTAGCCGAGAAAGACCGGCATAGTAGCAGCCGTAGCATCGGCCAAGAGCTGGAGATAAGTCATCAAACCGTTATTAACCATTTGAAGAAGCTTGGATTCACAAAGAAGCTCGACACACGCCACACACGTTGACGCAAAAAAACATCTTTGACCGTATCGACGCATGTGAATCGCTGCTGAATCGCAACAAAATCGACCCGTTTCTGAAGCGGATGGTGACTAGCGATGAAAAGTGGGTCGCTTACGACAACGTGAAGCGAAAACAGTCGTGGTCGAAGCCCGCTGAAGCGGCTCAGACGGTGGCCAAGCCCTCATTAACGGCCAGGAAGGTTCTGCTGTGTGTTTGGTGGGATTGTCAAGGAATAATCTATTATGAGCTGCTTCCCTATGGCCAAACGCTCAATTCGGACCTGTACTGCCAACAACTGGACCGCTTGAAGGTAGCACTCATGAAGAAGAGGCCATCTTTGATAAACAGAGGCCGCATTGTCTTCCATCAGGACAACGCCAGGCCACACACTTCTTTGGTAACGCGCCAGAAGCTCCGGGAGCTCGGATGGGAGGTTCTTTTGCATCCGCCGTATAGTCCGGACCTTGCACCAAGTGACTACCACCTGTTTTTGTCCATGGCGAACGAGCTAGGTAGTCAGAAGTTAGCCACAAAAGAGGCCTGTGAAAATTGGCTATCCGAGTTTTTTGCCAATAAGGAAGCGAGCTTCTATAACAGGGGTATTATGAAGTTGGCATCTCGTTGGGAACAAGTCATCGAACAAAACGGCGCATATTTGACTACTGAACCAATCGACATGAAAATTTGTATGTAGGGGTTTTTGGGGCCGGGGAAGGTTTTCATAATAGTTTCAGACTCCCCCCCCTCTCTAAGGGGGGATTGCCATACAAGTGAAATACAAATTTCTACATTACTCTAGAATTAATGAAGCAAATGTAACTAAATTTGGCATGCGAAAGTTTAAGGGTGCAATAAATGTTTCTACGGTAGTTCGATACTCCTCTCCCCTCCCTTGGGGGGCCCCCCATGCAAATGAAACACAAATTTTTGTACTACTCGAGAACTAATCAAACAAATGAAACGAAATTTGGCATGTGGAGGTTTTAGGGTGCAATAAATGATTCTATGGTGGTTAGACACTCCCATACCATACAAATGAAAACCATACAAATGAAACACACATTTCTGCATTACTCGAGAATTAATCAAGCAAACGAAACCAAATAAGGTATATGGAGGTTTTAGAACGCAATATATTTTTTAACGGTGGTTAGACACTCCACCCCTGTCTCTAAGGGGGAACTGCCATACAAATGAAACACAAATTTCTACATAACTCGAAAACTAATCAAGAAAATGTCGAATTTGGCATGCGAAGGTTTTAGGGGACACAAAACGTTTCTATAATGAATAGACACTCCTCCCGTCTCTCTGAAAAAAATATTCAAAAAAACCTGAAAATAATCTTATATTATAATTATGAGTTTAGGTAGAAGTACTAGGGATTTTATAGTAAAAGGTAAATTCAACGAGGTCGATTGGAAGATCAATCAATGAACAGTTCTGCGATTGGACTGATGAACTTGCGCTTAGTAAGAAAACGTGAATGTTTGAAGGTATTGATAACAAAAAAAAAAATTTGGGCGGGACGAAGCTTGCATATTTTGTACACCATTCCAAATATACTCTTCCTACTATTTCACCTCATGTGTACCTCTTTGGGCCACTATATTGAATAGTTAGAAGTAACCCTACGTCAACATGAATACGACACCCCTAGGAATCCCATTTTCCATATGTTTCCTCCACATACCCCCGTGGAATCCCAAACCGCTGCAACACTTGCATACCACTCTTAAACCGGGACTCCCTTTCCGGGTTCTCAACTCAAGCTTTATTAGATCATTCATTATATATCACCCCAGTTTAAGTTAAACTCTCGGTCGATACACTCACTCCGATATTAGTTTGAGCATCAAGTTGTGACAGCTCGCGTCGGCAAATCAAAACAAACATATTTGTGTGTTTGGGGGAACTCCATCCCTCGAAGCCCCGAAGTCGCGCAAAAGAGAAAATGCTGAGCCAGCCGCACGCGGTGCCGGGTTCATCACGAGTGCACTAATTCGGCGCAGACGGTTTTTAGCACACATAGTTTGATGCGTAAACATTTGCCTTTGTTTCACTGCCATGGTTCGTAATGGTTTGGGCCTGTTTGTAGTTTCTCTAATTCCCGTGTGCGTGAGAGTAGTTTTGGCATAAATTTACTCACTGTGTCGAGTGGTGATTTTTTGCGGCGAATGCAAATGTGAATTGGGTTTGTTTGTGTGTGTGCATATGGGGAAAAGAAGCGGAACATAATTTGCATGATAAATTGCCGAAAGTAGCAGGTATTCGAGGTGTCTACCGTCCATTCATGAAATACTTAGCCGAACGTGACACATTCTTCAATAAGTGGAATCGAACGATAATTTTTGCGGAATTTGGGCCTGTGGTTGACAAGGTGGGTAGCTGAGGCACCATTTGAGGATTCTTACTGCTCCGATTGAATTGAATCAAGTTTGGATAGGAACTAATTTGAGTTTTTATTTTGTTTCAGATCTTGAACTTCCAACATACCAGGACAGTGAATTTTACGTGAAAGAAGCCCGAGATATGGTTACAATCATACAACACATGATATCGTTAGGTAAGTGTCTTTAAGTTGGAATCATAGTCGGTTTGAGGTTAGTTAGACCAGGAAAAGGAGGATGCTGAAACTTCCTTCAGTATGATCCCTTTCTTTTGAGCATAGCATTTCCCAACATTTGATAAACTATAATGATTGCACATAGGGTTGTGTTTCACACTAAAAATCTTCGTATGAAGATGATTCATACGATTCTGTACGAATCTACGCAACTGTTTTCTCGCAAATCAACATGGGATTTTCACTACACATAATTGCAAGACTACACTCGTATTGCCGGTACACTTTAACTTTGCACGATTGAATCTTTTCGATATTGTGTCTCAAAAGAGTATCCAAGCTGTTCATATTTTTCTACATAGTGATTTCTTGAGATCGAATTGCATTGCTAGAATATTTGTGTTCTTGGATTTATTCAATTTAACCTTACAGATGAATTTACAATCGATGGTTTTGATGTGTCTTGGAACGCTTCTTCATCGGAATGAGTTCGCGAAGTTCCATGAATATTTGACACATTGAAGGTTTGTCTAGCTGAGCATAATATTCTTTGAAAGCACGTAGATCGTATTTCGATGATTTGTACTGCTTGCAGTACATTGAGAATATTGTATAAAATGTTGAAGGGTTGTGCCCGAGACTTAAACGCATAGATGACATAGGATTATACTATGATATTTGTTGCATGTTTATTGGAATACCTTTAAATAGGATGCGCCGCAGACGCAGTCGACCACTCACAGCAACGACCTTGCCGCTACTGCTTATATTTTTAGCTCTGAAAAGACTTTGGTGGTTTGGAGAAAATTTTTCGGTACGTTATACATTACAGTTCCCTAACCCATAAATGTTTCAAAATAAGAAACACTGGAAGAATACACATTTTCCTATCGTGTTCCAGTGGCCAAATTTATATCAGCGAGGTGTAATATTTAACCTTCCTATACTCGCGTATAGGTCTGACTCTGTATTTTTACATCACATCATATGAGAATCTGTACTGGGGTGTAACTTTAAAATTTCTGAAACGTGAGCTATATCTCGTTGACAGTTGAACAACGTGATATGTCAATCACTTCATTCGAAAAATAAATGGTGTATGAAACTGAAAACTTTTTAACCCAAAAACTTGTTTCAATAGCTCAAGGCTGCTTAGAATGCAAACAATTGTAATCACAAAAATTTATAAAAAAAGAATATCTTAGTTAGGATTTGTCGATGCATGTCGTTGGCTGTCAGTGAAAGTTCTCTAAATACTGTGCTTGCCCTGGTCATCCTCAGATTCTATTTTGCTATTGTGTCGAACAATATTTTTCGCCACAGAATGCATTTTCAGAATATGCAAGAAGCAAACATAGTGTAGAGCAGAATCAATTCAGAAGAGAAATATTAAATAGGATGTACGTCGTCGGTTTTCATGCCATGGAGATCGTACGAATGGTTGATTCTCTGCGTTTTCAAATAGATAAAGGTAGTGGCGGACAAATATATAATCGCCTGGAGCCACACTGTGTGTACGAGAAGAATGTCACGATGCATATTGAATGTATTGTTCTCGCGAGAAAAAGAATGAATCATTAATCAACCATCTTCAGTTGCGTCTACAAAACAACGCAAACCCATCGGTCCTTCTCAGGATTATTTAAGAAATTTAGATGCATTCTAACAATATATATTATATTTATTTTTGGCTGAAGGGAGATTCTGTGAATTCAGGAGTGTGTTTGGATTCATTGGTGGAATGATGTTGTTTTTTTCACTATAGAGGATTTAAGCTTCCTCATTTCAATCGTTTCTAGCCTTGAAAAAATCCAATTTGAAAAATCAAACAGAACAACTAATGTGGTTTCAAATCGCTGATGGCTTACACCGGGCAGAAAGGAATGTATTAGTTGCTCATTATTGACGGTACGGGCAGGTAAGCACACAAATCGACAGAGAAAAAGTATGCGAAAATGAGAATACTTCCAGTTTTCATTAATTTAAACGGTTTAGGGATTAGGGAATTGTAATGTATAGCATATCTAACAAATCTTAGACAGCTTTATTTCATAACGTGACCTGTTTTCTGATTTGGCACTCTTCCTGGAAGACGTAGTTCTACGTCGGAAAGCTCTATGACCTCTTCCAATGGGGTTATGTTTCAAGGGAGTTCATATTCGTTTTTGCCAATAGATTCGCAAGTGATCTGGAAATGTATTTGCACCTGCGGTCGAAAAATCCCAAATGTACAAACAGAAGTGCCTGAAAAAAACGTATTCTTCCGCACATTAACCCTCCTGTACTCTTTCTCTCTCTTTCTCTCTCTCTATGTCTCTCTTTCATTCTCTCTTTCTCTGTCTCTCTCTTTCTCTGTCTCTTTCTCTCTCTCTGTCTCTCTTTCTTTCTCTCTCTCTCTGTCTCTCTTTCTCTCTCTCTTTCTCTCTCTCTCTCTCTCTCTTTCTCTCTCTCTCTCTCTCTCTCTCTCTCTCTTTCCCTCTCTTTTTCTCTCTTTCTATTTCTCTCTTTTTCTCTCTCTCTGTCTCTCTCTGTTTCTTTCTCTCTGTCTCTCTCTCTTTCTTTCTCTCTATCTTTCTCTCTTTCATTCTCTCTCTTTCTCTCTCTTTCTCTTTCTTTTTCTCTTTCTCTTTCTCTTTCTCTTTCTCTTTCTCTTCTTCTCTTTTTCCCACCCTCTCTCCGACTTCTAATTCGGTAACCAAGAATAATCAAGGATATTTATATATTTCTCTGACAGCATCAAAATTAACCTATTTGAATGAAATTCAGTTCGTATAACAAACGATTTTTTTTATTACAACCTTGTGTCTTATCAAAATAGAACCTAATTCAATAGCATTTGTTCCCAACCATCATAGTTCTACGTCAAACTCCCGTCCGTGCCTCTAGTCATAGATCCTTCCAACTTTTTTTTACTGCAATGAGAGCTGAACAATGAACAATTAGAAAGAATATAAAAACAACACCTCAATCGCGGTTGACAGCTTGCAGGAGCGACCGAACTGCTGCTGGCTTTATTTTACCCGTATCTGACATTCTTTGGGAATTTTAACATCATTTACAGGTATCGATACCGCCTATAATTTATAATACTAAGCATTTGCAGAAAAGTGACTGTAAAAATCAGTGATAATCAGTGCGTTAGCAAATTCTGTAATTCAGTTTTTTGTAGTTGTTTGAACTATTTTGTTTGCTGTTTTCATGGTTAGTGAGAGAAAAGGTAACAATCTACTACAAATGGATGAACAAATGATCTTTTATGTTGAAAACTTCATCAAAATTAGTATGTACCATTTTGAGTAATGAGACACTGATTAATGGCCAACAAAGCTCAAGTGTTCGGAATTTGAGACTGTTGGGGTTTTTTCGGACGACTCTTTGCAGCACGCGGGAATTGTTGGTGAGCGAGCTCAAAGCTATAATATAATATATTCACATAATGAATTCAGATATGATTTACAATAATTCATCTCGACTTACATTTGGTCTCCTTGTTTTGTATACAGCGAAGCTTACTACAGGATGACTTAAATTGATTTCAATATTATTTTCTAATAACACTCGGATGGAACTCTACCTTTTTGTGGTTAGCAAAGATGTGTGTGAGGAAAACATATGGGATTGTTATGACAGCTGTATTTCGACGGTTATCAGACGAACTGTCATGGAGCGATGCTGATGCTACTGAAATGCGCAGGGTGATATGAAGTGAACAGTGGCGTGATTTGCCCCCTCAACAGAGACAAAACGGTATTTTATATTCTCTCACTCGGGTTCGTCCGCAACTTGTATCGCCTCGGTGCTAAATTTTCTAGTCCGTGGTAAGGAGATTCTTTGCGTTTTAACAAATAGATCGATTGGTGCAAGTTGATGAGCTCAATGCCTTTGTTAATCTCGCAACTGCTGCCTTTGTCTACTTGATCCGTGCGCGTTCGTCGGTATTGGTCCTTTGATCTGACGCTCTATGTCCACCAAGATATAGGAGGTCTTCAACCCTATCCACTGCTTACCCAACTATTATAAAGTTGAGTCCAAATTGCGGTTGAGTCCTCGAGCTTGAGGTGCTCCATCTTTATTGGCAAGTTACGAAGTTACCCTCGATTTTCTTTACGACTGTTTTCTCCCAAGATGATCTAGTCGCAGTGAGTGCAAAAATCCGCTCAATTATCTTATCCGGGACTCCCTTGTGTTGGCATTGGATGCATGACTTCAAGTTGACGGTTGACGCGCGATTCTCAAAATAGGTCAGAAGACATTAGTCAACATAGGTAAGCTTCTCTTCCATGCGCCCTCGTAAGTCATCAGATAAGCCTAGTCTGATACTGAATAATACAAGTTCTGCAAAATTTATTGGAACTGAGGCTATGCTACAATATCTACGGCTAGGAGTTTCTGCAGGATGTGGATCTTAATTCATTGGATTATTCAGTATGAAAGGCATTATTAGGACCTGCCGTGCGAGGCTGTAATTACAACAAGTGGAAACTCGATCGACGATTAACATAGTTTAAGACTCTCAGAAGCATCCCCATTTTGAATAAATAAAATAAATCGAAACCGAAATTTTTGAGGATTTTTTTAAATTTTGGCATTGTTTAATGGTGCAAACATTATCACACATGCGGTATGGCCGGATCGGCTTTCTCGAGTATCTTTTTGGGGACCATGGGGGAAGGGGGCTGTTCATAAAACTCCAAAAAACGGCGGTTCTCTTCCCTCTCGTCTGACGTCTCATGACGCATTCCCTGTTGTCGGGGCCGATTTTAGCGTTGAAGTCGCAACGAAGACCTTATTGTCCCCCTGTGGAATTCTGTTCACAACGGCATTCGGCTTACTGTTATAATTTTCCCACACCATTGGCTCGGTAGTGTTGGTCGGCTCGTAGCTTTGGATTACTCCTATCTGTATTGTTACAAGTATACATAAACATTTTTCACTAATTCTAATGTTATTGAAGTAGAGAACCGATTACTCGCGGTTTACTCGAGTTTAGAAGATGACATATTTTTTAAGGAAGAGGAAGGGATATAAGGATATGTTGACAATGTTCACACACGAACAATTCGTTCGAGAACTCGCGAGCTGATCGGACAAGTTTGAGAATCGATCCGATAACGGTGTTTTTTTTCACGCAGATCTATATTGTGCTTTTTTTCATCAGTGCTTGCGAGTGAAGCGAGCTCAATTAAAAGTGGTGCACGATCGAGACGCTGAGGATCCAGTTCAGATCAACACACATTCATCACACGCTACACAGCAGCGGCAAGTAGAAGTTTATTTTTCTATTGTTCCATATATCATTCCTTCAACCTCCTGTGTACGATTTACACCATTGTCCAACATTGTATTTACCAAATCGGCAAGCGTTGGCATTAGGGGTGTACATCTTTCTTACATTACCGTTGAACTTTTGTTGAAACTTTTTTTCATTTTTGAATTTTATACAATAAAAAATTGAAATAAATATAATTTATATATACCTTGAATACAAATATAATTTATTTACTCATTTATTTTTTTCTATTTTTTATTATTATTCTACACTGTTCACATCGAACAGGTGACTAATTCATTATTATGGCTGAGGGTGGGGAGGATCCCCCATCCACGTCATTGAATGTTTCTGATGCTGACCCACCTCCTGAAGAGCAGGAGGATGAAGCAGACGTTGAGGAGGAAAATTCTGTGTATGAAGTAGAAAGTTCTGAAGATGAGGAAATTGATGAAAAACATGATTTTCGTCTAAAGGAATACCCGGAGGGATTCAAAGGTCCATTCATTGTATACTTTAGACGAAAATCAAAACCTCTTAATGTCATTCGCATCTCAAAAGAACTAACGCAGAAATTTTCCAAAGTTACTGAAATTACTCGGATGGGGCCAGACAAATTACGAGTTGTCGTCTCTTGCAGGACCCAAGCGAATGCAATAACGCGCTGTGATCTCTTTGCGATTGAGTATCGCGTATACGTACCCTGTTGCAACGTTGAAATAGACGGTGTAATAAACGAAAAGGGTTTGACTCGAAAAGAGATACTCGATGGTGTCGGTCGCTTCAAGAATTCCTCACTTAAAAGTGTGAAGATTCTTGAATGCGATCGACTGAAGTCTGTGTCACTTAAAAATGACAAACGAGTTCTCAATCGGACAAACTCTTTTCGAGTGACATTTGAGGGTTCCGCTCTTCCAAACTACGTTGCAATAGGTGCTCTTCGTTTACCTGTTCGGTTGTTTGTACCCCGGGTAATGAAATGCAACAAATGTATGCAACTCGGTCACACGGCCGCCTATTGTTGCAATAAACAACGTTGCGCAGATTGTGGAGAGAGTCATGATGGGACTTCTTGCGCAAAAGAGCGCAAGTGTCTTCATTGCGACGGGGCCCCCCATGATCTTTCTCAATGCCCGGTGTACATACAACGAGGGGAAAAACTCAAGCGTTCCTTAAAGGAACGTTCCAAGCGGACTTATGCAGAAATGCTTAAGAGTTCCGCCCCAACGACTCAGGACAATCCCTACTCCATTCTGCAGAACGACGAGCCTGTTGCAGACGCTCCCAATGCAGGAAGTTCCGGTACATCGCAGGGTGCCATTAGGAAAAAAAAAATTACTTCTTTTCCATCACTCCCCAGAAAGAAGACCGAAACTTCCCAAGTTGGAATGAAACCTCGTATCGAACGTGCTGAGAATAGACCGAAGCAAGTACCTCCTGGTTTAAGCGGTTCTTCTACGCACCAGGGGTCCTCAGCACTTCCCGGAGCAGAGCCCAACACGTCTGTTCCTTTTTCGCGGTCGAGGCAACAGCCACAATCTGGCTTGCTTGCGCTTTCTGACCTGGTGGACAATATTTTAAATGCTTTAAATATAAATGACCCTCTTAAAAGCATAGTATTATGTTTGCTTCCGATTGTGAGAACATTTTTGAAAGAAAAATGTGGTTTTTTAGCAGCGTTCATTTCCCTCGATGCCTGATTCAGTGCAAGAGGTCAAGGATTTGACCACTGTAATACAGTGGAATTGCAGAAGCATCATCCCTAAACTAGATCAATTTAAATTTTTAATTCATAGTTCTAACTGTGATGTGTTTTCCCTCTGTGAAACATGGCTTTCTTCAGCCGACGAACTGAATTTCCACGATTTCAACATTATTCGCCTCGATCGAAATGACTCGTTTGGTGGCGTACTATTGGGGATCAAAAAATGCCACTCCTTCTATAGAGTCACTCTCCCATCGATGACAGGCATTGAAGTTGTCGCTTGCCAGACACAAATCAATGGCAAAGACCTCTGCATTGCCTCGATATATATTCCTCCAAGAACTATGGTTGGCCGCCATCAGTTTTTTGATATCATCGAGGCACTGCCGGAGCCGCGGCTAATCTTAGGTGACCTCAACTCCCATGGAACAGCATGGGGTTCACTCTACGATGACAACCGTGCCACTTTGATTTATGATCTGTGTGACAACTTCAAATTGACAGTTTTGAATACTGGGGAAGCAACTAGAATAGCCAACCCTCCTGCACGGGCAAGCATGCTAGACATATCACTTTGCTCTTCTTCGTTATCCCTGGATTGCACGTGGAAGGTAATCCAAGATCCCCACGGTAGTGACCACCTGCCAATAATTTTATCGATCGCCAATGAATCAGGTTCTCGTGAGTCAGTCGATATTGCGTATGACCTCACGAAAAATATTGACTGGAGAAAATTTGCAGAAATAATATCTGAAGCACTTGTTTCAATGCATGAACTTCCTCCACTCGAAGAGTATAATTTTATATCGAGTTTGATTTACGAAAGCGCACTTCAAGCTCAAAAGAAACGTGTTCCTGCTACCACTTTACGACGTCGTCCTCCATCACTTTGGTGGGACAAGGAGTGTTCAAAGGTCTACCTTGAAAAATCATCCGCTTTCAAAAAATTCCGGAAAACTGGACTAGTGGAATGGTTTCGAAAGCACCAAGCTCTAGAAGCCAAACTAAAAGGTCTGATTAAAGAAAAAAGCGTGGATATTGGCGAAAGTTCGTCAATGGTTTGTCAAGGGAGACCGCTATGAGCACTCTTTGGAATACGGCTAGGAGAATGCGTGGCTGGAACCATACAAATGAAAGTGAGGAATACTCTGACCGTTGGATTTTCAAATTTGCAAGAAAGGTTTGTCCCGATTCCGTTCCTGCACAAAGCGTCGTACGCGACATTCCACTCCAATGCGACTATGAGAATTTTTCGATGGTGGAATTCTCAATTGCCCTCCTCTCATGTAACAATTCAGCTCCGGGGTCGGACAAGATTAAATTCAACTTGTTGAAGAATCTTCCCGACTTGGCAAAACAGCGTTTGCTGAACTTGTTCAACAAGTTTCTGGAGCTGAATATTGTCCCGCATGACTGGAGACAAGTGAGAGTGATAGCCATACGGAAACCCAACAAGCCGGCTTGCGATCACAACTCATATAGGCCGATTGCAATGTTATCCTGTATTCGTAAATTGTTAGAGAAAATGATTCTACTTCGTTTGGACAAGTGGGTCGAAACGAACAATTTGCTGTCAAATACGCAGTTTGGCTTCCGCCGAGGTAAAGGGACAAATGATTGTCTCGCGCTGCTATCTTCTGAAATCCAAATCGCATTTGCTCGCAAAGAACAATTGGCTTCCGTTTTTCTCGATATCAAAGGGGCATTTGATTCAGTTTCCATGGAAATTCTCTCAGATAAACTTCATAATCGTGGACTTTCACCAATTCTGAATAATTTCCTGTACAATTTACTGTCAGAAAAGCACATGAATTTCTCTCATGGCAACTCAAAATCTTCTCGATACAGTTTTATGGGCCTACCACAAGGCTCCTGCCTAAGCCCCCTCTTGTACAGTTTTTACGTCAATGATATAGATGATTGTCTAACTAGAAACTGCACGCTGAGACAACTTGCAGACGATGGAGTTATTTCCATCACGGGTACTAATCCCGCCGTTCTGCAAAAATCCTTGCAAGATACCCTGAACAATCTGTTCACGTGGGCTCTCAAGCTGGGTATCGAATTCTCTACGGAGAAAACCGAAATGGTCGTTTTTTCTAGGAAGCACGAACCCGCCCAATTCCAGCTTCACCTATCCGGCAAAACGATCAAGCACTCGATGTTTTTCAAATACCTTGGAGTATATTTTGACACATTGCGTATTTGAAACAGAAATGCCAGCAAAGAATCAATTTTCTCCAAACAATAACCGGAACATGGTGGGGTGCCCATCCAGGAGACCTCGTTCAGTTATACAAAACAACGATATTATCAGTGTTAGAATATGGCAGTTTTTGCTTCCGATCAGCTGCCAGGATTCATATTCTCAAGCTGGAGAGAATACAATATCGTTGCTTGCGTATAGCCATGGGGTGTTTGCATTCGACACATACGATGAGTCTCGAAGTTTTGGCAGGAGTACCCCCGCTTACTCTTCGGTTCACAGAATTATCCTACAGATTTCTCATCCGTTGCAAGATCATGAATCCATTGGTGATTGATAACTTCGAAAATCTACTCCAACTGACTCCTCAGTCAAGTTTTATGTCTTTATACCATGAGTACCTTACCCACGACGTGCACCCTTCACCAGGCATCTCCAACCAAGTTTGCTTCCCATACTTTTGCAATTCCTCTGTAATTTTTGATCTGTCCATGCGACAAAAAATCCATGGAATCCCAGATCATCTACGCTCAGATTCTATTCCGCCGATATTTTCGGCAGAATATGGGGGCATAGTTAGATCTGATAAAATGTTCTTTACTGACGGTTCATTCATAAACGGGTCCACTGGCTTTGGCATCTTCAATGAAAATTCCAGTGCCTCTTTCAAACTCAAAGATCCTTGTTCCGTGTATGTTGCTGAACTGGGTGCGATATACTACGCACTGGGGATCATTGAAACATTGCCCATCGACCACTATTTTATTTTTTCAGACAGTCTCAGCTCATTAGAGGCAATCCGCTCAATGAAGGTTGATAAACGCTCATCTTATTTCCTAACAAGAATAAGACAACTATTTAGTGTTTTGGTCGAAAAATTATTCAAGATTACCTTAGCATGGGTTCCCTCTCATTGCTCGATTCCGGGGAATGAGAAAGCGGACTCGCTAGCTAAGGTGGGCGCTTTAGAAGGCACTCTTTTTGAAAGGCAAATTGCTTATAATGAATTTTTCCACATTCCTCGTCAGTATATGCTCGTAAGTTGGCAGCGCATGTGGAGTGGAGATGAGTTCGGTCGTTGGTTACACACGATTATCCCTAAGGTCTCGACGAGGGCATGGTTCAAGGGATTGAATATAGGTCGTGATTTCATTCGCGTGATATCTCGGCTTATGTCCAATCACTACAGCCTAAACGCGCATCTCTATCGCATTAGGCTCGCAGCAAACAATCTTTGTGATTGTGGCGATGGCTACCACGACATCGAGCATGTTGTCTGGTCGTGTATCCGGTTCCATTGTGGTGGATACGGCCTAGCTCTCTAGAGCACTAAGAGCACAAGGCAGACAATCGGATATCCCCGTCCGGGATATCTTAGGTAGCCGTGATCCTGATCTTCTGCTTCATCTATACCTGTTCCTCAGAAACGCCGATGTCAACGTTTAATGATGTTTCCTTCGTTGTGTCCCCGTTTCATATCCCTCCTATCCGATCGATAAACTTTTACTTAGTCGCGGCAATACATACACACACTCTTTACAGACACACGGGCAAAAGGTTGTGCAGTCCACTGATCATTCAACAAGAGCCAAAGGTTGTACCGATCATGACAACTCTACACGAACTGATGATTGCGCCGGCTAGTGACCATTCTATCCTGGATTCCTCGAGTCGAGAAAGACGCACCACGCTAGATATGAGGTACAGACTAGGGGGGCGTTGCTGATTAATGGTCAGCTGCATCCCAATAGGAAGTATCCCGTGTCGGGCACACGTACAGAGCATTGGAGACAGCAACATCCCAATTACGAAAACACTTGTAATACTAACCTCGAGCCAACCGCGAGTAATCGGTTACATATTACTAACATAGATAATAAGAAAAATTGTATTGAACTCCCGGCCCCGTGAGGCTAACGCCATATGAGCCTTTATAAAAATATATATTTTGGAAAAAAAAAAAAGAATGTTCACACTCACATTCATCACACTCAATTCTTAAGCCTATCTTATATCTAATATGTATTTACATTTCAACTTATTCTATTGTTAGTAAAAAGGGATTTGATTTCTCGCGAAGGAAAAGAAAAAGGAGAATATAAGGATATATGGACAATGACACACGAAGATCGATAACTTTTAGGAAGACATATATTTGGGACATGTAATCAAGGTCTAACTGAGCCAACACATCTCTCACCGGCACATTGGGCTGCCTTCCTCTTCGATCTGGCAACAAGATACACTTCGCATGACCAAACAACATGTTCGATGTCGTGGTAACCTTGGCCACAAGCACAGATATTGCGATCGGCAAGATTAAAACGAAAGAGTAGCGCGTATAACGAACAGTGATTGGACATGAGTCGAGAGAAGGTGCGAATAAAGTCCCGACTCAAGTCCAGACTTTTGAACCATGGTTTGATCCTAGCCTTAGGGATAATCGAGTAAAGCCACCGGCCCAATTCATCTTCGTTCCACTTACGTTGCTAGTTAGCGATAGTATTTTTACGGACTAAAGAATAAAATTCATTGAAGGCGATTTGACGCTGATTAATGTCGCCTTCCGTTGCTACCTTTGCTAATGAGTCAGCCCTCTCATTACCCGGAATTGAGCAATGTGAAGGGATAAAGGTAATGACATAACAGCGTCTGGATAAAGCACTCAAAATTTCTCGTATTCTCTCAAGGAAGTACGGCGAGTGCTTTTCCGGCCTCACTGAACGGATAACTTCGACAGAGCTAAGACTATCCGTTACAATGTAATAGTGTTCAACAGGTCGTGAGGCGACGCTGTCCAGCGCCCAGTGTATTGCTGCCAATTCAGCAATACACACTGAGCAAGGATACTGAAGACTGTCAGAGGTGCTAAAAAATTCGTTGAGCACTCCAAATCCTGTGGACTCATTCATAGAGGACCCATCAGTGAAGTACAAATTATCACAATTGATACGCCCATACTTTGCATTGAAGATCGTAGGAACGATCCTCGATCGATGATAATCTGGTATTCCATGGATTTTCTCCTTCATGAACAGATCAAAATGTACAGAGGAATTGATGTAGTCAGTAAAACAAACACGGTTGGGAATGTACGAAGAAGGAACAACCTGCATGGAGATGAATTCATGATATGTACTCATGAACCCGGAGCGAAGATTTAGCTCGATCAGCTGCTCAAAATTCCCGATCACCAATGGGTTCATAACCTTACACCGGATGAGGAACCGAAAAGATAATGAATTGAAGCGATATTTTAGTGGGAGTACGCCTGCCAAAACCTCGAGACTCATGGTATGCGTTGAGGGCATACATCCCAACGCAATACGGAGACAAAGATACTGAATTCGCTCGAGTTTAATGAGGTGTGTTTTGGCAGCTGATTGAAAACAGAAACTGCCATACTCCATCACTGAGAGAATAGTTGTTCGATACAGCATTATAAGATCTTCTGGATGGGCTCCCCACCATGTGCCGGTAATTGTACGGAGAAAGTTTATTCTTTGTTGACATTTTTTACTCAGATACCTAATATGGAGTCGAACCATACCCCAAGATACTTGAACGACATAGCATGAGTGATCGGTTTACACAAAAGTTGAAGCTTTGGTTTTGCTGGTCTATGCTTCCTAGAAAAAACCACCATCTCTGTTTTCTCCGTGGAGAATTCGATCCCTAGCCCAATGGCCCAGGTTGAAAAATTGTTCAAAGTATCTTGTAAGGGTCCTTGCAGGTCGGATTCGTTTGATTCTACGACAGACACCACTCCATCATCTGCAAGTTGTCTTAGGCTGCAATTTTGTGTAAGGCAATTGTCAATGTCGCTTACATAGAAGTTGTACAAAAGGGAGCTTAAACCAGGAGCCCTGAGAGAGGCCCATGTAAGAGACCCGACTCACTGCCGAATCTCCGCGAGACAAATTCAAATGTTTCTCACATAGCAAGTTATATAACATGTTATTCAATAGAGGCGGTAGACCCCGAGAGTGTAATTTGTCTGACAAAACCTCTATTGAAACAAAATCAAAGGCCCCCTTCATGTCCAAGAATACTGAAGCCATTTGTTTTTTTTTCGGCGTAAGCCATATGAATTTCTGAAGAAAGCAACGCAAGACAATCATTCGTCCCCTTGCCTCTGCGGAACCCATATTGTGTATCTGAGAGTAGGCCATTTGTTTCAACCCATCGATCAAGGCGAAACAAGATCATTGGTCGGTACGAATTGAAGTCGGACGCGGGTTTTCCGGGTTTTTGAATAGCTATAACTCGCACTTGTCTCCAATCATCTGCAACAATATTATGCTCGAAAAACCGATTGAATAGATTCAACAAGCGATGTTTCGCCACATCAGGGAGGTTTTTCAACAAGTTGAACTTAATTCTATCCGTTCCTGGAGCCGAATTGTTACGAGAAAGGAGAGCAAAAGAGAATTCTACCATCGAAAACTCGGAATCAAGATCGCACCTATCTTGTGGTATATCTCGAACAATTTTTTGCACAGGAGCGGAATCGGGACAAACCTTCCCTGCAAAATAAAAAATCCATCGATGTGAATATTCTTCGCTTTCATTCGATGGAGAGCGATTTTTCATGTTTCGAGTCACTTTCCATAATTTTTTCATTGACGTTTCTCGTGAGAAACCTCCCACGAAATTTCGCCAATAAGCACGTTTTTCCCTTTGATCAAGTTTTTAAATTGATTTTCAATGTCCAAATACGTTTGAAAATTCTCAAAGGTTCCACGTTTCCGAAAAGCTTTAAATGCGTTCGATTTATCCTGATAAAGCTTGGAACATTGGCTATCCCACTATGGATTGGGAGACCTTCGACGAATAGTGGAGCCTGGGATGGGTTTCGTTTGAGCGCGAACCGTGCTGTCATAGATCAAACGAGAAATGAAGTTATACTCCTCCAATGGAGGCAAACCATCTCTGGAATTGATGGCTAGAGCAATCGCGTCCGTATATTTTCCAGTCAATGGGTCTTGTGAGGTCATATGCCATGTTTATAGATTCAGAAGAATTCGACCCAATAGTGATGGGAATTTTGATTACATTCCACTTGCAATCTAACGATAGTGAATTCTAGCAAAGCGAGAGGTCAAGAGCACTTGGGTTAGCTTTGGATTATTGTAAGGTTCCGTATGATTGCACTGAACCTACCCACGATCACCCTGTCATCTACCTCAGCATGATCATGGGGGCTTTCCCGATGATCGGGGAACCAACTCCGCGGTATTGTCGAGCGTTGTCGCCACGTATGACAGAATACAACATTACCTGGCCAATGAACTTAACCGAGCAGGATCAGTGTTTCGCTAGTCTATAGGGCCAGCTCACCCTGCTACGCCAGGGTCAAAACAT
This sequence comes from Toxorhynchites rutilus septentrionalis, assembly GCF_029784135.1. Taxonomy (NCBI): domain Eukaryota; kingdom Metazoa; phylum Arthropoda; class Insecta; order Diptera; family Culicidae; genus Toxorhynchites; species Toxorhynchites rutilus. The sequence continues at coordinate 56,170,430 of NC_073745.1, forward strand.
TCCAAATACATATTCGAGGTCGCTGTTCCATGCAAAAGATCGTTATCAATAATCAATCCATCAACTTCTTCTTTCGGTTACCATAATAAATCGAGTTCATCGAGCAAATTCCATTCAATGTCAAATTTTAGACCTCGTGGAAAAGGGAAACGAACAACAGCAGCATTGCGGCTATGAATTTGAATTTTTATTTTATTATGTTACGTTGAAATAAAAAAAATGTACTAGGCTTTAATTTTATCATCCCATAATTTCAACAAGTGATATGTGTGCAAGCTAAAATATTTTCTTTCTCTCGTTTATTGCAGGTCATAAATTCGAAGCAAATGAAGTAATAAATTTAAGTTTAGAACCTGGAATATGGTGAGTAGAGTTACAATAGCTATGTATTCTCTTTGATTTTTTGTTTACTCATATCCGTAGCAAATGCATCCACAAACTGTTTTTCATATCACTGTGAACGTCACTATGCCTCTTACTCTCTCTTTTTTTCCTCTTCACTCCCCCCAACTATCGCGGCAATAATATGTGGGCCTTGCGAGACGACGTGACACTTGACGTTGTAAGTGAAAACACATTTTCTTCGCTTGCGTCTCTGAAAACGAACTTTGCTTTCGTTCCACCTCCTCCACCCCATCACATACACAGATGCAGGCAACACAAGCGTTATTCAGCTTTTCTGCCGTATTTATTTCCCTAGTATATTCATCTGCTTGTTTGAGTGCATAATGATGGTCATTACTGGTCATTACTCTGAACCACGCGAACCATGGTGCCGTATTATGAATGGCATCCCAATTCCATGACATGAACTAAGCTAGAACACTTGACAAAAATTCAAATAATGGCTCTCTCATCGAAAAGTGGTGGGAAATAAATCAACATCAAGAAAAAGAATCGACGAGGCCATCGATTGCATCGATTCGTTCATACTGCTTAACTTGATTGTACAGCACTGAATCGAGCCGATATTTTCCAATTATATTAATTATACTTTACAGTCCAATATTATTATGCACACAATGCGCTGATTTTCGACGCTTAGCACCTGCACCCCTTTGCTCCTCTTGGCTCGAAGCGATTAACGATCAAATTTCATTAGCTTACTGCAGAGCAGCAGCCCCCTTGATGATTTATTCTCCAATTAGTGTGGTGGCATTCGGGTTGTGTCTTATGGTAAACGTTTTCACAGATGTCGAGCGATGGCATTGGTGCAGTAGCGGTAGCTGGTTTTTTTGGTTGTGAATAATGCACTTTTCTTCCCATTTTGAATTATGTTTTTGTTACCGCTCAAGGTACAATTTTATGACTTCAAGGCGATCAACGCGATTAATTTGTGTATCAGTTATATGTGGAGTCTAAATTTTCCCCTGAAATTCATATCTGGGGATATGAGAATACGCGAGATATTTAAAACCGAATCCCCTCTATTTCAAATTTGAATAGCATTCTTAAAAATGAGTACAATCTGAAATGAATATCGGAAACAGACTATCAAAATTGCAACGGAATTCGTAAAAAAAAAGATTAGATCCGATTTTTTTTTATATTATTGAAACAGAAAATTCAACAGATTTTCTCATCATAATTTCCCACTTCCGGCGCTGAATTTTTATGAACAACCTGAATACTGCTGAAACTACATGTCGATTAGGTACGCACTGATTATCATCATGACTATACCGGCAATCAGAAACGGGCACCAGTTCACCAGACAAAACATAATTGCTACTGTGAGAGTGAAATATGAGTATAGCTTTGACAGCACCGTTTTAACCACATAAAAATATCTATATGTGATGAATGTTGCGGTCAAAGGGGGCAACAGAAAGTGATTCAGATAAAAAAACCTGAGCCCAGTTGAATCGAATCATCCAAGTATTGTGCATTTCCGGGTCTCGTGCACTGTTAGCCTAGTCGCTAGGCGCCTTTCTGCATGCATTATTGGAAAATGACATTTCTGTGTGTTTCTGAGGAGGTTGGTTTGTGTTTGTTTGAACCGTGTGAACGAGTTGAATCAATATTTGACACTTCAGTGGAAGTAGTAAAATCGCTGAATGATCCACCTCTCGGTGTATCCATATCGCAATCATATCGATGATGATTCGCCAATTTCGCCTTGTGACTGCCGTGAATATTCAATCTGATACTGTGCATTCGAATATTTATGTATTGTCTCTCCTTCTCCCGGCTGAATAGCTGATACGGCCTGGCAGTGGCGATTTCGTTATCATCTTTCACCCAAGTGTTTACTCAAGTGGACCGCGCGCACACGAGCTGATAGCTAGTAATAACTTGTAAGCGAGCGGTGCTCAGCTCCAAAAACGAACGAGTTCGTTACTTTTGCTAGGGCGCGACGTAATGGTTTATTTAATGCACTTGTCAGGAGTTTTGATCTAAGACTATTCCTTTTTTAATTTCTGTACCTTACACCAAACATACATTGGCTGTCATCAACTCTAAAATCCCTACCCCTTTTGCGAGTATCATTCTATCTTATAGAAAAAATCCATTCATTGAAAATTGATTTAGATGTAACTTCAAACAAATAATAACTAAGCCAACGGTAGTCCTACGTCAACCTTGCCTTGCCGACCTAGAACCAGATATAACCCAAACCCTTACGCCAATTAGCATACCCCAATCTCGTTTATACAATGCGGAATCCAGACTTCTAAATCCATCTGTTGGAAAAAGAAGTTCTTCCTACTACACCTTAGACTCTACACCCAAACTAGCGTTGGCAGAAAACATTTCATCTTTGGCAGAAATGATGCCATTTCGTGTGCTGGAGGGTCAAATGCGCAAATGATGAGCTGTTTAAAAAGCTTAAAAATGGTTTGTATGTATGTGAGCATACATCTCTTTCTGTTTTATTTTCTCATTTCATTTGGGATTGTGCCAAAAAAAAGTTCATACGACGTCAATGGGGGTCGAACCAAGGCCGGCTGGAATGCAAAGCTATTTCATACGACCACGCTATCCATATAGCTGCCAGCGCTGCTATATAGAAGCGTGATAATGTTACACCTCATCATAAAATGAAGTTGGAAAGTGTTTTCTAAGAGGATAAAGAAGAACCTGAACGAGAATATATCTTTCTCTGTCTGGGCCGTGTATTTGGCAAACTGTACGAAAAGCTTTCATACGCTTTCATTTAAATGTGTTTCCTGTTTCGCTCGCTCGTATTGGCTCTAGCATATCTATATATATATATATATATATATATATATATATATATATATATATATATATATATATATATATATATATTGGCATATATATATATATATATATATATATATATATATATATATATAGATATGCTAGATATATATATATAGATATATATATATATATATATATCAAAATGGATTTCTGTCTGTCTGTCTGATTCTTATGGACTCGGAAACTACCGAACCGATCGGCATGAAAATTGGTATGTAGGGGTTTTTGGGGTCGGGGAAGGTTCTTAGGATAGTTCGAGACCTCTTCTCCCTCCCTAAGGGGTGGGATGCCATACAAATGAAACAAAAATGTCTACATTACTCGAGAACTAAGCAAGCGAATAAAACGAAATTTGGCATGCGGATGTTTTAGGGTGCAATAAATATTTCTATGGTGGTAAGACACTCCTCCCCCTTCTCCAAGGGGGGGGCTGCCATACAAATTTCTGCATTACTCGGGAATTGATCAAGCAAACGAAACCACAGTTAACATGTGGGAGTTTTAGGGCGCAATAAATGTTTCTATGATAGTTAGACACTCCTCCCCCCTCTTTAAGGGAGGGCTGCCAAACAAATGAAACACAAATTCCTGCATTACTCTGGAATTAATCAAGCAAACGAAATCACAGTTGACATGTGGAAATTTTAGGACGCAATAAATGTTTCTATGGTGGTTTCACACTCCTCCCCCTTCTCTAAGGGGAGGCTGCCATACGAATGAAACACAAATTTCTGCATTACTCGGGAATTAATCAAGCAAACGAAATCACAGTTGACATGTGGAAGTTTTAGGACGCAATAAATGTTTCTATGGTGGTTAGACACTCCTCCCCCCTCTCTAAGGGGAGGCTGCCATACGAATGAAACACAAATTTCTGCATTACTCGGGAATTAATCAAGCAAACGAAACCACAGTTGACATGTGGAAATTTTAGGACGCAATAAATGTTTCTATGGTGGTTTCACACTCCTCCCCCTCCCTAAGGTGGGGGCTGCATTACTCGAAAATCAATCAGGCAAACGGAACCGAATTTGGTATGTGACGGTTTTGGGTAGGAGAAATGTTTCTATGATGGTACGACACCCCTCCCTCCTCTGGAATGGAGAGGGAGTCCCGTAAAAATAATACACATATTTCAACATATTCTAACCAAACACGACAATTGAAAATTTTCGGAAAACCCTGAAGGAAAATGGGAAAATTCGAAAAATTCAATTCGCATATGTTCTACAATTACATATTGGCAAGCGTTGTTAGTCCATTTGGTGTTTGTGGTGACGAAATTGATTTTCGTTCAAAAGTGGAAATGGATTTTAATGTGATAGAACGCACGCCTATATCTTCTTCTATCTCTATTAAAAATGGATCACCGAATGTGTTGATAATAGAAAAACTCGAGGAAGGAATTGTCCGATGTAGGACTGTCTTTATTCTATCATATTTGCTATATCAATCATTTATTCCATGTAACGGAGAAACATGTTATTTGTTAATTTTTTTTTTCTTGAAATTCTATTTATGAAATGGAGGAAAATGAAAGAACTGGGAATAATTGATTTCTCATTTGATTATAACGTATGCGCAGTGAGGAGAAAATGTTAATGGAATTCCAGATGGCAAGCTTTCTGAGATATAGTCGTGAGCCTAAATTAACTTTCTCGTATTAAACAATTTTTTTTCGAGTTCTCAAGTAATAAATAATGGACTGAAACTCTGATAATGATTCTAAATCCATATATGTTTATTTGATTGGCGTTTGTAATCACAATCAGTAAAGCAATTTAGGCGCAATTCAGTTATTTCCTTTATCTATATAAATCAAAATGGATGGCCAAATGTGTTGGTGAGCGCAAAACCCGAAGAAGGAAAGGTTCGATTTGAGCCGTCTTTATTTTGTTGTATTCGTGTCTTCCCATAGATCAATATAACGGGTGTTAAATAAAAAATGAGAATTTTTTAAATCACATATATTTTTTTTTTCATCGATTTCAGTATTTTTTTAATAACATAATGTATTTTCTTCAAAAAAATGTCAGTGAATGTTCGAGTAAGGGCCGTGGTCTGCTCTTCGACGCAACTTTGTCGCGATGCTCTCACAAGAACGTTGTACGGCACTTACGTCCATTTTCCGGATACAATTCCGGATTCTTGTAGTCAGTTGCTTCGTGTCCTTGGCCCTCCAATTGTTTTTATACACTAGGGCACTGAGTGAGCCAAAGAAATCCTCTATTGGGCGGCACTGGGGCAAGTTTGTTGGGTTACGATCTTTCGGCACGAACGGTATCTTTTTCTCCTCAAGATACGCCAGCGTCTTCTTGGCGTAATGGGAAGACGCCTTGTCCGGCCAGAAGACGTACTTCCCATCCGCGTGATGCTCGTTCAGGAACGGCAGCAGGATTTTATCGAGGCACTCTTCTCGATATATTTGTTGGTTGATTGCCAGACCGCTCGGCTTAAACCAAGGCTTTGAAATGCCCCGGTCGGAAATGGCGATGTACAACATAACCTTTTTTTTCAAACTCGTGCTTGAACTTGTATTTCACTTCAGGCGGTGTGGATGACTTGTCGCTGGAGTAATAATTATCATTTTTTGGAATATGCGTTTTGGACAGTGGAAAATAGCTTTCGTCGTCCAGAACGAAAGACGTCCCGCGGTATTTTTTTGGTCATCCACCGACACTGTGATTTAACCGTCTCAATCTGCTCCTCCGTGTACTCCGACGACCTCGTCTTCTTCCTGCAGACGATTCCTTCCATCTTGAGGGTCCGATGGATCAATACGCGGGAGCAGCCATATTTCCGACCGGCGTCACGCAGGCTGGTTGCGTCCTTGTTGTCAAACAGCTTCTTTACCGATGTCTTCCTCTGCTTCGTCATTATCGTCACCGGATGACCACTTCCGACCTTCCGCTCTACGTTCAGGGAACCCAGGATACGATATACCGTACTGACAGGTACATTTTCTTCCTTAAAATGTGCCACCGTGAACTTTTTTCCTTGCTGGAAATGCGTTTCGTAGAACCGTACAATGCGTTCGCGGAGCACGTGCTGTTTCGACGCCATCTTTGCTTTGACTAAATTCAAACTAGCAAAACCAAACACGCCTACTGTTTCTAGGGAGCCCAAAGAGCAATTTTCTTGGAGAAAGAAAATTTTACGCTCTTTATTTGAGTTATTGAAAGGTATTGAAAAAATTCTCATTTTTTATTTAACACCCGTCAGTTGAGAGAAAAGTCGGAAAATACAGTAGAAAGGTCAGAAAGTTGAATTCTCATATCTTTTACAATTACATCATTGTTAGTCCAATTGGATTTCGCGTTTGCGGAATTATGTTCCGTGTTCCGTTAGTGTGAAGCGAAAACGGCAATAAATTCTCAGGTGGAATAACAACCTTTGAAAATAAAATTATGAATGATAATTTACTTTTCTGCATCAAACATTTATCCCATGTAACGGAGAAATATGTTATTTGCAAGTCTAAAATCATGCTTTCTCTGTCCATATGGTATGTGGACAGCCCCTTACAGAAACGAGAGGTTATTTCTCAGCGTTGGACACATCCTATTTTTCGGAAAGGATCAACAAACTAGGACAGCGTTAGATATGGTGTATAAACCTAAAAGGAAATTATGTTAGAAATTGAAAAAAAGGTTTACACCAAACTTTTTTTTTATTTTACATGAACATTTCGAACGACCCTCTAAAATTGTTGTGTTTTTAAAGAACACTTTTTAGCATCGAAATGTTTTGATTTGAAGTGCAAATACGAAAACATATCGGATACTGCCTCTTTATTTCCAATGGTTAGTACTCCTTTAATGTTTTATGTTACTAGTGTATTTATAATTTTTGTTTCATTCGAATTGTATTGTGAGAAAAGTCGTAAACTCTCACAAAAGTCTGTCAATATTAAAAAAAAAAACATACAGCGATTTCAAACAATACAAATAACCTCAATCATATAAAATTTAATGTACCCATAATAGAGGCGAATGAACTGCAAAGTTTAAAGCCTCTTAAAAACAAAGAAGAAGAAGAAGATGTACGCATAATTCATATTGCTTGCTTTGTGGTGAATAATGACTTGATAGTTTAGGAAAGCCTGACAATAATGAACGGATAGAATTGTCATATTTTCCGAGCTTCAAGTTGCATGTTGTTGTTGAAATACACATTTTAATTCATATTTTTATGACCTAACGATCCAACAATACCCTCAATCGTCGGAGCAGGGTCACTAGAACCGAAAGCGATCTCAGTGTAGCATCAACGCACGGTTATTTCTATTGACACTTGCATGCGATAGGGAATCAATAACACGTCAAACGAATGCTGCTGCTGCGGCTGTCCCATATGGAAGTAGAGTTCTACCGATGCTCATTTACAGTTGCGTTCTCTCGCGGTTCGGTCGAAAGCAGCAAACGCGCGGTTAGAGAGTGACAACAAGCCGTGAGAACAATCGGGCCAACGATCCGCGCAGCCGCCGTTGCCGCCACAAATTTCGTTACGCCAGCTAGCGTTTAGCGCGCTGCTGCAACCTGTTGCACAGAAAGAACGCGCGGTGACCTCGGATTATATTTTGAACACGTCCCGCGGCGATGGTTTGAATCGCGGTTGCCCTTTCCGCCAGTAGTACAGCATCCGGACACTAGACGAATTATGGACAGAAAAAAATAACGCGATGCATATTGGTACACCAGAGCGCGCGCAATTGCATTTTTGTGTGTGATGAATCGATTAAAAATGTATCGCTTCAGTAAGGAAGCCAGCAGCAGCCTGGATTAAAGAAAAACGCGAAGCGTTTCGAACGTGCTTATCGTTGGCTTTAGCGCTGCGCGGAGACTTTTTTCTGTTAATACTGTGCTGCGCCACGTATTTGAGCTGAAAGTCATTTTTTTTCTTCTAGCAGTTAACTTCTCAGTGTGTTCAACTTAGCGTGTTCAATTTTGACAGTTTTTTATAGTGGTGCTGCCGCTCTGTATGTGTGCCATTGATTTGGAATGGATTATAGCCGGGTGTTTGTGATAATTAGGAGATAAGAGATTATTGGTTTTTGTCTGCATCCTCAGTTCATATTGGTGGTGTTTATCTCTGGTCAATTAGGACTGTGTATATGAATTCTCAGACGTGAACTTGTGAAGTGTTGGTATAGTGGAATATAAATCATTCTCCCGTCGAAGGAACTGTTTCCTAAGGTTTGTAGATAATTTCATTATCGGAAACGTTTCGATTTTGTATAATTGACGGCCAAATGGCGAATGCTATGTGTGCCAATCACCACAACTTCAATATGGCTTTTTCTATTCAATTGGGCTTATGCTGATGAACTAGATGTACTACATCTCTTCAAAAATAGTATTACTAACACCGTTCCTAACGAGTGCTCAGATATTCTACACTAACCGGAATTGTTTGACATATTTTATCCTCAAAGTTCAAAATTATAGTGTCCGTAGGCTGCGATGCACTTGTGCAAACGTTTTTTTTTGTCGTAGGATTACGTCTTTCAGGAACACATTGGGAGTACAAATTGAAAACCGAAAAATCTACCGCATAGCGGAAATTGTCCAATTTCGAGCGCTCATGCTCTGTCATTTCCTGATGGGTTTACAAGATACTTGCAACAATCGATTGGGGCACTCCTTAGCAATTTATAACAGCGAAGAAAATTCTATATTTCATGAAACTAACTATCGAACAATTGTAAACTGTCAAGCATTGTCTAAACGGAAATTGGTTGGGATTAGGCTGTGCAGAATGCACGTATCTGCGTGCTCGTGCTGTTTGGTTCTGACCGAGAAATTTTCGGACAATCGCGCAGGTGCTGAAGATGACTGACTTTTAGATGCCGGCCAATCTTTACTCGATGTTCAACAATTTTTGGGACCTTTCTTAACCATCACATATCGTTGGGTTCCACGGCCAATGGTGGTTACACACATTTTTTGTGACCGTGGGTCTCCTCCAGGTTTTGGTTCAATGAAATAGCGACATCCATTGAGGCTGCTGATTTATCAGTCGCTCTTGTCGTTTACCATAATGTCGGTTTGCAGGACGGTTTTGGTGGATCGAGAGGTCGATCAGAACCGTGCGATCCCAGTACAGCTTGAAACGGTCATTTTCCAGGACAGGTGCAGGCAGGTACCGGTAGTTCGGTACGTTGTATTGAAATAGACCACTTTGAAGCGCCGGTTGTCAATAGACGATTTCAAGTCCCCCTTCTTTGCGTGGTACTGTCACTCTCTCTAGTACCGATTGAGGATGGTGTATTGCGGCCTCTCTGAATGTTTTCTCGATCCTTTTCCCAGAATCTTCTAGGTCAGTATAGATCCATTTGACTATTTCAAAACTGAAGGTCGGCAGGGGAACCGTGAAGGCATTGATCGCATCTTGTTCAGGAAAGTATCTGTTTTGTTTCTGGTTGACCCAGCAAGAGTTACTTTATTTTACACTGTTTTATATGTGTAACAATAACGGATGGAGAAAGTATTGCAATTTAAGCTCCACCCGTTCACAATTTATTGATTCTAGACAAGCTATTCGCGGCAACATTCATTATCCATTAATCCTCCAGCTAGTGACCAGACGGCAGCGAGGTTTTCCAAATCACCTTTCTCGAGGATAAAAGCTTAGTTTAGTTATTCAAATTGGTCTTTTTCAAGTTTCTATAATTAAAACAGCTAGCAGACAGCGGTCTTTCTCAATGCTGATGTCAGACACAGCTGTTTTGCTCGATACAAAATAACAATGGAAGATTGATGTCGCACATAGTGTTGCAATTTCGTTCAATGGAGACACATTTTCATGCAAACTGGTGAATAGTGCTTCTGTATTTTTGCACCACATCATTTCTGCATATATGTTATATGTTATATGTAGGTTTGAACTTTCTAACGTGCAAGGATTCGAGTGTTAACACCTCTTTGACAACTGAACGAAGTGGTACTACAATCACTTCAGAATGGTAAATAGGAGATGAATGATATTCGCAAAAAAAATGGATTTTGTTTTCGTATTTATTGATTGTGTTTGTTTTTCATAGGTTTCATGGTCTCGGAGTCCAGGGCGTTGGACTACCTCTTACATTAAGGGTGCCAAATCAGAAAACAGGTCACGTTTTTATGAACTAAAGTTAACGTTAATAACATGTTTTGCTGAGAACGGATTTTAACGATTTGCATACCAATCGAATCGGGAATTTTCTATGATTTGTTTGATATGCTATACATTACAATCACATAGTCTTCATATGGTTTAAATTGATGAAAATTGGAAGCATTCCCATTTCCCCACACATTTGTTCTGTCCATTTGTGTGCTTTCCCGAACAGAGTTGTCAATAACGGGTAACTTATGCAGCCGCTAGAAAAGAAACAATGAAGGAGGATAACGAGAAGAGAATATTTGCGAAGTAAACTCCACTCCAGTTATTTACGTATTCGCAAATAATATCCGAAATGATAAACCAACAAATTTCAGAAAACAAAAAAGATTGCGTAGTTCTCCGTTCTAAGCGGTCGTGTCATGGATTCAACCCCTCGATTTTTTAAATATTTTTTCTCTTGAAAGCATATCCAAAATTCAGAGAGGCGTTATTTTTTGTTCTTGAGTTATGATTTTTCCAAAATTAACTGATGGTTCGAAAAATCATTTTTCCAAAAATGACTTTTTTCAATATTTCATAACTTTTGACTACTGGGCCGATTCAGATGATCGATATATCTAATTGTTCATGAGCTGGTCTTCTTTGAAAAGAAATACTACACATGCGTAAAGATTGGTTTCCAGTAGCATAGATGTAGTCTAGTCGCATAGGAATATTGAACGAAAACTGAAAACATGTGAACCTTGAAAAATCATAACTCATAAACGAAAAAAACACCTCTCTGATGATTCGGATATGTTATGTAGAAAAATCTCAGCTTTCAAGAAAATATATAAAAAAAATATGACGCCCTTGGTTCCGAAACCCTGTAAACTATAAAAAAACAATTACGATCAATTATTACGAAAACAAAACCCGTTTTTCCCTCAAGTGTAATATTTTTTCAAACAAGACTAGCTTATTGGATTTAATTATATATATAGATCATCTGAATCGGTCCAGTAATTTTTAGAAAATGCGCTACTTTTTTTAAAGAAGACTTGTTCATTGCTTTCAATTTGAAATGTTGATCGTCTAAACCGGCCCAGTGGTTCAAAAGTTATGAATCTTTGAACAAGTAAATTTTGGAAAAAAGGGGACAAATTAGATTTTTCGGACCTTTCCCTAAAATGGAAATGGGCACTCCAGTAAAAAAAAAATAAAAATACGGGTCTGATATTTTGTGGTAAGGAACAACATTACCACATTCCACGAAAATATGAGAATCACTATATCGGTTCGACATGGAATGGCTATCTTATTGAAATTGCAAAATATATAAAATTCCTAAATATGGGCTTTTAACCATCAAGTCAAGATTGGTCAGCGATTGATGCATGTCGTCGTATGGCCGTGAAATCACTATAAAAATTGTACTCGTTTTGGTCAACCACAGTTTCTATTTTGAAACCATGTTGAACGGATGTGAAACATTTTTCGCCTTAGAATGTATTTTCAGAATATGCGCGAAGTAAGCATTGTGCAGAGCTTGCGCCGACGGACAGATGCAAAGCAGAAGAGAAATATTAAATAGAACGTACCGCGCCGGTTTTGAAACCGTTATGTGAAGATTTGTTGTGTATGATTGAATCGCCCGTACGAATAAATAGTTGATTTTATGCGTTATCAAATAGATAACAGTGGTGGGGGAACAAATATAAAACTGCCTCGGGTCGCACCGTGTATATCACGAGAAGAATATTCGCGATGTATACGGAGTGGGTAATGAGGACACAAACCTCGTGTATTGTTCTCGCGTGAACCCATCGGTCCTGTTAGGTCCACCAAAGCTTTCAATTGAAAAATTGTTGAAAAATTTTTGATACATTCTGAAATAAAGTCCAAAGCGAATTGAGAACTTTGTTTCGCAGCGGTTGCTGAGACACCGCTACCTCACCATACACCCGATTCAATTTGGATTTTCTGTTGCCGTTCTGAGTGGATTCAAGAGTAATGATGATCATCATTACACCGTTGTTTTTGAGATCGTTGGAAACATAATTTTGCTAAGAGATACTGAAATACTACTTGGATATTCAGTAAGTGTTTAAGTGTCGCTCTGCACAGCAATCAACAGCACATAAAAATTTTGAGAGTTAATTCGAAAATCTGCTCAAATTGGAATTTTATTGCTTCGTAAAACGTTCGCGCCCCTTACTCAGCGAAAGCGTTCTTTCGTCGGCCCTTGTCAGTGCTACCACACGTTTCTACTAAAGTCTTTTTATCTTAAATTTCTATATTAGTTGTTCTTCGCCGTTTATAATTTCGTAGTCCTATGTTAACAATATGGTCGTGTCTTGAACACCACTCTTTATTTAATTTGTTTGCGGCCCGCGACACCATGACTAACACGTGTTTGTGGCCCTCCGTATTAAAGGTTGAGTACCGCTGATATAGAGCAAATATAATGCTAAAAGAGAGAAAGACAGCTCTTAAAATGATGCAATTACCGCTTTTAATAAGAGGTGCTAGTGCTTATATACGGTACAATAGAAACGTTTAGTGGTTCTGCTTCTGTTTATTTAGACGAGAAGCAAGTCATCGATTTCGTTGGATTAGCGATGCCATTATTTTTGTCCTAATGCTCATAAACATTATATGCTAACACTAAATGATCATACAGAACATTTACTATTGCTTTTATCTTAAATATCATATGGTAGCATGCAACGTTTTCGTATATGCTAATTTTCATTAATGTTTATTTACATTTATAATGTTGTGATTTTATCAGGCTTATACGCATTGAAAATGCTGGTGTACAGCTATTTGGCATTAGAGATGCCGAAGTAGTGTCAGAACAGGGCACTGATGAAAAAGGCATAATAATTCGTACAATTATTTAGCAATTTCAATTTCATAAGAAGAGAGCATTAACGCGGTACTTCCACCGAACGAAACTGCATCAATGTGCGCATTGGATCGATACACAAAAAATTTAATTTTAGCACCTGTATTGACATCCCGATTTATTACATTGAATGAGCCTAAAAATAACGGCAAATGCGTTATTACAATATAAGGGCGAAACTAGAGACACATTGCAAATAAGTACGTATTAAAGCTTTTCGCATACTTGGCCACATACACGGCTCAGACCGAGAAAGATATAGATTCACGTTTAGGTTCTGCTTTTTGCTCTTAGAAAACACTTTCCAACTTCGTTTTGCAATGAGACGTAATATTAGGCTGTCAAAAAAGTCCTGCGGTATTTTTTTGAATTTTCATTTGTTCATAAAATAAGTTACAATCATCTGTTTTAAGTCAAATATGCGCCGTTTTGTTCGATGACTCATTCCCAACGAGATGCCAACTTCATAATACCCATGTTATAGAAGCTCGCTTCCTTATTGGCAAAAACTCGGATAGCCAATTTTCACAGGCCTCTTTTGTGGCTAACTTCTGATTACCTAGCTCGTTCGCCATGGACAAAAATAGGTGGTAGTCACTTGGTGCAAGTTCCGGACTATACGGCGGATGCAAAAGAACCTCCCATCCGAGCTCCCGGAGCTTCTGGCGCGTCACCAAAGAAGTGTGTGGCCTGGCGTTGTCCTGATGGAAGACAATGCGGCCTCTGTTTATCAAAGATGGCCTCTTCTTCATGAATGCTACCTTCAAGCCAGTTCCAGTTGTTGGCAGTACAGGTCCGAATTGAGCGTTTGGCCATAGGGAAGCAGCTCATAATAGATTATTCCTTGACAATCCCACCAAACACACAGCAGAACCTTCCTGGCCGTTAATGAGGGCTTGGCCACCGTCTGAGCCGCTTCAGCGGGCTTCGACCACGACCGTTTGCGCTTCACGTTGTCGTAAGTGACCCACTTTTCATCGCCAGTCACCATCCGCTTCAGAAACGGGTCGATTTTGTTGCGGTTCAGCAGCGATTCACATGCGTCGATACGGTCAAAGGTGTTTTTTTTGCGTCAACGTGTGTGGCACCCATACATCGAGCTTCTTTGTGAATCCAAGCTTCTTCAAATGGTTAATAACGGTTTGATGACTTATCCCCAGCTCTTGGCCGATGCTACGGCTGCTACTATGCCGGTCTTTCTTGGCTAATTCAGCGATTTTGTCGCAATTTTCGACGACAGGCCTTCCGGAGCGTGGCGCATCTTCGACGACCTCTACACCAGAACGAAAACGTTGAAACCATCGTTGTGCGGTGGAAATGGAAACTGTATCGGGTCCATAAACTGCACAAATGTTATTGGCAGCTTGAGGTGCATTTTTGCCTTTGTCATAGTAGTACTGTAAAATATGTCGGATTTTCTCTTTATTTTGCTCCATATTTGCGACTCTATACCTCACGAACGACTTAACCAAACAAAATACTGTCAAGGACTTTATTATAGCGCACAAAAATACCTTTCCAACAAACTATAGTATGACTCGATACAATTATTACAACTAGAACTACGCGCTTACAACGACACCTCGCGGAAATACCGCAGGACTTTTTTGACAGCCTAATATTATCACGCATTTATACAACAGTACTAGTAACTATGTGGATAGCGTGATCGTGTAAAACAGCCTTGCATTCTAGCCGGCCTTGGTTCGATCCCCGTTGACATTGTTTGGACATTTTTTGGTACAATCCTAAAAGAGATAAAAAAAAAGAAAGATACATATTAAAGCTTTTGAAACAGATGATTTCATTTGTTCATTTGACCCTTCAGGATACGAAAACGCATTTTTTCTGCCGAAGATGAAATGTTTTCTGTCAACGCTAGATTCGGTGTAGCATGAGAGCAGAGGTTCATGTTGGATGACGAACGGTTTTCCTATGGAAACGAGTTTCTGGGAGCTTGAACTTGTGGGTCAACAGCGGAAGCTTATTTGAAAAAAATAGTTCTGAAAGGAACTGATGAATTAATTTCTTCTGCATTGTCAACTGTAGAACCCTGTATAATGTTACTGCAGCTGAGGTGGTTGTTGTTGATGTGTTGTTGATGCTGGACCAGTTGCCAGGTTGGACCAGGTTTGAAAAATGACTAAATGGCTTGCGATGCAATGCTTGCTTTCTTTCTTCACTTTCATCCTTCTTTTGAATCAAGCAAAACTGTTATGTATGATTTCAGCATTAGGAAAGACTGTGGTCTACTTGCTAGCTGGTACAAGACTGTGATTTGGAATCGTGAATGGATTATGTAGAATAAAAATTTTGCATTTTTTTATAAAGTTCAAAATATCTAGCAAGTTTTTTGAATGTCATATTTTAATACAACAGCTGGATTTTGAGTTACTTGAGTTACTATTGAGTTCTTGAAATCAGTGATCTTGGATATGTCCTCATGAAAAATCAGTCGCAAATAGAACTTATTATTTGATTGTGAAAATTGTAATTTGGATTATTTGTCTTTTTCACTACCAGGCTAGTTTGGCGTGAAATTCCTCATAAGTTAAAATATTTTTTGAGCACAACCTTTTAGACTCTTCTCAAACACAGACATTGAAATCAGGCACTACTGTAGCGGCCTCCGTTCCATGAGTGGCTAAAATCCAATCACAGCTATTCATCGTCTATAAACGTATCCGATAGTTTTGGCTGGCTAATGAATTACGCATCTTTGCTGAGGCAAATTATCGAGTTCAGTTGTCGCTCTGCTCCCGTGTGCATTTGAGACTTCTGATTTCGATGCTGTTAATTTCGTTCATATTTTGTAGCATGCTACATTCAGCAGGTGCGCTCATCCATAATATGGGGAAGCCCATTCTCAAAAAAGGGCAACCAACCTCTGCGATGCGGAGATTACTTCTTATGTGTTTATTCCCAATTTTCTTTTCATTTTAAAATAATATCCGGAGTGATGAACAAGCGAATTTCATGGTCTAATTTTACCGCAAAATAAAACTTATTTGCTATATGACTAAAAAAAATCATTTTATTATAACTAGAGCTAGTACGGGTTAAATTGGTCGGGACTAGGATGGAGCAAGCAAGGGTATGGTAAAATGAGGATTGGAGGAGTGAAATGAAACAGTGGTATCAGGAACAGATAACATAACATGAAAGTGGGGTCGTGACTAGCTAGGATGTCTCTGAATGAGCTAGAGCTGCCGCCACCGTATTGAACAGTTTTTTAACCATTGATTTGGTTTAACTTATACTTATATACCTCACTCAACAGTCCAAACTTTTGCGTAAATTCATTGGTGCCTTTATTTCTTTGAAAAATAATAACTTAAAGAAGGGAAAAACACAGTTGCGGGTTTATCACCTACCGACCATGAGTAAACCTCAAGGATTTGTGACGCAATCGGAAGAACTCTTTCCAACGAACCATCCATCGTTTTGAACTGGAGACTGCATTTCAATACAACACAACATTGACATTTGATGTCACGATTGGAACTCGATTATGCCATAGCTCTGTCTGCTTAGAATGACATTCCAGCACAACTCTGGGCGCCACACATTAGTTACCCGCATCATGGCAGCATCCCTTCCTTGCTCATTAGGACCCATTTATACTGGGTGGGCCATTTAAAGTGGAAGGATTTGTTTTTGCAATAGCAAAGTAAAGAAGTGGAATTTTATTTAAATATTTTTTTTTAAATTCATTTATTTTTGGTCCAAGGAGATTTGTTCTAACTACTTTTTGATTATGATATCTCGTAAATGACCGCCTCTGGCCTTGACCGCAAAATGTGCCCTTTTTTTGGCATTTTCCATCACTTTGCCCAATGTTTCGGCCGATATGGCAGCAATTTCTTGTCGGATATTGTCTTTCAGCGCAGCCAGGGTCCTTGGTTTACCAGTGTATACCTTGGATTTTAAATATCCCCATAAAAAAAAGTCAGGAGGCGTCAAATCAGGTGATCTCGGTGGCCAGTCATAATCGCCGTTTTTCGATATTAATCTTCCGGGGAACATTTCGCGCAATAATTTGGTCGTGGCAGCCGCTGTATGGCATGTAGTGCCGTCCTGTTGGAACCAGTAATTGTCCAATTCATTTTCACGAACAAATGGCAATAAAAAGATGCCTAACTCTTGCGAACGATGGCGACCTGATGTCGATGGAGTCTCTGCAACACTGGCTCGAACGGCATCAATATTCTCGTCGAAACGTCTTGGTCGTTGTCTGGACAGATGACTGGCATTACCAACACTACCTGACGATATAAATTTGGCATATAATCGACGTATAGTGTTGTCTCCAGGCGATGTTTTAACTTTATTTTTATTTTTCCACGCACGTTTAGTTAACACAATTGAGAAGTTATTTTGAATGTACAGCTGAACAATTTCAGCGCGTTGTTTAGGTGTGTATTGTTCCATGGTTAAAATTGTACTGAAATGACGCTTCCAACGCGGTATAACATTTGTTAATCTGACATCTCTGTCAAAAGTTATGGGGTTGCCAGATGCTTCCACTTTAAATGGCCCACCCTGTACGTTGCTAGTAGCTGACTTGACAGTGAGAAGCTACTGACCCGGTGAACTCGCTTGACAATTGGTTGACTTGCCTTGTCCGTTCACACAGTGTGAGCTGCTGGCGAGAAACTAGATACTACAGTACGGGTTTACCAGGGATGCCAGGTGATTTTTCAAATGTCCATCAAATAGTCAGAAACAGCAGTCAGCTCTGAATTTGTCAGATGATTGATTCGAAATCAACTTCTCTATTGGTAGTTTTCGTCTCAGGTTTTCAGTTGAATTAATCATTACAGAAGTTTATCGCGAAATACACGCTGACCGTGTATAAAAATACTTTGTGCTGAATTTATTCGAACTGAAGGTACTATCCGGAAAAAGCAGAAAGAAAAAAAAGAATTTGGGCCAGGATGCAAAGAAAAGGAGCAACAAATACAATATTGAAGGAACTCTACGATGATGATCCCCGAGCTAATCCATAGCTAAGATAATTCCGAAAGTATGTGATGCTATAAATGGCAGTCTAGAAGATTTTTTAAAATTTTATTTGTTTCGTCTTGACAGCAGCTTCGGTTACCAATTTGTGTAATGAAAATGATAGTAAATTTACAGGTGGAATAAATACGCTTCAAAAACTAAAATAATGAATGAAAATGGACTTTTTCAATTCGAATATGTATTCTGTTTCTTAGAACAATACTTTTTAGTAAGTGGTGAGTGAATTTTGAATGAAGATTGTGTCTGATAGTTATTTTATATTATAGATTTTCAAGAAAACTATCTCAAGAATCGTGCCACGCCAGCGTACAAAACAAAATAACAACAATTTCGTTTAGAAACTATGAGGGTTTCATTTGTTTTTTCCAATAATTTTCAAGTCTGTTCATATTTTTGCATATTTTTAAATATGTTCAAAATGGAGACTTTTTTTTCATTTGGCATCCCTGATTCGAATGATAAATGCTGTTTTTGACGTTTTGAGGGATGCGAGTGCGAGTAAAATCAAAAAACTTTGAAGTAGCTCGCACGCCGGATTACACATGACACTAATTGACATGATGTGTTCGCACGGTGTGAGTAGCTGCACCGCAGTAACTGCCTAGACCTACTCGTGTACTAACTCGCACTGTATAACCTAGGCTTTACGCTTAGTTTGTTCCGAGAAGAACTGCGAGTGGAACAAGGTGCATACAATACGGCTTCATTTGTCTCCTGGAGGACGCTAGCAACGTTACGGCCGATAACGTTCGGTTACGATCGAACGGGTAATTAAAACGACATGAGGGGTTCAATACTCACTTGCTGCACATAACTCCGCTAGGGCGGCGATCGTCACATGGAGCGCGCTGCATTGAAACAGTACGCGACAGTGATTTTTCTGTATCCTATGCATTTTTGCATTTGCCGTCGATCGATGTCAAACAACGCAATGGAGGGCTCCGACCAACGCGTCACACGGCAGGGTCATTATACACGCAAAAGTGTTTATTCAAGTGGTTCAAGTAGCATGTCATTATTTTTTCAGTAATGACGCTTATCAAATTTCCAATTCGTGGTGGTGCCACTTATCATAAGTGCGGCGCATGGAGGACCCCGTGCGTGTCTATGGGGAGAGGTTAGAGAGATGCAGCACTGTTTGGGCGCGAATGTTCACATAGTAGAACTTGGTCAAACAACTCGTTCATGACTATCGCCAGCCGTCGATCGGGGGTTATTATTTCTCTCGGTAGACCGGTGAAAATGATGTCCGATCAAAAACAGACGTCGCATGGTAATATGTCTCACTTTAAAACAAGAGAGATGGCGTGGGATTTTTGTGTATATTTGATCACCTGACTAAATGAGTTTATAATTCGTCGTCGTTTCAATGTCTCTACCGAGCGTTTAACAAAAATTATTGACCTTTCTTTGTTTTTTTTTCTTTTTGTGTTTTCAGCTCAATCGATGATGAAATTGATGGTACGTGCATAGTGCGCGCACGTGGTTTACCCTGGCAGAGCAGCGATCAGGACATCGCTCGGTTCTTCCGAGGGCTTAATGTGGCCAAGTAAGTGTTCGTTTATTTTTCCATCGAACATATTTGTCGTCTAGTAGTCGATTGGCTCAATTTTTATTTGGGAATTCCATCTATCAGACCATCATTCAATACGCAAGTGCAATTTCCTACGAGATTCTTAGAAAAGCAGCAGTTCCACGTGCGATGCGTTTCAAATCATTGTATTGCTGAGATATTTTATCATCTTTCAGACTCACTTTCATCAATAAAGACTTAATATTTTCGCACAAAAACACATCCTTTTCAGACTTTCAAATCAATTCGCTAGAAACGAGACTCTATAAATGCGGACTCTTAACCACTCAACGAAACGGACTTACGAATATAGAATGTATATCAATGTCGTAGAGTGTCCTTTGGTAAATCATCTGAGAGAACCCATCTAAAATTGCGTAATTCATAATAATTCACGATATTACAGTCACAATGTAGAAGGTTTTCCCAGAGAACCTCTAGATTAATCTCAGGTTATCTTTGGAAGTAAGTTACCTGAGGAGGTTAGCGAGAGAACTCCGCTAAAACCAATGACTAAAATTTAATGATTTCGGATGACGATGAAAAAAACTACAAAAGATAATTGAATCAAACAAATTTTCCTCAGCCTTCTACGGCCTTACGGTGGCCTTATGGTAGTTGGCCGGAACCATGGGTGACGAAAAGATTAATGTCGGCACGTCCTTCAGTTTTTTTTTCTGGCGATCAGCAGCTTCTCCGCTTTTACTACGAAATTTTTGGAATAGATTCTCTGTTTGAGGATCGCTAAAAAGGTTCTATCGATCATAGTCGGGGAACCTTGGACAGATTTGCGGTCTTCGTACAACGTTTATCTTCAGCCGGACCATCTCCTCCAGTGATCTCTTGACTGACCAATAAACCACATCCTTTTTCGTTGGATACTTCTTGATGAAGGTGGCAACTTCCGGCAGGCATTTCATACTGTTTATCTTCCCGTTCACTACAACCCCCGAAGAAAAGAACAGCGACATCCCTTTTTTCGCTGATCGTCAGCCACAGAAAGACCTTCTTCGGGACATCGCATTTCGCTGGAAAAAAGTTCTTCGTCAGCAGCTTCAACCGCTTCTTCTGAGTGATTTCTTGCCGCTTAGACACAACCTCCTTCGACTGACGCTTACACATAAAACACATTCCTTCCCTTCCTATTGTGACTACAAGGAAGTGACCAGCTTCGTTATTGACTGACTCGGCGAATTCTATAAATTGAATAATTTTTGAGTGGTGACAGTCGTGTTGATGGTCGCTCTCCGTATCACCTTCAAGAGCATTCTAAACGGCAAGCACGGAAGTCCATCACCTTGTCTCGATCGTCTGCGTGATTTGAAGGGAATCAAAAGTATCCCCGAAACAAGTACGTAACACATCACACGACACAACCATAACACATCCCACGAATTAGACCTTGATCGGTTGAGTTGAGTAAGTTGATGAAAATATAATGTGTGGACACGTTGCATTCTTGCATTTTTGTAAAAACTGTCGAATTAGAAGGATTGTATCTGTACTGGACCACGATTTCTTCGTTTTCGACGGCCGCACCTTTGACAGAATGCTTTGCACTTGTCGCCGGCATATATTACTGAACACAGCCTCTATAGCTATTTTTTAATTAGTGAAAATCCGTACATATTCCAATAAAGTTTGGGATTAATCAGGTATACAATAAAAGTGACTCCAGCTGATAACCGACAACTTCAGGCATTTTTCAGGCTGCGTTGAGCAACGGTAGTTGCAGCATACCAGCTGGTCACCCTTCTTGTAGATGAGGTAGACAACTCCACACATCCACTTTTCCGGTAGTTTTCCTTTATACAGGGTCTTAAATAACCTAGAACAGTGCTCAAGAACGGTCAATACTAGGATCTTATATCTAGTTTTCCATGCGGATTCTATTTTTCATGGTTCTTTTCTTAAATAGTCACGATTTCACAAAGTGTTAAAATTTCACAAATTAAAAAAAATCATTTCTCCGTTTTTATGAGTCCGACACGGCATCGCTATACGCCGAACTTTGTAAAATTAGAAGTGTTTTCAAATAAAATATAAAAAAATATCGGGGGGAGTGTTTTGAAATATAAAAGTTTTTAATATTAAATTTAATTTTTGAGGAAGATTTTTATTTTTCATAAATAGTTCATTGATTATCCAACAACTTTGTCTAATATCATATTTCAATCAAACTTCTGAAGGAGTCTCGCGCGTGCAATGGTCGAATGCGGACGTCTTTTTTCGGTCTCTCCGCATTCAGTTTATGTTTTCTCTTTTATCAGAGTGTTTATAGTTCGTTAGGCAAAACGTTGTTTCATTTTGGAAAGTGTTTTTTGGCAAAGTGGAAATTCCCCAAAATAATGTAGTGATTTCAAGTAATTATGAGGCAAACCAAGTAAAAAGTGAAAGAGTCCGTGTTATGTTGTTACGCGTTCGGGGCGCATCTATATGTGTGCGTGTGCTTTGCTATGCAGTTTCTTGATCAAGTATCGGGAGAGAGCACGCATTACGCGAGCGGAAAGGAGACAAAGAGCTAAGTTGTTTTTCTTTCTCTGTTTTCTTTATAATTTATACTCAATGGATGCGTTGAGTAGGATTTTTTTCTATGTTCAACTAGACTCTATGTATGGGTCCAATAGGATTAAAAATATGACTCGTCAGTAGAACATTGTTTGAAAATCTTTGCAGATATCATACTAAATTTGATTGCAGGCATCGTGTGAAATAGAGGAAACTTCTGTGCGATTTATACATCTAATGTGAAGTTGTTGCGTGTAATAGAATAAACTGGACTTTTAGTAGAAATATATTATTTTCAGTGTTTTCGTATAAACATTTTTCAATCGAAATAATAGTATTTTTTTACAAACATAACTTTTGCAGTTTACGAAGACAATCCAAGATGTCAAGTCGTGCGTTAAATAATAGATTATGTAGCCGGTTCAATAATAATTTTCAGGTTTTCCATCTCAGGATACCTAGTTGCTGCCGCGAGTTGTGACATAAAAGATTTACGGAATTTCGTTCAGTCGAGTGGTCGATATTTAGCATTTACCTAATCAGATCACTTACCACAGTGAATCCTGATTCTTACATCCTCCAACTAACAACTATCCCTTCCTTGATAAACGCTAGGGAATCACGTTATAGAGGCGACCCTTCTAGCTTGTGGGCGGCGAATATCATACTAACATTCCTTCCCTTCCCCTGGTGACTGTAAGGACTTGGCCGGCGTCGTTACTGACCATTTAAAGCTTGAATCACCGAAAATTGCACAACGAGAATGTGACCCAAGCGTCATTCTGTGTGTTTTTTGTGCAATTTGGTTGGTTCAGGTCATTCACGGAGAGCAACTACGAATTGTAAGTCTTCCCAAGCTCAACCTCAGCTCATCATATTTCATCATATTATTTTTTGAAAGAAATATTAATGATTCTGAATACGCCCTTTTCAGAAATCAGTCTATTTATGCGGAAAATCAATCGTTTCAATGAACATTTGTTCGTATAGCTAGATGTAACCACCAGGTTGCTTTGTCTGTAGTGGTAGCATTTTTTTTTTTTTTTTTTTCTCTATTATAGTGACTTTCAGCACATTTCGGCTGGTTCGTCACTTTTACTTCCATTTTTGGAAGAATGTCGGGAGTGAGAATTGAACTCGTGATCTCTGCGTGAGAGGTATGGATGTTACCACTACGCCAGATCGCCTCCACAACGTGGTAGCATTTACCTTCCCGATAATGGTCAGAATTGTCTCCGTCGAGAGTTTCAGTTGTTGTCGGATAAAATCAAATAGGCTTGGAAGAAATTCCAAGGGGCTAACCATCACATGAAGATATTGACAAAAAACAACAATGTTTTAAAGCCTTCATTCAATTTCATTGTCCAGCTTCAGCTTCAAAAACAAAAAAGGATTTTATAATGAAAAAAAGTTTTGACTTCAATACCGATAGATAAACATGACTTTTGGATTAATTTGTCAGAGACTCAAATAGATTAAAATGTTATTATTAGTTGCATTAGATTAGCAAATAAAGAATAAAAAATGAAATAAGTTTAAAGAAAATATCGATGTGTTTTATTGAGATTGGGTTAAGTATACAAAAAAGATGTTCGCAAAAAAAATTAAATAGCTGAAATTTGCAGTAAAATTTCCATACAACAGCTGTCTAAATCGTAAATCTTCGGCTGGATACCATTTAGATTGAAGAAGTATTGTTCATATTGATAACGCATTATGAAAATAAGTAAATTAAACTGACTGGTTATTTAAAGTCAGATTTTTTTTTACTTACACTAACGTTATGAGTAAATGTTGAGTACGTTGATATATTCGATGTCGAATTTGAATTTGATGAGTGATAATGCTAAGAACTAATATTATATATATTTTACTACTGATTCGGTTGTTTCATTATTTACTTGAAAATTCAAATGCAGAAATTTGGGTAGTTACAACATAAAAAACAAAATTGCTTCTCTACGTTCATCGCAGTGCAGTGAACAGAGAATAGTATTTTTATGAGCAGTGTTGGTTTCAATATATTAATTTATTAGGAAACGCTGAGTAATAAGACACTATCATGTAAGACATGTTTGGATTCTACAAAGAATGTGATTCAAATGTTAATTTAGCTTGTAGCACATAATACTGGTAATTGTTGATTTTCGAACAATGTATGAAAGCTGTATGGAACTATGTCTGTTATGCGGACAAACAGTGATTTTTCGGAAACGTTTTTTCAAAATTGCTCAAATGTTTACGAACAAAAACTGTTTGTTTGAATGTTGAGCATACGTATTGCATATTGTAGAATGCGTAATAGCGAAAAATTCGATTTTGTTCATTTTGTCGTTTACGTCTCCTATACAAACATGGGCAGTAATGTAACCTAACACTCAAATTGTATGCAACAATTTTGCTTGTTTGCGAACGGCGAGTGAACTCAAGCAAACGAAAAACTTTGCTTTGACTGCCAATCGACCACATACATAAACCGCACAAACATAAACAACTGAGGTGAACTTCAAGCAGTTACTCATATTTAAAGATTATTGTGATTTCAATAGTTCGTATTCAAAGCATCTTTTGAACTTTTCAACACATCACTCCAAGACATCTTATGTTTCGAATGAAGTGATTATCATATCACTTCGTTCAATCTGCAAAGATGTAGTAACGTTCCGAACCTTACGTCTCCAACGTTTTCTCATTCTCTAAACTTTGAACTTGTACCCCAGTGCAGAAATGAAAAAAAGTAGTCTTACTTTAGAAACTTATCGGAATCCAATGAAAATCGAATCCAACAATACACTCTGTCCAACTTCTATAAGACCACCCTGATTCTATTTTATTGTTGAATGCTTAATATGAGGTATATTTAACGTCAATTTCGTTCAAAAGAGTTGTTTGTTTATTTGTTGTGCATAAATATGATGATTTCAGCTGCCCAGTTTCTATAACACCACTTCAAAATTCATAAGTATTATCAATGAAAAATTCAAAACGATTGGCTGATTCACATATCAATAATTGTCAACCTTGCCATTTCGACTAATAACCTGAAAAATTCGTGTGGGAATACTATTTATCAAATTCTGCTGAACGGATTTCTCGATATTTTTCCATGTTTCCGAAATTGCGACCTTGAGCCCTTCAATCGTGGTGTACCGTTTTTTCATAGTGTGGATTATGCGTACAAGGATCCCCCTAAGATTATCAACAGGATTCAAGTCTGGAGAGCGAGCCGGCCAATCCAAAGAATTAAGTTTTCGGTCCTTAATCCATTGCTCAATTTTTTTACTGGTATAAACAGTAGCATTGTTTTTCTGGAATGTGATTTTTTTGCGACGATATCCACGCAAAAACGGTAGGAACGGTAGGTAGAGGATTCCAGAACATGTATGTAATCCTTGAATGATGTGAAAGCTATCTTCTATCTATCCCGTTGCGCAGAATCCCGCCCAAACCATGAGCCTCCACCAAAATTCCTGGTTGAAAAATACTGTTCCTTCTACCGTAAATCAAATCACGTAAATCTTATAGAAACATGACACTTGAAAAATACAAAAACATTCGTTTACGCTCAGGGCTCGCACATACACTTATGAAAATCATGCAGTGTATGATAGTCAACAATACCTACACACTAGAATATAAATTGAAGCATTGTTTGTTTACAATGACACAAAGCAGCAAGATCATCACCTGGTCTCATAGAAGTTGGACAGAGTGTACCATCGACAGCGCTTGGTTCCAGAACCACCAGAATTTTCATAAAGATTTAAATTTTCAAATCAACTTATTTCTTTTTTCGGGTAGATTACTTCAAGCAAAAATCACAATATCATATGAAGAATTCTAACGAATGAAAATAAAACAATATATTGAAATTGACAGCCAATGATGTAGCTTCACGTCTCTCCGATTTTATCCTCTACATTGGCCATCCGTATTTTTCCAGAAAGTCCATTGATACTCCAACAACTTTGAATGACTTTAATGAATATTGCTAGCGTTAGTGTTTTTGTAAATCGCATGGAAAAAATGAAACGACGTTATATTTTACAAACCTGCCCATGGCATATCTGTACTAAATTACAATATGTCTATTCTGTGAAATTATAACGCATGAATGCCGCCGGTAGGCTATCGAAAGAACTATAAATTGGAAATATTATTATCAGTTCCACATAGAATACATGATGAGTCTCCCATTTCTTGCATAATCGCTTGTAGATCTCAGTTTCATAATAACATTAACCTCTGCCATCAATCGATTCAGCATATTTCCCGCGGAACATTCATGAAAATCCCACCGCAACGATTTCCACTGTATACGACGCCGTTGGGAATTGTGTATGGTAAACCGTAGGCATCATCTCTCGCGCGAAATAACTTGGCCGATTGATAATGGGACGACCTTTTCACATTGGCGTTGTGACGCGCCGCCCAGTTATCCGCGATCTACTTCTGTGTTGTGGCATGCACACAGTGACTGACAGAAAAAAGGGATTTGTGGCGCCCAGCTTTCACTATATGTGTAAACAACGAAATCCGAAGGATCGATTGTTGAGCACTGATCAATGCTTGGGCTCTATTGCAGTGATTTCGAATCGGTGACGGGAACTTCGCGTGTCGAAGTAAACAAGCGTCTAAAAGATGCGAGAACAAAGTTCGCGTCGCCCCCGAGTCCTCCGGCGTAATCAATATTTTTCCGATTATTTTGAAATAGCACCACTTACTCACACAAACAGTAGCGGTGGCTAGTTGGCATAATTCGCGGGAAGTTTTTATTTCTTTTTTTTTTGTTGCCTCAAACTAAGCCACCGCATAATGAGCTAGAATGACAGAACGTGGATTAGCTTCTAGCGTGTCGCAAAGCCTGCGCATGGCTTTCTCGGGTTTGAGTATTGTTGTTCTTCATATTTTTTTGTTTGTTTGCTTTGTTTTCATTCTTTCGCTTGCCGGAGGCAACATGACAAATTTGCAAATTCAGAATAATAATTAAGTCGACGGAAAAGCAAGCGAATTATTCCACTGACAGTGCAGTGTGGTACACCCTGGTGACTTGGAGAGGCCATCGCGCCGACCGGCTGATGACTTGTAGCTTTCGGGGCGCGAACAACAACGGGTACTCGAGTTTAATCAGTGTGAAATTTGATTTTTTTTTGTGTCGTTTCTGCTGTGAAAAAGGAAAAGGGGAAGCCAAGAATGAGTAAATGTTCAAGTAGTGATGAATGTGTTGGTGGAAGTCACGATGCAACCGATGGAAAAAGTGATGCAACGACGGGACAAAGTTCAGACGGTGTCCACTCGAGGGTTGCCACTTCGGGTGATCTATCGGAAAATACGACCGAGAATAGGTCTGCTGAGAGAAACTGGAGTAGAACCAACAAGAGGTAACGTGATGCAAATTATGGCGAGCGCTTTAGTGATTGAGAGTTGTGCTTCTCCAACAAAGAAGGATCGAACTGTGGACGATTGGCGCTGTTGATAGTGGGCACCCAGTAATAGCTTGTTTGTGAACTCGAGGCGGTATTGCAGTAATGATTTGCGGGAAAGATTGCGCGTCTTGGGCGATTCTGGTTTAGTTGTTTACATAACAGAATATGTGGATCATGATCTATTTCTCTTTCTGTGCAACGAAGATCAAAACAGGAGGAGTTCGGAAATATCCAATATTCGAAGCAGATAAAAT
Organism: Toxorhynchites rutilus septentrionalis; assembly: GCF_029784135.1. Classification (NCBI taxonomy): domain Eukaryota; kingdom Metazoa; phylum Arthropoda; class Insecta; order Diptera; family Culicidae; genus Toxorhynchites; species Toxorhynchites rutilus. The sequence continues at coordinate 56,198,438 of NC_073745.1, forward strand.
TCGCGTTTGTTCCATATACCCAAAAAATCGAGGAATCGAGAGTCGTATTTCAGAAAAAGGGCATCATACAAAGTGTGTCAATTGAGTTTCAAGGCTTGAAGTATATGAAACTATTTCCTGTAAGACTTTTGTTTCGTCTGGCCGAACGGTTACTGGAGAATATTATCACAGAATTTCGAAGCCGCCAAATTCGACCTAAATTGCGTAAGTGTCCTAAATCATACGCCTGATTTGATACTCTGTGACTTTTTTCCGCGAAATTAAGGCAAAATTAAAAGGGAATTACATTGGAAATAACATTGAACGTCACTTCTTCAAAACGAGCTATTGAAGCTGAAGGAAACGAACGACTGAAATCAGCGGTTAAATCTCAAGACCTTCCATTGATTGATTTTCTAACAGGTTTTTAATAAGCGTTTTCAAAGGCTAGATGTGAATGAGCTCTGGAGCTTAAAGCCCCTATAATAGAAAAAAATCGATCAATCAAATCTCTTCACAATACTACAATACCATGAATGGAGTTTCTGTCAGAAGCACCCATTGTCCAATAGTTACAATCAGTTTCACAAATTCATCATTCACAAACACACCTTGAACTGTTGTGTACTATTCATAAAAAAATCTGCTACTCAAGTCAACAATTATCATTGGAAGATTCCGCATGGCTATCAAATCGCAGATCCAACATCTCAGAACGCCGATATGATAATTATAAAAGCTTTTTTATAGACTACTAGCTGACCCGGTAAACTTCGTTCCGCCTAAAATTTATTTTTCGTTATCACATCCACGTTTTTTTTACTAAGCGCACGCTCATGGGTCCAATCGCAGAACTGTTCATTGATTGATCTTCTAATCTACCCTTTAAAATTATTTTTACTATAAAATTTCAGTATGGACTAACAACGCTTGTCAATATGTAATTGTAGAACACATGTGAGTTGAATTTTTCGAATTTTCCCATTTTCCTTCAGAGTTTTGCGAAAATTTTGAATTGTCATGTTTGGTTGAAATATGTGCATTATTTTTATGGGACCCCCTCTCCTTTCCAGAGAACCATAATAGAAACTTCATAGAAACATTTCTCGTATCCAAAAACCCTCACATCCCAAATTTGGCTGCATTTACTTCATTAGTTCTCGAGTTATGCTGAAATTTGTGTTTCATTTGTATGGGAGCCTCCCTTTAGAGAGGGGGGAGGAGTGTCGAACTACCATAGAAACGTTTATCGATCCCTAAAACCTCTGTATGCTAAGTTTGATTTTATTTGTTTGATTAATTCTCGAGTTGTTGAGCACCCTCCCCCCTTTTTAGAGAGGAGGAAATAGTGTCAAACTACCATCAAAACATTTATTGCTCCCTAAAACCTCCATATGCCAAATTTGGTTCCATTTGTTTGATTAGTTCCCGATTTATGCAGAAATTTGTGTTTCATTTCTATGGCAGCCTCCCCTTAGAGAGGTGGGAGGAGTGTTGAATCACCTTAGAAATGTTTCACGACCCCTAAAATCTCCACATGCCAAATTTGGCTCCATTTGCTTGATCAGTTTTCGGATTATGAAGAAATTTGTCTTTCATTTGTATGGCAGCTCCCCTTTAGAGAGGGGAGTGGAGTGTCTAACCACCGTAAAACATTTATTGCACCCTAAAACCTCCACATGCCAAATTTGGTTTCATTTGCTTGATTAATTCTCGAGTAATTCAGAAATTTGTGTTTTATTTGTATGGCAGCCCCCCTTAGAGAGGGGGGTGGAGAGTCTAACCACCATAGAAACATTTATTGCACCCTAAAACCTCAATATGCCTAATTTATGTTTCATTTGCCAGATTAATTCTCGAGTAATGCAGAAATTTATGTTTCATTTGTCTCAAACTATCACGAAAACCTTCCCCGGCCCCAAAAACCCCCTACATACCAATTTTCACGTTGATCGGTTCAGTAGTTTCCGAGTCCATAAGAATCAGACAGACAGACAGACAGAAATATATTTCTGTATGTATAGATACGAGTATTTACGTGCTCACGCAAAAAAAAGCGATTGTTGTTGACATATTAGCGCTAATTTATGTTTTTGAATAATTTAAGGTAATCAGTCACCTAGCCAGTCTTTTCTAGCCACCAGTTTTCTCGGGACCGAAAGGAGTGTTTTGGGTTGGCGGAAAAATATACTTCGCAAGACCACATGCTCGATGTCGTAATAGCCTTGGCGATTAACGCGTTTACATTAACTCATAAAATTAGTGATTTGAGGGGGATTATTGTCTGTAGTATGAAGACAATCACCAAAGATTCTGTTTTAGATGAATTTAAACACCATATAAGAAAGCCTCTGTGGAAAATTAAACATTAAAGTCGTCCTATCTGCTGTAGCACATTTTTTAAAATTCAGTTTCATAGAAGTATACGCGCTCGGAGAGGAAAATTGAACGCCCGGACGAGAGAGCGAGAATCGTAAAGCGTACGCCATAGAGATACTCATTCCCATGGAGCAAATTTTTGTTACGAGATATAAACAAAACGAGGAAGGAAAGTAACTCAATTATTCGAACTAGATTCAGTCCAGCAATGATTTGGTCAACTTAGAGTAACCAAGAGAAAATCATTTTGTTATGATGGGAGAGGATTCATCGTTAGTCGCAGTTTGTACAGATCGCGATCTGTGCAGTTTACGATTAATCGTAAATCGCATCATGCTCCCTTGTTTTCCATCCTTGTTTGGCACCCTTAACGAATGACGTAGTTCTAGGTCAAAAATCACGAATATATCTCTTCGAACAAGAGATTCAAATAAATTAATCCTCTGACTTACTATAAATTTTGTGAAGATTATACAATTATCAGTGAATTTCTATCATAAAGTATATTTTAGATCTTTGATCTGACCTCCAAACTACAACTCCTGAGCATGTTGTTGCATACATCGCTAAACAACGAGGAAACACTTAATACTAACATACTCACCCTTTTTGTTTTTGTTTGTTCTCGCTACTGTTTACAGAGGCGGCGTAGCGCTTTGCTTATCGCCACAGGGACGCCGTAACGGCGAGGCACTGGTACGGTTCATCTCGCAGGAGCACCGAGACATGGCGCTGAAACGACACAAGCACCACATCGGCAACCGTTACATCGAGGTAAGTGACGCAGTCTTTGCAAAAGACGGCAGTGAATGATCGATTCCGTTCCTTTCAAGGTATATCGAGCATCCGGGGATGACTTCCTGGCCGTTGCCGGTGGAGCATCCAACGAGGCACAAACATTCCTGTCCAAGGGGGCCCAGGTTATCATTCGTATGCGAGGACTGCCGTACGATTGTTCGGCGAAGCAAGTGGTAAGTGGCTCTTAGAAAACGCATGTTAGTTACTTGGTGCTACGATTTAATGCGTGGTGGTTTCAGCTGGAGTTCTTCGCCAATGGGGAAACCAGCTGCACGGTACTGGACGGCTCCGATGGGATACTGTTCGTGAAGAAACCCGACGGACGCGCCACCGGGGACGCGTTTGTGCTGTTCGCACAGGAATCCGATGCGCCAAAGGCGCTCTCGAAGCACCGCGAGTCGATCGGCCAGCGGTACATTGAGTTGTTCCGATCGACCACGGCTGAGGTTCAGCAGGTAGGATACACCGTTAGGTTAGATTCTATTTTACCAAGTTCCGTACCATTTGAAAACATTTTGCTCCCCCGTCTTGTTACTGGTAAGAGAGGAAATTCTCGTAAGTAGTAATGAGTCAAAAGAACTGAAGGTGGGTTGTATCTGTGATGTAACCGCAAGGTAGACGTAGGACTACCGTTGGCTCAGTAATCATTTGTTTGAAGTAGCATCTGAATCAATTCTCAATGAATGAATGAATGGATATGTTGAAAATTTGATGGTCTTGTAGATGTGTAGTGGATGAGCATAAGTTTTGTTTTTGGGTTACGAAAACGAGAGCTTTACGTTGGAGGCACAGAGCCTATATTGAGCCTAAATAACCTTTTTGTCGACTGAACGAAGTGACATGATAACCATTTCATTCGAAAGATGAAATTCATACGATTTATATGCTTTGAAAACAAACTATTGATAAAGACGAATGAACTCAAAAAGTTCTGATCGCACCCACCGCATCCACCACATAATAGGTTCGGATTTTCTGTTACCGTTTTGCATCTGCGCAGATGTTTCGTTCTGCGTTGGAGATGTAATTTTGCTAGGACATACTGAAAAACTACTTAGATATTCAAGAAGCTCAGTATTCCAGTTTCAGTGCTCTAGACAGTGAACAATCAACTGTACATGTTGATGTTTAGAATTAATTTGACAATCTACTCAAATTGCTTCGCGAAGCGTTCGCACTCCGCACTCAGTGAAAGCATTCATTTGTCGGCCCTTGTCATTGCTATCAAATATTTGTATCAAAGTGTTTTATTATTAAATTTCTTCAACGTTTGTGCTTCGTAGCTCGGTTGTGTCTTGAACATCACCCTTTTTAATGCATCTTTTGTTTTCTTAGCGGCCCGCTGCACCAACACGTGTTTGTGGCCCCTATGAAAAAAAAAGGTTGAGTACCGCTGCCCTAGGTTAATGAAGGAAGGGGTGTGTGAACTGCTAACTGCTTCTTCTTCTTCTTCTTCAATGGCACTAACGTTCCTAGAGGAACTTCGCCGTCTCAACGTAGTATTACTTGCGTCATTTTTATTAGTACTTAGTTGAGATTTCTATGCCAAATAACACGCCTTGAATGCATTCTGAGTGGCAAGTTCTAGAATACGCGTGATCACAGTGCAAGTCGGAGGAAATTTCTTTGACGAAAAATTCCCCCGACCAGAACGGGAATCGAACCCGAACACCCGGCATGTTAGTTATGACGCTAACCACTCGGCCAAGGGAGCACTGCTAACTGCTACTTGCCTAATTATTTTGTATCTTGTTCATTAACTGGATTATTAGTATGTTTGATTATAATGAAAACGTTTATCTTCAAAAAGTATAACGCGTAGACATTTTATCTTTCGAATGAAGTGTTTTTTTTTATCCCATTTATTTATTTAAGGCTCATTAGCATTTTAGCTGTAACAGAGCCGAATTTTAATCGTGTACATGTCACATGGTTATCATATCTATAATTAGCACATTACACAGTTGCCATTCGCCAGTATTCCTTCTATTCCATTACATATGGTACATTCACACAGTAGCCATTTAGGCGTAAGGGTATTCTTTCTGTTCTTCCATTATCCAGTTGGAGCACCGGACAGCGGAGACAGTTGTTTGATCATTGTTGAGTTATTTATAGAACAGTAGCCCGATGTGTCTGGCAGAGCAGAGCAGTTGTATGGATGAATCGATCTTATTTCGACCGTGGATCGATCTCCATCGCTGATGATTGTTGCGTGGACGTAGCTATTCTGTAACAACACAAAGATGGTCAATGAGGGCCCTGAGTTTTGAACTCACGATCGATCGCTTACTAAGCGAACCCGCAACCAATGTGGCTACGGTGACCCCCTCGAATGAAGTGTTGATCATACCACGGTATTAACGCTCAAAATCTTGTTTCTCCAGTGGAACGCTCTCGTTTTCGAAACTTTAAACTCACCCCAGTATGGGAATGAAAAGACGTAGTCCTACGTCAAAAAAAAATCTAATCACACGTGGATGAACGATTTTTTGATTGCTTTCGTTGCACTTGTAGGTTCTGAACCGCTCGATGGATCCCAAAACATACGAACAGTCGCAGCCCCCGCTAATTGCAGCGTTGCCGCCGTTGCAAATGCCGTTGCTTCCGCAGCACGTTATCACTAGTGGGACGGAGAAGAACTGTATCCGGCTGCGGGGACTCCCGTACGAGGCGAAGGTCGAACACATCCTGCATTTCCTGGAGGACTTCGCAAAGCACATTGTCTACCAGGGAGTGCACCTGGTGTACAACGCTCAGGTAAGTGGCGCTGTTTCCGCTGGGAGGCTAGATAACGTAGCTTTTGGTCGATGGTAACCCATTGGTAACACTTTGTCACGTCGCAGGGTCAGTTTAACGGGGAAGCATTCATTCAGATGGACTCGGAGACGGCTGCTTACCAGTCAGCCCAGCAAAAGCATCACAAGAACATGATGTTCGGCAAGAAACAACGATACATCGAAGTGTTTCAGTGCTCCGGCGACGACATGAACATGGTGCTGAACGGTGGATTCCAGCAACCGACGAATATTTCGAAGCCATCGCTACTCTCACCCGGTATGTTACCATCTGCGCAACAACCACCAACACAAAGTTCACAAACACTTGCGCTATCGCAGCTCCCGCTGAATGTTCCCCCTCCGCTCACACTGTCGATTCCTCCCCCAAGTCCCCAACTGCTAGCACAACAGCAAGCTCACTTTATAGCCCAGCAGAGTCTGATGGCGCGACAGGCAGCAGCCGCTGCAGCTGCGGCCCAGCAGCAGGAACAGCTTCTGCTGCAAAATCTAGCCGTATATTCAACGGGTGCTTCGAGTTCTCCGGTTGTGTCGCAAGCGCCTCCAACTTACGCTACTGCCAATGCTGCCGCTCACCAAGCCAACAATCTTCACATGATGCATGGCCACGGTCAAACGGCCACTACGGCGTTGCACCAGGCGGCTGGTCAACTTCCAACGGCCACTCATACAGCTGCAGCCCATGCGGGTGCTCAATATCCACATTTTGTTTTCATGCCACGCCACATGATTGGTCCCGGTGGTTTCCCAATGGGCTTTATGCCACATGCTATCAGTCCGATGCACTTTCCTGGTGCTGCCGCAGCCGCGGGATCAAACGCTGCGTACGCCCACAATCCTCTTGCCGCCCATGCGGGACTCCACGCAAGTCCGCTTGCCCACCAGGGAGCTCCAGCACAATCCCACAACCATGCCGTAGCCATTAATGCGCAATCCGCGGCGGCTGCAGCAGCTGCCAGCACCATGCTTCCGGCGAGTATCAAACGGTCGTACGACAATGCCTTCCGCAGCGAGCAAACCCAGCTAAGCGCGGCAACCGGATCGAAGCGCCCGTTCCACGGCGGGAATCAAGCGGCAGCGGCAGCGGCGGCCGCATCTGCAGCTGCTGCTCTCTATTCGCCCTACTACCACCCTCATATATGAGAACACGCACACACACGCACACACATCCTAGGTTAGGCTTTTACACAATTTGTTGTCGTATTAGCTATTAATATATTTAGAGAGAGAGAGCTAAAGTTGAATTTTAAGTACTCTTGTACTAATGCTTTTACCAATATACATATATTTTTTTTGCTTACATAATTTATGAATTTAATGTGAATTAATGATAGTTGAAAACTAGCAAATTACTAAAACAATGAAAAAAATAATGAAGCAAAACATTCCATCCACTGCGACTTGATGCAGCTCCAAGACATTTATCGCAAGGTCGATTGTACATAACTCTAAAAGACTCTCTCCAATCGAAAGACGCTACTAAATCGTACTTATAAGAGAAGATTCATATATAGCTATATATTTTTTGATTTATATATTTTATTAACGAATATTACTGTACTTATGCGATAGCGAGAATGTTGTGCTAACAAACAAACTTTCCAAATCTCCCCAAATCCTATTCCAATCATTCTCCCAACAACACACGGTCTCCCCACCCTTTAGAACTACGAATTAACACCATTCTTCTGGGAAAGCAGACGCCAAACTCTCATATCTTTGTGGAATCAAATACTGACACCCAAAAGCAAATCAAATCGAAACCCCAAAACACACACAATAATCCCCATAGTGCTGCGCTGTTTGTATGTAAAGGAGGTTGTGAGATTATCATCTGTCTACACTCTACTGCTCGAGTTCTTTCCAACGGGGGTGTCGGGACCGCTGTAATTTTAAGCCAAAAGTGTATCCGGAGGATTATTATTCATTGTGAGAGTTGAAGTGCGCTTGATGCGACATCTGAGCGGAACAGAAGGACATCATTGATATTTTTTTTTCTTTCTTATTATTTACTATTTGGTTTGCAATGTTAGATTTAGTGTGTACACGTAAAACGGATAGATATTTAATTGCATTAGGGTTCACTCTGGAGTATTGTGTTTTAACCGTGAATTGTTTTTTTCTTTATATTAGTACCCTCTTTAAACATGCAATTGAACAATGAGCCTAGTATATAGTTGGAGTATGTTCGTGGAATTTATGATGAATGGATGAAATTAACCTTAACAAAACAAAACGCAATTGTTCTTTCTCGAATATACATATGGTTTGTATATGTTAAAATCGTACAATTAACACATTCCACGTGATGGTACAGCGCGCGCGTTTGCCCTTCTCAAAAACCATGAAACTACAGTCACATGAGTGCACACACACAAATACACATACATACACACACGCGCGCATCCAAACGCATACGCACATACGAAAAACACCCAATGTGACTGTGTACATCATTACCTTCTAACACAATTTGTTACTTCCGCTCCATTAGTTTCTTAAAGGAGGAGGCACGATGTTCCTCACACCGTCATTAGTTCTATAAAATTTCTCTGAAAATTTAGTATACCAGTCTATTTGTTGGATTATCCCCTGCAAATTTTGGAAAAAAAATCGTGAGGGCCATTTTTGGGTTAAACTCTTTTGAAATGCTAAGAGGGAATTTCCGCCTGGAAAGTCGAAAAAATTTCGTGATTTTGTTAGGAATAATGTAAAGTTTTGGTTATTGTTTAAGGTATATTTGAAGATGTACTTTCCATTTTTTGAGTGCACGAATAATGCAGTTTGTATGAAAATTACAGTGAACGTATTTCTTACTATGAAAAGGGTGTAAACAAGCCATTGTTTCTATTCATTTTTAAATTTATATTACTCCAAATCATTCTTGTTTCAAACACAGTGATTCAGTTTAGGAAATAAAAAAGTGAACGGTATAAAAACAAAACATTGTAAATGAAGTGATCCTCGTGGATACTATATCTCAATATTTAGTATGTCCTCCATGATTCTCCATTACTGCCATCAATCGTTTGGGCATACTTTCGACCAAACTATGCAACATTTGTTGAGCAATCGCATCTGTGAATAATCCAGCTATGTAGGGTATATAATCTTGCCCAGGAACTCGGTAACACATCTTAACACTATTGCGGCTGGAACGAGAAAGGGGCCTGATTTCCTGTGTGATGTTTTCACGTCAACTGTCAGGCCGAGCTCAAGGTTTGCTCGTCGAGTTGTTGTGATCGTGGTATGTACGATTTGTGCGATGAGCGAATAAGTGAGACAGTTATAGCTGGCAGTGGTGTCAATGTGAATTCTGAGATCCACACATCTTCCCTCCTCTCTGAAAAAAAAACATAAATCTGGGGAATGAATTGGAGAAAACTTGTCTCTTTTCAGTCTTTTTTTATTTTCGATATTTCATGTCACCCACAAATGACAGCATTTTATTTTAAATCGTTTTCTTTCGGTGTTATCTGATTCCTCTTCGATATTGTCTGTTTTTATCGCAGTTTTTGTTAGTGTACGGTCAATCAAAATATTCCTACCTTCCACCTCTGCAAACATTCTTCAGTCTTCTCCACTGTCTTCATTCATATTTTGTATCCACGAATCGATTCCAATGTTCCCACATTTTATTGGAAAGAATATTATTAAGGAACGGTTGATAGTTCTCCCAGCGGATATTTCTCGTGCTAGATGATGGTCCTGGAATTACATTACCGATGCTAAAGCTACGGTCAATTTCGCTAGGTCCTTTTTTTGGGTCCGTTTAACTGGTTTCAATTCAAAGCTTCCACGAACCGGTTTATGGTGGTTTCCATTTGCTTCATTCGCTCGTATTATTCGTGATAACCGTTTCGCATCGCCGATATCTTTACACCCTTATATGTGCCTAATCCTTCGTTGCCACCATTTTCAAAGATGGTTTCCTCTTTTTTATCACGCTCGATACCGCAGCTGTCATTCTCACTGCATCCCAAGTTACACCGCCCCTTTTCTGTTCCTTCGTAGTCCGATCCGATCGATAAAATCTCATCGATTTTTTTTCGAGTCACGTTGAAATTCAGGAGTGCGAACCTACTTCTCACGGAACATATATTAATCTAGTATCTTCATCATTTCAATTCCAACTGAACTTAGCGCGCTCTTCTCGATCCGCTATCAATTAAACTTAACGCGGTCGTTCCGATCCGCTTTCAATTAAACTTAACGCGGTCGTTCCGATCCGCTTTTAATTAAATCCAGTGCGGTCGTCTCGATCCGCTTTCAATTGAACCTGGTACGGACGTCTCGATCCGCTTTCAATTGAACCTGACACGGTCGTCTCGATCCGCTTTCAATTGAACCCAATGCGGTCATCTCGATCCGCTTTCAATGTAATGTAATGGCTTTTTCTTTTTGGAGAAGCTTTGTAGACCTGATTCACGAAGTCGGTTGCTCACGGTGCGACACCCAACCAGTGTTGCCACACGTACAGATTTATCTCGAAAGGTACAGATTTTCAGTGCAGATTCTGTACGGTACAGAGTACAGATTTTCTTCAAAAAGTACAGATTGGTACAGACTTTTTCCACGTTTCAAATTTCCTACATTTGAACAAAACAGCATTGAGCTACAAAACGAATTTTATGCCGCAGTATCGCTTGGTGCTGCTGATCATAAAAACATTTACAATGCAATACAGGCAAACCTTTTTTTTGTGCGGGAGATAGGGACCGCATAAAAAAAATCGTGCAAAACTTCACCAGTAGCTTTAAAAAACCATGTTCGGTACACATTTCGAAAAAAAACTTTTTTTTTGCGGTAGATAGGGACCGCATAAAAAAAGTTTCCCACAAGAAAATAACTCAAATCCACGCCGTTCACCGTTCAATTTCCTTTTAGATATCATGTCATGCCAAAAAAAAAAAAATTTAGAGCGTTTGATGGGAGGAGGGGATTGATTTCAAAAGTGGATAATTAAGACGCAAATATCTTTTTTCGCACTGAAATGCATATAAACCATCGAAAAAAACTAAATGGACGATAAATTCGTCAAATATGCTTCTTTTAATATACCGCAAAAAAATCGCACAAGAACAGAAAACCGCACAAAAAAAATCACAAAAAAAAATTCGCACAAAAAAAGGTTTCACTGTAATTGATCAGTTTCATGTGAACGAAATTCCCAACTAACGACTAACGAATTCGAAGTAATACAGGAAATTTCGAAACATTTTTCGTGGCGCAAATGAGAAAAAACTCGATTTCGATGATCCGACGCTCAATGTGACGTGGCAATGTTAAAATTTTAACGGTTTAAAATTAAAATTAATCTTTTTGTTAAATAATAGTATACAATTTAGATTCAGAAAAACTATGTATAAGCATCATCGAACACACAAATGACTTGACTTGCAAATGTAAATGAAGTAAATAAATGAGTATTTTTCATGCTAATTAAATAGATTTTTCTCTACAACGAATATTTTCGATTGTACATATTTTTGGAAAAAAAAGTACAGATGAGAAAGATTTTCAACCTCTCTGGTACAGATTAAAATGTGGCAACACTGCACCCAACTTTTCCCGGATCACCCGACATGATTTATCGGGATCATCTAAATATCATATAATATTTACATAGTTTGGAAACATCTCATGTTGACAAACAATGACAAACAAACAACACAATGTTTCGGCAAATATTTCAAGGAGATCGAATGAACCAGCCTTGTTTACTTCTTATATTCCGACAGTAAATCGACAGAGCTTCAGACGAAATTTGCTCTCGCGTAAATATGCGTGAACATGCAGTGTAGTTGTATTTGTTGCATCAAGGAATCCTGACTGGAAGGTCGGCCACTTGATTACACGACTCTGCATCGTTGTGCATCCGCTCCGTTTATACTAGACTCTGCAACCGCACATCATCCACAGATTTCATCTTCTCGGCAAAGTTCCTGCCGCACAACGATACCGACACAGTGATGTTCATGCTGATCCAGTAAGATCCTATCGTCACTCGGAAATTTAGCGATCTACAGTTCCAGCTACCGAGTTTCCTGCCAAATGTTCTAATCTATGTTCTTTTCTTGATTATTCGTAGGTTTGATCTTTCACCATGTTATCTCACAAGGTTAGAAATTCCTAACCTTGCGACGGGGCTATTGGGTGAGGACACCGTATTTCATTCATTAGCTCTAATAATGATCCTTTATCACTTGCACTTGGGATGCCCTTCTTCGGTTGTTTTTATCCATGATTTTATTCAATAAAACAATCGTAAGTCAGCGTCAACTGCTCTTATTAGGATGAAAGTGAAGCCTTGACGTTTGCTATGTTAATCCGTCTTAAATTGAAATAATTTGTCGGACATCGGAACGGTTTCATTCGTTAGAACTGACAACTAGCTATTTAAAAAAATCATGGTAAGAATCGGAAACATCTAACGATATCTAAATGGAAAAACTCAGAAATGGTTAACACGATTTTTTCTTCGATTTTGATCAGAGGTCTTGAATAGTCCAACGAATTGACTGGTATCCTCTCAACTCAAGAAGTTTTTTTCTATATTAATTGTATGAGAATCACCGTGGATAGTTTTTTACTTTTTAACCTATACATTTAGATTTGTAAGTGTTGTCGTGATCGTATTTTCAGTACAATTGTTATGCCCAGAATCCGCAGGATCCAAGAGAGGCACATTTCGAACGAACGTTTTTTCATCTCACCTGGTTATGGTTTTTACAGCATTTGGCACAAAAAAACTAAATCTCTGTACGAAATGTGTTTCACTGTTCTCGATCACCGGGTTAGTAACGCTGCTTTGATGAACATTTTCCCTCTATATATTACAAAACAACAAAAAGCGCATTGTACAACTTTGACACAAAGTAGAGGATAACATGGGTTTTCCCCTCCGTATAATGCAAACAGAAAGACAACAACGGAAAAAGGAACAAGTTGTGTTAATGTAAAACTCTGGTCATGAGGGCTTCGACGTGATATAATTTCCCATAACGTCCGAATCGCTGCTCAAACACTGGAGAACATTCCTTAGCCGATTCCGTACTAGAATTAAAAAACCACAAAACGTTTGAGCAGCGATTCGGGCGCGCAAAAGCAGGCGGCCTAACTCTGTACCACCCCCTCTCCTAATTTTTAAGCTAGTTTGTAATATCAGAAATATCGACAACGGATAAAAAACACTCTCATATCAGCTCTCCAAGACAGAACGGGAAATTCAGATGCAAGAAAATTTGGTTGATGGGCTTTATCTCATCCTGTGCTTTCATGTTTTTTTTCTTTTAATTATTCTCTGCATATTATTATACTACTTACGGGTAGCCGGGAAATCGTTACTATTTGTTGATCGGTTGTAATCGTTGCTCTTGTTTTCTTGTTGTTGATGTTGTTGTAATTCAAAAGTTGTTCTTAACCTATTCAAAGTACCAGTGTAGTGTGCACACTCTGAGTTTTCTTTCCAATACACCAAGAATTCTTCCGTTTGGATTTTGCTCCTTTCTGTCTTCCGGCGAACGAGGGGGCGCCACACGCATTCCGGAGAGAATAAAACATTTAAGCAAAAAACAAAATGGAAGACAGTTAGAGATGTTCATGGTGATATTTTGTTATTTTCGTTTTCTTCTTCCTTCCTGACCCCGCGCTCGGCTCAAAAGTATACATTTATAGCTCTTTTTTAATGTGTCTGTGTAAGCGTATGATGATATGTACCAAGTAGATTTAATGTCGTTTTTTCTTTATTCTATTTTTCATATACATATATTTTTAGTTTAAGCAAAGGACAGATAAAAATTTAATACATTTAATATTACATAACAAACAAGCAAAAAAAAATCAATAACGTGGTTACAGTTTTATTCACAATACACTATTTTGTTTTTCTCTTGCGCATCACCACCATCTGGTTCTAGTGTGCGTGGCTGGTGTTTACTACTAGATATGAGGGGCTGGATGTAAGCTTTTGATTGAACTGAATGAGCTTCCCGAAGCGTGATTAGTCGCTAACAAATTTTACATAATTCGTATTCATTACTAACAATCTTCCACGTTTGGGCAAAGTGAATCTTTGGATTTTTTTGAATTTTTGTTATTTTTTAAATTTTAGATTCCTTGAATTTTTGGATTCTTTGAATCTTGGGATTCTTCGAATCTTTGGATTCTTTGAATCTTTGAATTCTTTGAATCTTTGGATTCTTTGAATCTTTCAATTTTCTGAATCTTTGGATTTTTTTAATCTTTGAATCTTTGTATTCTTTGAATCTTTGGATTATTTGTATCTTTGGATTTTTTGAATCTTTGGATTCTTTGAATCTTTGGATTTTTTGAATCTTTGGATACTTTGAATCTTTGGATTCTCTGAATCTTTGGATTCCCTGAATCTTAGAATCCTTTGAATCTTTTGATTCTTTGAATCTATGGATTATTTGAATCTTTGGATTCCTTGAATCTTTAGATTCTTTGAATCGTTGAATTCTTTGAATCTCTGAATTCTTCGAATCTTTGGACCCTCTGACTCTTCAATCTGAATCTTTGGATTCTTTGAATCTTTCGATTCTTCAAATGTTTAGAATTTTGAATCTTTGGATTTTTGATTTTTTGGATTCTTTGAATCTTTAAATTTTTTGAATCTTTCGATTCTTTGAATCTTTGGATTTTTTGAATCTTTGGATTCTTTGATTCTTTGGATTCCTTGAATCTTTGGATTCTTTGAATCTTTAGATTCTTTGAATCTTTAGATTCTTTGAATCGTTGAATTCTTTGAATCTCTGGATTCTTTGAATCTTTGGATTCTCTGAATCTTTGAATTCTTTGAATCTTTGAATCTTTGGATTCTTTGAATCTTCGGATTTTTTTAATCTTTGGATTTTTTTTATTTTTTTGCATTTTTGAATCTTTAGATTCATCGAATCTTTGGATTTGTTGATACTTCGAATTCTTTGAATATTTGGATTCTTGTAATCTTTGGATTCCTTGAATCTTTGGTTCTTTGAATCTTTGGATTTTTTGAATCTTTGGATTCTTCGAAGTTTTTGATTTCTTGAATCTTTGGATTCATTGAATCTTTGGATTCTTTGAATCTTTGGATTCTTCGAATCTTTATATTCTTTGAATCTTTGGATTTTATGAATCTTTAGATTCTTTGAATCTTTGGATACTTTGAATCTTTGGATTCTCTGAATCTTTGAATTCTTTGAATCTTTGAATTCTTTGAATCATTGAATTCTTTAAATCTTTGAATTCTTTGAATCTTTATATTCTTTGAATCTTTAGAATTTTGAATCTCTGGATTTTAGGTTTTTTGGATTCTTTGAATCTTTGGGTTTTTTGAATCTTTGGATTCTTTGAATCTTTAGATTCTTTGAATCGTTGAATTCTTTGAACCTCTGGATTTTTTGAATCTTTGGATTTGTTAATAATTCGAATTCTTTGAATATTTGGATTCTTGTAATTTTTGGATTCCTTCAATCTTTGGACTTTTTAAATCTTTGGGTTCTTTGAATCTTTGGATTCTTTGAATCTTTGGATTCTTTGAATCTTTGGATTCTTTGAATCTTTGGATTCTTTGAATCTTTGGATTCTTTGAATCTTTGGATTCTTTGAATCTTTGGATTCTTTGAATCTTTGGATTCTTTGAATCTTTGGATTCTTTGAATCTTTGGATTCTTTGAATCTTTGGATTCTTTGAATCTTTGGATTCTTTGAATCTTTGGATTCTTTGAATCTTTGGATTCTTTGAATCTTTGGATTCTTTGAATCTTTGGATTCTTTGAATCTTTGGATTCTTTGAATCTTTGGATTCTTTGAATCTTTGGATTCTTTGAATCTTTGGATTCTTTGAATCTTTGGATTCTTTGAATCTTTGGATTCTTTGAATCTTTGGATTCTTTGAATCTTTGGATTCTTTGAATCTTTGGATTCTTTGAATCTTTGGATTCTTTGAATCTTTGGATTCTTTGAATCTTTGGATTCTTTGAATCTTCGGATTCTTTGAATCTTTGGATTTTTTAATCTTTGGATTCTTTCTGGGTTTTTTGAATCTTTGGATTCGTTGAGTCTTTGGATTCTTTGAATCTTTGGATTCCTTAAATCTTCGATCCTTTGAATCTTTGGGTTTTTTGAACCTTTGGATTCTTTGAATCTTTGGATTCTTTGAATCTTCGGATTTTTTAATCTTTGGATTCTATCTGGGTTTTTTGAATCTTTGAATTCATTGAGTCTTTGGATTCTTTGAATCTTGGGATTCTTTGAATCTTTGGATTCCTTAAATCTTCGATCCTTTGAATCTTTGGATTTTTTGAACCTTTGGATTCTTTGAATCTTTGGATTCTTTGAATCTTCGGATTTTTTAATCTTTGGATTCTTTCTGGGTTTTTTGAATCTTTGGATTCATTGAGTCTTTGGATTCCTTGAATCTTCAGATTTTTTAAATCTTTGGATTCTTTGAATCTTTGGATTTTTTGAATCTTTGGATTCTTTCTGGGTTTTTTGAATCTTTGAATCTTCGGATTTTTTAATCTTTGGATTCTTTCTGGGTTTTTTGAATCTTTGGATTCATTGAGTCTTTGGATTCTTTGAATCTTTGAATCTTTGGATTCCTTAAATCTTCGATCCTTTGAATCTTTGGATTTTTTAAACCTTTGGAATCTTTGAATCTTTGAATTCTTTGAATCTTTGGATTATCTGAATCTGTGGATTTTGAATCTTTGGATTCTTTGAATTTTTGGATTCTTTGAATCTTCGGATTTTTTGAATCTTTGGATTCTTTGAATCTTTGGATTCGTTGATACTTCGAATTTTTTGAATCTATGGATTCTTTTAATCTTTGGATTCCTTTGGATTCTTTGAATCTTTGAATCCTCTGAATCTTTGAAAAAAAAATCTTTGGATTCTTTGAATCTTTGAATTTTCTGAATCTTTGGATTCTTTGAATCTTTGTATTCATTGAGTCTTCAGATTTTTTGAATCTTTGGATTCTTTGAATCATTGGATTCGTTGATACTTCGAATTTTTTGTATCTTTGGATTTTTTTAATCTTTGGATTCCTTGAATCTTTGGATTCTTTAAACCTTTGGATTCTTTGAATCTTAGGATTTTTTTTATTTCTTTGGATTCTTTGAATATATGGATTCCTTGAATCTTCAGATTTTTTAATCTTTGGATTCTTTGAATCTTTGGATTTTTTGAATCTTTGGATTCTTTGAATCTTGGGATTCTTTGAATCTTCGGATTTTTTAATCTTTGGATTCTTTCTGGGTTTTTTGAATCTTTGGATTCATTGAGTCTTTGGATTCTTTGAATCTTTGAATCTTTGGATTCCTTAAATCTTCGATCCTTTGAATCTTTGGATTTTTTAAACCTTTGGATTCTTTGAATGTTTGAATTCTTTGAATCTTTGGATTATCTGAATCTGTGGATTTTGAATCTTTGGATTCTTTGAATTTTTGGATTCTTTGAATCTTCGGATTTTTTGAATTTCTTTGAATCTTTGGATTCGTTGATACTTCGAATTTTTGGAATCTTTGGATTCTTTTAATCTTTGGATTCCTTTGGATTCTTTGAATCTTTGAATCCTCTGAATCTTTGAAAAAAAAAATCTTTGGATTCTTTGAATCTTTGAATTTTCTGAATCTTTGGATTCTTTGAATCTTTGTATTCATTGAGTCTTCAGATTTTTTGAATCTTTGGATTCTTTGAATCATTGGATTCGTTGATACTTCGAATTTTTTGTATCTTTGGATTTTTTTAATCTTTGGATTCCTTGAATCTTTGGATTCTTTAAACCTTTGGATTCTTTGAATCTTAGGATTTTTTTTATTTCTTTGGATTCTTTGAATTTAAGCAATCTTTCAATCTATAAATCTTCATATATTTTAATCTGAGAATCGGAGAACCTGACAAACGAAGAATCTGATAATTTGGGGATCCTAAAATCCGAGAATCTGAGATTTTGAGAATCTTAGAATCTGAGAATCTTAGAATCTGAGACTTTGAGAATCAGAGAATCTGTGAATCTAAAAATTGGAGAATCTGACAATTCGAGCATCTATGTAAGAGAAAAGAATGTTCCACAGTTCTTGAGAATGCATCAACGAAATCTTTTTGTTTTTAGAAACTTGGAAAAACAGTTCGCAGTGATAAACTCATGATGCCAAACAAATTATACCTACGACCCAGTGACTGAACACGACTCTGGGGAACTTCCCCCTTGAACCAACATTACTATTACTATTACAGAAGCTCATTCAGATGCCCAATCATCGGATCTCGTATCCCTCTCATACCGAAAGTAAACGCAACTTCTCTCCCTTCCGCTGCTTTAATTTTTTTGCTAAATGGATAGTGCCTGCAATCACTCATCATTGTGGTGGTATCGGTGGTCGAACTTCTAGCGGTTGTCGCGTACTGTCATACTTGTCATTGTTGTTGGCTGTTATTACTATTGTCCACGTTGAATGCTAATTATTGGTCTGATCTTGGTATAGAGAGTAACATGATTGACTAAAAACATTGGCCCCATGTAGTAGACGCAGAAGAGTAGATCTAATATATGCGGCAAGCAAGCAAGCAAAGTACGAAGGTGTATCCGCGTGTGCCTTTTACTAAAAACAATGGTATTATGCGGATGAATTTCCAGAAGAAGAGAAAAATAAAACTACCGCACTAACTAAACCCTTCAAATCTATGGTGCTATTTTCACCAAAAAAAGAACCGGAAAACCTCACAGCAACAATCGCTTGTCTCTCTGTATGTGTGTCATGATTTACCCGCAAAGCAATTGGTGAAGTGTGTTTGTGTGGTGGGTTATTTCTCACGTGGATCGGAACCATTTCAATTAACAGTGTATCGGTGGTGCGCGCTGGAAGGCATCTGGATAATAAATAGAGTACTCTACCAAAACTCAAAAGGTGGCAATAGTAAAATCACGAAAAATAAAAATAAACAAACAAACATAAATAAGAACACCCGCGCTCTAATAATACATCTAGCTGTCAAAAAACAATAAAATCAGAACAAAATCAAACGGAAGGATTTCACTACCCCTCCTTACCCGCATCGCAGCGTGTGATTTTTCCGGCAAGAGTACATTAGGTGGTTTGTGGGCAAACTCTCTCTCTTATCATGCAATGGTAACATAATATTATGTATAATTTGCATCTACCGGTGAGTGTTTTTAATTTATTTCGAATTTTGTACCTATACGCCTCTATCCACTGTTGTTTTATTTTATTTTTCTCACATTTTGTGTTTGTTTCTTTTTTCACAAGTCAATGTTTAGGTTATCATTCTATTTTTAAGTTTACATTTGTCTCTGTCCTTCACTGTTTACCTAACCCTATTGAGCACACATCCTAACTCTGTGCCATAACGCTTTTTATCCTTACTCTCTCATACCCCTTTTTGTTTTCCTAGTAAACACTTTTCCATTTTTGCTCCTGGTTAGTAGTTGTAGATTGGCGGGAAAATATTTACATGTGGGTAATGGCTTATGATAAACAACAACAACTCAGGAAAGCAATTTAACGTGCGTATGTTGTGTCCAGTGGAAATGCTTTTGTTACCCTATCCCGCCTACTATGGGCGATCCAACTGCGCAGAAAAGGTGTAATCCCGTGTTCAAAAAAGCAGCAATAAAAAAAGAAACTCTAACTGTAACATTTTTTTAGACATGGTAGCATGAGATTTAGCTATATCGTGAATGGTAGTTTGTTGGGGAATTTATTAGGTTATGTAACTACAAATGATGACCGGGCTTCAAACGACCTTGAAGAATCTGGGAGGCCTTTGAGCAATGTGACGACAGATCTTTTCAATATTTTTAATTTATTATATTTCAATATCTCAAAAAAGCTTCTTAAAAGAAATAATGTCAATTGATTTTTGTTTTCAAGAATTTGATGTTCCATCCTATCTCAAGAAAATTTCATTTCCTGTTTTCATAATTTCAGAACATCCCATGAAGAAATTAGATCTGCTTCATAACCCTTCTTCACACCTGCCCCTTGCCGGTAGTTCTCCAACCTCGTTCTTTATTAATTCTCGGCAAGTCCTCCTTCAACTTCCTTCATTCCTTCTGCTCGTTCGAGTAACATATTCTACTCATCGCACTCGCAATCAATGCTTACTTTCTTGATGCTTCTTTCGCTGTCCCGTTGCACCTTGCTGCATTTTCCTCCTGTTACTGGCCTTATTGTGATTGAGCGAAGTACACATCATCTCATCATATCAAGTCGATCCAATGCAACTAAAAAAATCAGAAAACGTTGCAACTGCATTCAGCACGATTGGTTCAGTTCTTCATAAGTGTCCACCAACGATTCCCCGACGCCTAGCCCTCTTCAAACACCTTCCATTCTTCGTGTCCGTTGAAAACTGCCGGCCGTATCGTTGAAGTTGGTTGGACCTTTGGAATTTGTGAACCACTACTATTAGGCACTACTTCCGTTGATTATGTGTGTCGCGGCTGATGCTGTCGGTTGCTATCAAGCGAGTGAAGCTAGACAGAAACGTCACCGTCGATTAGACCATTACTACCATGAAGAATTCTGTTACAGTATTAAGTCCAGTCAGTTATCGAGTTATCGAGATTCAGTAGGTTATACAAATCCGCTCTTATACCTTGTATACCTTTTGATCTACGCTGTTCACTGTTTTCCTTTGTTCCATTCCGCCACCAAATATAGATGATAAATTTTCCGTTCGAGGCCCGTTCAATTTCGGTTTACTTTCTCCAAGGTACATGATCCTATCCTGTATCAGATGTAAAAATTGAAATCCGTCGTTTTTTGTCAAAACCCGAGATTTTTTTTACAAAAAAAAAAGGTTCTATCCTTATTTTTGAAAGTATTGTCCGTCGGCAGCATACGAATTCCTCCTCTGAAGAATTGCTGGTCTCTCGAAGCGATCTACGAATCTATCCAATGTTTGGTCTCTTCGTAAGAACTCAAACACATATGTTGTGTCCGAGATGCTCCTTGTATTCGCTACTAAAACTCCTCTTCTGAAGCGATGAAACCATTCGAGACACGCACTTTCACTAATAGCGGTAACAACAATAATCAGATGTGTCAGAACAATTCTTAAAAGGTAGGAAAGCCTCTGCAACATCTGCGCGATCTATCTCTTTTGCTGTTGTTTATAGAGCACTCTTACGTCCCTACTTAGCGACTAGACACGGATGGTTCGTGCCGTAGGAGGCGGAACGGTTAAAATTTGGTCAACTTGAATTTATTTTTTTGTCAGGGTTATCACACTTATAGACTAATTGCCGAAAATATCGCCAAAAAAGTAGGGCTTTTGTCTCAGTGTCATTCGCTGCTTTTTTTATCAGTGTCACTTGCTTTTTTTTTCTTGGTAATCAACAGAGACTTCTGTCTCGGGGTCATTCACTCTTTTTTTTCAAATTTTCCCAACTAGAAAATCCACAAGTATATTGAATTAATTCAACAACAAAGCGACTTTTAATTCTAATTCTGGAAAACTTCAAGTGGACTGAATACATATTCAGCCCTATTCTGTATTCCGACGGATTTCCATTTCGTTCGAAACCGTTATTTCGTTCGAGTTATGATTCCGCATTTCCTATTTCGAACGTTTTGCCCATTGATTCTATGGTAGAGATGGGCAAAACGGTTTATTTCAGTGAGCGGCTCAGAGCTGTGCGCTCAATGAAAAGAGCCGGCTCATTTGAGCGGCTCGACGGCTCTTTTCAAGAACTGGTTTATTCGGATATGTAAAGAATGGAAGACGTAAAAAATAAGGTTTAAAACAATAATCAGTGCAGAGAAAAGTAAAAATATTACTTTACTAAAGGTTTTCTCTGAAACATTTCCATCACAATGATATTCTTTTTTTTTTATTTATAAACATTATCTTTCCAATGTTATATGATGGAAGTCTACTACATCTTTCACTGCAAACTTGTCTTGCTTTCGGAAAAACTCGCTCATATGGTACTGAAGTCGCCGGAATACATAATATTTTCAAAAAAAAGATAGAGCCGCGGAGAGATAAATTTCCTTTCATTCCACCAAAACGAAGGGTCGCTTAGTCTCAGCAAATGTGGTTCCGCTAAATGTTTATCTACAATAGATGTTGCAACAGCTTTTGGATCATGTGAAGATCGAAGATTGCCAACCAATGCATTAAACTCCTCCCATACAGATGACAGCGCTTCACCACCAACGATTTGTGGTAGTTTCGTATGTGTGTGTTCTATGGATGTCATTTTTAGCATACTTATCAACGGCTGGTGTGCATAGTTGTACTTTCTGTTGTCCCCAAAACCTTGCTGCTTGAAGCAAGGATCTAGCAGTATTTGTTAGGCTAAAGGGTGTGTCACATCAAATTGCATCACGGAAAAAATGCTGTAGAAATTCGCCCAGTAGACCGATCCTTTTGAAAATTTCAGACAGTAAAATAAAAACTATTAAACAACTTTTGGCATTTTCTTTTTATTCATACTTCGAGCCCAAGCCCGTATGCTCGCACCTTTCTCTTTTCCCCGTCCATAAGGTTCTGTACAACGTCAGGTTGTAGTTTTTTTTGAACAGAAATCCATTTTCTCTTGAAGTCCGCCTCCGATTTGACACCTTTTGGGTTCTTCCGGAGGGCCTGCTTCATAATCGCCCAATATTTCTCTATTGGGCGAAGCTCCGGCGCGTTGGGCGGATTCATTTCCTTTGGCACGAAGGTGACCCCGTTGGCTTCGTACCACTCCAACACGTCCTTTGAATAGTGGCACGAAGCGAGATCCGGCCAGAAGATGATCGGGCCCTCGTGCTGCTTCAATAGTGGTAGTAAGCGCTTCTGTAGGCACTCCTTAAGGTAAACCTGCCCGTTTACCGTGCCGGTCATCACGAAGGGGGCGCTCCGCTTTCCGCAAGAGCAGATCGCTTGCCACACCATGTACTTTATGGCAAACTTGGATAGTTTCTGCTTGCGAATCTCCTTCGGAACGCTGAATTTGTCCTCTGCGGAGAAGAACAACAGGCCCGGGAGCTGACGAAAGTCCGCTTTGACGTAGGTTTCGTCGTCCATTACCAGGCAATGCGGCTTCGTCAGAATTTCGGTGTACAGCTTCCGGGCTCGCGTCTTCCCCACCATGTTTTGCCTTTCGTCGCGGTTAGGAGCCTTCTGAACCTTGTATGTACGCAGGCCCTCCCGCTGCTTGGTCCGCTAGACGAATGAACTTGACAAATTCAGCTTATTGGCGACATCCCGGACCGAACTTCTCGGATCACGTCTAAACTGCTTAACTACGCGCTTGTGATCTTTTTCATTGACGGGGCATCCATTTTTGCCGTTCTTCACCTTCCGGTCGATGGTTAGGTTCTCGAAGTATCGTTTTAGTACTCTGCTGACCGCGGATTGGACGATTCCCACCATCTTACCGATGTCCCGATGTGACAACTCCGGATTCTCGAAATGAGTGCACAGGATTAATTCACGACGCTCTTTTTCGTTCGACGACATTTTTCCAAATTTACGAAAAATTGACAGTGAAGCATGGCCAACGTGATCTATACACTCTTATCTGATTATAAGCGAAAGCTGAAGATATAATTCCTAAAAATTAAATTTCTACAGCGTTTTTTCCGTGATGCAATTTGATGTGACACACCCTTTATATCTTCTTCTATCTATATAAATAAATATGTGTTGCCGAATGTTTTGATAAGAGCAAAACTCGAGAAAGGAATTGTCCGATTTAGAGCTCTTTTTTATTCTATCATATTTTCTGAATCAAACATTTATTCCATATAACGAAGAAACATATTATTTGCAGGTGGTTGAAAAATCTTGAACGAGAATTGTGTCTGAAAGTAATTTTATTTTGTAATGACGAGTTTTGCTAGAAGTACTAGGAATTTTACAGTAAAAGATAATTTATAAGGGTAGATTGGAAGATCAATCAATGAACAGTTTTGCGATTGGACCCACAAACGTGGGCTCAATAAGAAAACGTGGATGTGGTAACGAAAAATAAATTTTGGGCGAGACGAAGTTTGCAGGGTCAGCTAGTCACCCAATAAAGCTACCGAATGGGTATCCAAATATCGCTTGCCAAAGAAAATTATCAAATGTAAATTATCAAGTACCTATTGGGGTCACCCAAACAGTAAACAATACGTGAGCCCTGAGCGCGAGCCCTGCTTTTCGTTGCATATGCTCAATTTGTGTTGGTTGGAATAGGGTTGCCAGAGCCCCGATGTTTAGTTAAATCTCATGCTACACTTTTATTCGGCCCAAATCAATTAGGTTTATGGAAAAATCTGGAATTGCATTCACATTTCTCTGCACTATAATTCATAAGCTTTACAATAACGTTCGAAGCATTCGGGTTTTTCGATTTCAGACCAAACATTTTCCCACCAAAATGATATCCTCCTCTATTTCTTTTCTTTTATAATTTCTTCAAAACCTCATCCCTCCTCTTCAGCAGATTGTTCAATCTTGGTTACTCACAGTCTTCCTTTCTCTACCTACCATCGCATTGATACATATTATTTAGGTGGAACCATCGTTGGTGCTCCGTTCGGAGGATTCAGCCCATACGGGCCACCAACTGCGGCTGTGTTGCCTCCGCGAGCTCATCCCGCTGCTGCCTTCTACCCCCAGCCGATTCTGTACTGGGGCTACCCGAGTCCGCCAGTATCACCGACCGCTTATTACGGAGCGCCGGCTCCGCCTGCGCCACACCATATGCCACCCAATATGGCACCTCACCATCATCACCAACCGGCACTGGTAAGTTGGCAGTAGCGATTGTACCCTAGCTTCCCGGTATTCGACAGTGACGATAATATCCCCGCTTTTCTCACACTAATTTTTCTTCCCTTCTCCTACGCACAGGTACCAATTGACAGTTATTTTTAACTTATTTACACACAGGTTCCAGTGGACCTGCAGACGTCGGTTTCGATCACTGGCAACCCTCAGTCCGGAGGTCCGACAAGTAGTGGTGGCCGGGAATCCCAGCGATCGTCAACCCCGCAACCCAAATCACCACTGTCCCCGATCTCGTCCCAATTCCCCACCCAGGGAAGCTGCGCTTCCTCACCGCCGACTACACTGACCATACCGGTTCCCGCAACCCACCACCAAGCGTACCCAACTCCCCTTTCTCCCGTTCCTTTACAGCAACCTCAACCCCAGCAGCCCCTTCATCATCATCACCATCTCCATCATCAGCAGCAACAGCAACAGCAGCAGCAAGGGTTGCTCCCACCGCTCCCAAACTATGAGCACCGAATTCACGAGAAACTGGTGTCGTCTCCCGGAAGCATCCTGACCACGGCCACACCCTCGCTCATTCCAACACAATACGTCGAGTTGTTCATAGTTTAGATTTGTGTGTTTGTGTGATGTGATGTGTTTATATGTGGTGTGTGTGTGTGTAAGTGTATGTACGCGAGACGGAGTGTTCCATAGAGTATATTATCTGTCCCTCTCTTGAGGGTGTGTAAACTATTTTAATGATTGTAACAGTGTGTACCAGGTGTACAAGTACGTTTTGCGATTTCTTTCATATTTTTTTCAATAATGCTCAATGGTGCTCAATTCTCCTAGAATTTTTTTAGTGTTTTCATATATTCGGAAAATGTGTGAATATCATGCTAGCGAATATATTTCCCTTCAGCCGCAAACTGTTTATGGAGCGATATTTCCATATCTTCATACAACTAAAGCAGGGCAAATGCATGATCCATCGAATTAATGGTAATCGAAAGAAACTGATGAGTGAGTACGGCATAAGATAGAACAACCCAGTTGGGTAACTTCTTTTTCTAGGTTAGCACTACGTTCCCAGTGGAACCTTTGTCTTCTCAATGTAGGTATTACTTACGTAATTTTTATTAGAAGTGCTTAGTACTCAGGTTTTTCTTCAAAGCAACGAAAGCACGTCTTTTTCACATACGAATACCTAGTATCAGGGCCCGAAATCTTCGGAGGTTAAAAATGAAGACCGACTCTACTCTCAGTAGCTTCGTTTCGACTAGAACTGACACTAAATCATACCCGCGTACGCAACCTTATTTTACGTCCATATAAAGAGGAACGTAAACTTGATTTCTGATGCAAAAAAATTATAGGAGGTTGTGTTCAAGACACGACCGCATTGTTTACGTAGAACTACGCTGTAGTGTAATTCAAGTCACTTGTTTACAACTGCGGATATTATTTTATAATGCCACGAAAATTTTGAAATAATCTTTCTACCAGTTGGTCGTCCTGAAATGATTTTTTGATTGTAGAATAATTTGATGATAATTGCTTGATGATTTATTATTGTGCTCGCAGAACAATGCATGCTCGAGATAAGCTCAGCTGTCATCCTTAGTGGAGAATGGTTTGCTACTGGCAAGCGAAACCAAATCACATACAAAATTCCAGAACGACATTTACTTTCTTGGTGACTAAATAAACGAAGTAAACTCTATCTGCACGCGAACCCAAATAAATTTATGACTTATTATAACTTATTGAATAACTTAGTATTCCCCAAAAAACTTTTTGGTGCACAACCTTAACACCTGCTTCACCATAGCATCAGTTCAATGCATTGATGCAATGTCAAAGGAACCAACGAAGCCTTTATGATGGCAGAAAACAAACAATGTTAACTGCTTGGAAAAAGGATGAATATTTGCCTCAGCAGAGATTCATTACTAATACCATAGCGTAAATAATTCCCACCCGCTATCTCCCCTTCTTGTTTATATTTATCATTACAAATGAGGTTCCACCATAGCGAAGATGCACTATTTTTACGTACGGGTTATGAAGCACGCACATACGCACACGAATATCCATATATCGATGGCTTGAAGCAACTAAATATACACACAATCATCTCTGTTTTCGCTCTTCTCAACAGAAGCCCTTTCTGGTAATATTGCCAGAACATTTATTTTCTTGGTGAGCTGACGATAGCCTAGCTTGATGATTCCCCACACAATTGTTTAGCTCAAAACAGTGTGATGCAATGATTGCAATGCCAGAGACATCAGCGAGTGAGTAATTTGATCGCGTCCACAGCTTAGTCCGAAACGAAGACATGTGATGGCGCAAAACAAGGAAGAACAAGCGATGTTCATTGTTTCGTATCTAGAACGTTACTGAAAGTTTGCATTTCCTTTCTTTCCTTGTTGAATTAAAGATACTTCAAACTTCTTCAAATCATTCGTCTCTAGCCTTCAAACAGGCTCATTCCTCATATTACTCCTCCACCACCATTGAGAAAACCATCCGATCCCTCACCGTCTAACTCACCCAGCAACGGTGTTATCCAGTCGGTGTCCTCACGAAGAATGAAGTTTGCCTCAGCGAGATCCACTGTTTATACTCTAGGCAAATATTCCCCTTCATTCTTCTTCTTTTCTTTTGTTCACGGAGACTCTACATCTTACGATTTCCTCTTCGTTGCTCGACGTTAAAATGCTCGTTATCGACGGCTCTGTTCGGGAAAGCACACAAATGGACAGAATAAATGTATGAGGAAATGGGAATGCTTCCAATTTTCATCAATTTAAACCATATACAGACTATGGGATTGTAATTTATAGCATATCGAACAAATCTTAGGGATTTTCCGATTCGTTTGGTATGTAAATCGCCAGAATTCGTTCACGGCAAAAATAGTTATTAACGTTATCTTTATTTCATAAAAACGTGACTTGTTTTCTGATTTGGCACCCTTAATGAAAGACGTAGTTCTACGTCAAAAGTAGTTACCCCATCAATGGACGGTTTCTTGTCTACCCATCGTGAACTCAAACCCACGAACTTAGACATTTATCAAGTATGCTATAAAGGTCCTCGCGTTAGTGTTAGTAAATAGCGAGCAAAATAGCGCACACACACTGCACGCTATTGTATACGTGTGAATAATTTTCGTGCACGATGCAAAAAAAATCTAGCTCACCTGTAATGTATGTCAAACCACGTTGAACACAAACATCGATGCATGCATACATGATGCATGGGAGAGAGAGGAACGAATTCGTTTCGAGGGAAGTCACTTCAAAATGCAAGAAAGACAATTTGACTGAGAAGAACGAAATGTATAGTGTAAAAAATGTAAAAAATATAGTCGAGTCGGTAGAGGGAGATAGCGACTAAACGCCCGACTGACTGTTCAGCCGTTTCGGCGGAGAAACTGCATGAAGAAGCCAAAAGTCATTTCCGACTGAATACGGATATAGTCAGTCGGATAGTCAGCTAACAATCCTCAGTTGGCTATGACTATGCCGAACCCTGCCTAGTATATAAATAGTTTCTGTCAGTCGTTTGAAAATTACTAACCCAAGAACAATATGAGATGAAAAGAAAAAAATTATATTGAAGGTATAAAAAGTCACAGGAGGGTTGTGTCCGAGACACGTCCGCATAGTTACCGTAGGATTCCGTTAGGCTATTGCTATTGCATGCTGATTTTGGATATGTTTGGAAAATTACATCGTTCAGCTCTTCGATAATGATTTTGTGGCCCTGAAAAGGGCCGTTTTATTTGGTCGTATCTTGGATTTTGATTTTTCAGAACGCGTTATTTTCGTTCGGATATAGATAAAGAAAAATGTATTAAAACAATAAATTGATTGGTTCCTACGTAGGATTAGTACAAATTTTGGTGTGCTCCACAAGGTCTCATTTTTTTCAGGATTCGGACGATGATTTTTTGGTGCAGTCTTCGTTACAGGTCTGACGATTACTTTCGATGGTGCAGTTTTTATGGTTGTTCCACTCCATCTCTTCCCTAATGTGGCTTAGTGATCCTCCCAACCAGCCATTTCAAAGTGCGTTGTCTGTATTTCAAAGTGCGCTGTCTGCTTCATGAATGTCAGTAGTAGTCAAGGTCTCGAATGGGTTCATTACGATCTTCCTAGCAGAAGCCTCCACGGCACGGATATATCGCATCCAGTATGCAATAGTATGACGAAGCTTACTGGAGCAAAGTAGTACTTCACCACATAACTCCAGACGTGCGATGTTTCGTTGTTTAGCCAAAGGTGCAACCTTGTCCCTGGATGTCAGCAATAGGACACGGACAGCCCCAACGAATTTTGATCGGACGTAGATGCATACTCCGTACGTATTTTTTGAGATATCGAAACATAAGTGGAGCTGGATTGAGGTTGCGGTTACCCAACGTGGGATTTGAGGAGAAGCGATCGTATCTAGCGTATTTTTGGAGCTTCTTCCACTTGGACTACAAACATAGAAATTCCCACTCATGGGACTCTACGGATTTGGTAAAACATTAACATCCTGACGTATTTAGTCAAGCAAGATCGTGATTCATTTTGTGAAATACTGCTGAAAGACCTCTATAGATCTACTTGATGGCCTTGTTCATTTTAACGGACGATGAACTTTGTGAACTGTACCAAAGTGGTATTTGTCGAACGCTTGGGCATTAAACCAGGACTATTGACGGAATGCCGGAACTCCTTGATCTTTTTAGTTGACTTCCGACTGAGATAATCATTTCTTTGATAATAGAAAACGGCCCACTTGAAATGGCCCAGGAAGGAACTTTGCAAGACTTTGCAAGTCGCTACGTCCTGACTGCTGAAAACGCTGTCGAACTGTGTGCGAAGTCTATTATCTCCGTGATGGTGACAGCTTCCACATCACCGTTGGTCATGTTTGAGGGAAGCTCTGTTTCATTCCTTTGAGTATTCACGTGTTGCCAGAACCCGTGAACCCGGTAATTTCAGACGGCGTAGAAGCTGTGTTTGATGTTCTTGATGCGGCTGATCGTTTAATCATCTGTAGTTCGAATTGGCCTTGGATTAACGCATTTTCGTAGAGCCAGTATGAAATTTGGCATGTTTCAGGAGGGGTGTCCTTTTCCGCTTTTTCGAACGCTTAAGCTCATAGTTCGACCAGGCAGGTTTAATAGGTTTACGTTTAGTTCGCATAGATATGCGACGTGAACAACGCGCTTGGCCAGTGTCGGACTGATCTGCCATGTCTCGTGTTGTGTCGCTACTGTTGTTCCGCAAGACCCATTCCATGAGGTTATACACCAAAAAACCCATATTTAGAGTGTGAATAATTATTGGTCGACTGTTCATTTCATGATGTCCATTATCCCTTTCCGGTACAACATCGAGTCTCACTCGTGGTGTACTTGCATAACAAAGGGCGCTAGAACGTTCAGCAGAGTAGTGAAATCACTTGATGTGCAACGTATTAAATAATTGACACAGGTTAATTAAACACAGGGGTTAATGACACAGCACATACGTCTCCATCAGGGCTTCGAAATATTGAGCTTGTTAAGTAATATTGAAAATATATTTTTATCAGTGTAACGCGTTTATTTTGCTTGTCGATGCTGCTGTCACTTACTCGACGTCAAACAAATTTACAACTGTGTTCATTCATATTCATTCTGTGCTATCTGAGCTTTCATTAAAGTTCGAGTCATGAGAATTCATTCCCATTTATTCATTGCCATTGAATTGTCAGGAATGTTGCGACTGTTCATTTTCCATGTCCCGATAAGTGTGTGATTTTCTCATTGATCACATTGCAAGATCTGCACGTACACACACACAGTTAAGGATTGCATAGGCTTGGACGGCAAGGAAGCATTCTGCAGAATCGATCCGAGTAGCGAATGTAAACTTCGCCAGCCAAAGCTGAATATTGATTTTGATCCGTTTGCAAAAGAAAGCTCGGAATATTCCCATTGCGGTCGTGTCTTGGACACCACCATTTTATGTTCGTGAAGCATGTCTGACAAGTGGAACTGGAATTGCATATTCACTATGTAAAATGAAAGCATTTTAACTGAGACGGAGACCTTGCATGATTCCACAATTTAATTTCATGTCACTATTATGAGCATTCTGTACTCCGCTATTTTCCTCAACGAATTTCTCCGTTTCGTCAGTGTCCTAGAACGATGTTAATAGTGAATGAACTGGTATATTAATATCAATGAATGACAAAACTAGGGATATTTCCTTTGGATCACATTCCGTGAACGCAGAGCAGAACGAAAAAGAGAATGAACGAAACTGGATGAATCAACAGTGGGTGGCTTGCTGTGATTGTGAGGTTTGGCGTTGGTTCAGGAAAGGCGGAAAGATGTTTGCATCAATTGATAGGAAATATTTCTACGCGTCTACACAATTAATAAAATATTATCTTTCATGAGATAAACAATTGAATAACTGTAAAATGTTACGCGTTATCTAAACGTTCTTCATTCTGTTTCGAGCTCTGTGTGTATGTGTGTTAAATCAACATTTGCTAGCTCGCTCGCAATTTTGGTTTCATTCCATACTATTTTTGTTTTTAAGAGGGTTTAAACTTCTTCAGTTTATTCACCTCTAGCCCTGAGAAGGGCCCTTGTGGAAAGAAACTCTACTCCGTCCTTCCCTTTCACCTGGCTGAGAAAGACGATCCACTCCCACTCGACGCTCGCCGGCAACGACGTTGGTGTGGTTTCTCTTCTTCTTCTTCTTTATTTAATTAAAGAGACTTTAAACTTTTCAGTTCATTCGTCTCTAGTCTTCAAAAAGACCCTTGAGAAACCTTCCTACTCGTTCACCTCTATTGCATTGAGAAGGGCACTCGATCCCTCGCCGTCCAGCTCGCCCAGCAACGGTGTTGTCCAGTCGGTGCCCTCACGAGGAACGAATGGTGTGGTTTCAAATCGTGGATGGCTTATTTATACCAAATAAGTTGAAAACGAGCTGAAACGAATGTTTCCGTTGCTCGCTTTTGATGGGACGGGTAGGTAAGCACAAAAATCGACAGAACGAATGTATAGGAAAATGGGAATGCTTCCAGTTTTCATCAGTTTAAACTGTTTAAGGATTGGGGAATTGTACTGTATAGCATATCAAACAAATCTTAGAGAATTTCCGATTCGCTTGGTATGCTAATCATCAGAATTCGCTCACTAGGAAATAAAATAGCTATATTTCAAACGTGACCTGTTTTCTGATTTGGCACCCTTCCTGAAAGACGTAGTTCTACGTCAAAACTTAATTCATCACTCATTTGACACTGAGAGAGAGGAGCCAGCTCGCGTTTGTTGTGATGGCCCTTATGTCAGCGCGAACCAGTCACGGTGAACCAAGGGGAAGTATTGAAATATGTAGAAAATTTTAACATAACATTTTATTGCAAGAAATTTTATGTGAAAATGATTTTGACGTCGGACTACATCTTTCATTTCTATACTGGGGTGTAAGTTCAAAGCTTTAAGAACGAGAGCGTTACATTAGAGAAACAGGATTTCGAGCATTGTTAGTTGATAGAAATGGTATGTTAACCGCTTCATTCGAAAGATAGAATGTCTAATGTTTGTTAGTTATTGATCCAAAAACTAGTTTCAATAGCTCAAAAATTGCTTTGAAAGCAAGCTATTGAAATCACAAAAATCTGTATAAGCAGGTGCCAGCTTGGAAATCCACTCAATTATGATTGTATAGCGAATGGATCATGTTATCGCTGATCAAGATTGATATGGTGAAGCTAATTATATCACACCTTTTAGTTTTGTGGACGAGACTGATTGGTTCACCTTCACTGTCTGTTCGGGCGGTTTGAGGAAAACCTGCAGACAACAATGGTCACACACTTACTAGAAATAAACTATCAATTTTTAGGTTAAAAGTTCTCTATATTTCTCTGGTATTCTTCGCTTATATTTTCACGTTAGGACGTGTTCGCTCTGACTGTTTGGAAAGGAATGATTTCACTTCGTTACGCTGCTGTACTTCATTGCCCACTGATGGGCTGATGCGCAGTGGGGATGACGTGACGTGCGTTGATGTTGCTGTTGTTATTGTTTTAGTGCTTTTTCTCTATGTGGTTCGTTTCTGCTTCGGTAGGATTATTTTGGAATTTTGTCGTTTGTATCATGGTCGAATAGAATGTGAAACTGAATATCGTGCGCAGACTGTGCACTGGTTTTGTAGAAAATGGGTTTGTGGCTACTTATAAATTTCATCATTTGTGGCTCTCAATAGGCGGATTTATAATACATGAATCTTACTTCCGTTGAAAACGGAACACTATCGGTCAATTTGATTGGACATTCAGTGCTTCTACTGCCTTGATAAGCGACCTGCATGCCAAATTTGAAATTTGAATATGAATTTGTCACCAGCGATGAGCAAGAAAGGAAAAAGACGTCGAGAGACTGGCAGTATAACTCTCATTTTCTTCCGAATCGTGATCACTGCCTATGCAAACAGTTGGTACTGCATCCTTTTTAGTCAACCTATTATTATTTTCATCGGACACAAAAAAAACTTTCCTCAAAATGCACCTGGTAGAAACTAATAATAATAAAATAATATATTCCACATACGCTGCACATTGCGTCGGGTAAAGGGTAATATCGGGGTCATAACCGGAGGGACGTAGGACTACGCCAAAGGTTGTCAAAAATAGAAATATTGGTTTATTTTCATTTGTTCGAATTTAGGTCAAGTTATTTCACTTCAGAAAAACAAGCTCAAAATACGTAATTCATTGTTTCATATTTATATACAGTGCAGATGTAATGTAGACAAACTAAACGCGCAAACCATTATCAAAGCAGTGAAGCAATAAAACATCCGAGTAAACCTTCACCTTCAACATTAGCATGTTGATTGTTTGGTGCCAAGAGCAAAACTTCATCTCAAATGCTGTGAAAAACATCGTTTCCAAATTAATAATCCACAAATTTGTGTCTGCACCACCTTTCGCTGAACAGCTACAGTAATCCGAACCGAACCGGTAATGTTTTGACAGCGTAGTGATAGCAACCGCCGCAAAACGAAACATTCGAAACACCTTTTGTTTTCAATCGAAGAAAACGGCTCTCGCCGCTGGAAAATGCCTTCTTCACGCCCAGCTTGACTTTTAATCCGGGAACCATGAATGAATTCGCGAAAACTAAATGAACGATCGGAAAAAGTTACAAATGAGCCGAAAACACCCATAAATTCACGCAAGATCTCATCCGGCAAAGGAATCATAAAAATTTGTTTGCTTATTATTTCGGATATTGTTTTAGAAATCATCGAAATAATTCTTCAGGACAACTATATCGAAATAGTCAGAAGTAAAAGAAACTTGTTTGAGTGGGCCGATGCTGCTGGAAGCCATGATGTGGGCTGACCTAGTACATCTTTCATTGTATCCCACATGATCAGTGTTCAAATTTTCGTTTTCCCCCCATATATTCCTGTTAGACGTAGTCCTACGTCAAAAACCAAATCGAGGATAAAAACGCACAAATGTACTCACAAACAAAGATTCACGTCAAGTTTGAACACTTTTCTCATAGATGAATGACAACAACTTGCTTGATTGAAATTGTCCGATTTGAATTTTCTTGATGAGAAAGCGCAAAAAGAATAAGAAAAAAACAAACTATCTGTCATTCAGCTGGCTCCTCTCTCTCAGATTTGACATTTAATGATGACACTACAAAATTACGTAAATGCCATATCTTTATACTATACGCATTGCATAGGTGCGAAACTTGGTTTTCTCGAAACCACAATCCATACTTGTACATCTGGTAAACTTATATACTGTTCAGTTTCGTTTTTTCCCTTCGATACGAGCGGTGTAGTGAACAGCAACAAATTTTCCTAACTATAAGAGCCTTATCTAAAGTGTGAACGAAAGACTAACCCTAACCCTCTTCGAAGAAAAAAAAAATGAATAATCCACCAACGATTCACAAAACGCATTGCATTGCGTACCTAATCCAAGACATACATATCAAAGTTTATAACCAAGTTTAATCCCACTATAAAACTTAAGTACAATAGAGAGTATAAAAACGTATACTTCAGAGAGACGTAGATATATAATATATTTTATTGTAGTTTAAGCCCAGATCATATATTGATAGCATAATGAGTACCAGTCTAGTTAACGTGTGAAAAGTTAGAGCGCGCGCGTAGAAAAGGACAAGTGAAATATATGTTACCTTTATCGAAGGCGTTGAAGACATCTAGGAATTAGAGTTTAAGAAAGAACGATATTTGCTCAAAACTTGACCAAGTCTCGCTGCGTTTGCACGGTCAAACACGTGCGTGCTCTGGTAGTTATTTTTTACCTGTTAGGAATCTATAAACTGTTAAGTTTGTTTTTTGTTTCGTTTTATGTCATGAATTTATGCTTTGATAAATTGTGTATTTTCGAACGATTTTTTTTTGTTTTCAAATTTTAAAAAACAACAAGCAACAAATTTCACGACATGTCTTCCAAATGTTAAATAGACTAGTTTTCGCATTGAAGCAAAACACAACATTCTTACCTAATTTATATCCTAATTTTAAGAGAACCTCCACCAAGAGGAGACACGTCAACGTTAGTAAATTATCATCGAAACAAATAATTCATAAGCACACATGCATCCGCTCAAACACATTGTCAAGCGTCTTTCAAAACTCTATGTGTGCAAATCTAGAAGAAATCTCGAATCGAAGGTGCTTCATAAACTACTACCATCATTGATATCATCTTTGGCGAAACAATTAACCAGAGCGATGTAACAAAACAAAAAAAAAAAGAATAGCAAATAGCAAAGATAATTATTTGATTTATTTTATATTGTTTTCACCCATTGAAGCCAACGCGTTTGAACTGTGCTGCAATCATTTGCTCAACATTATCTAGCCTATAGTTTACACTCTATCAATGGTGTGACAAAATAAGCTTAGCTATATAATTAAAACGAAGTTAAACGAAGGAAAATACTACCTAAGGATTTCAAAGCAATACGACGACGACGATTCCTAGCTAGCAGAATGGATAGATGCAAAATTGTTACTTAATTGTGTTGAAATATCGATTCAAAATGTTTATAGGAGAACACGTTTCAAACGTATAACGATTTGTTATTTGTTGCATCGAAGCGAAACGTGTGTAGGGAAAGAGAATAGAAAGAATAGAATCGGAAGTGAAACGGAAGTAGATAAACGTTCCAATACGTGCAATGTGCGCTCAAGGTAGTACTGTGTATGTTGTTCAAGCTTATCCACCGAGAGATGGATGGCTTGTGGAAAGAAAGCCTTAATGTCAAATGCAACTCGTACGTTTCGTGAACAACATGATGTTATCGTTTGGCTGAAAACGGGATTCCCAGAGTGTAACTGTAAGTATAGTAACAGTAGCCCCGAGCGTCTCAAATTATTTGTTAAAATTTTAATGAAAGTAGGTCCTTCATATTTTTTCAATGCGTAAGTCTTAGTTTAGTTTTTTTGGAAATATCAGAAAATGTGTCAACATCAGGTAAAAATTTTCATTCAAATTTCAACAAATCAAAACCTGGCAAAACATCAAAGCTACCTTGGGGGCCTGCTAATAAGGGGCTGTCCACATACCACGTGGACAACTTTAGGGGGGGGGGGCGGTAGGTGTTACGAGAATGTCCACGCTTGTCCACGGTGAGGGGGGGAGGAAGTTTTGATATTTTTTAAAGTAAAACATTCAAGTTAATAGTCAAAATTGAATGAGATCTATTTTGTATTTACACGATTTTTTGAACTTCACGCCCGTCCTGAGTACTCAGTATTCATCAATAATAATACTGAACTGCCTGAGAGTGCTGCTCGGTCAAACATCCATATTTTTGACGTAGGACTACGTCTATCATTTCTATATTTCAAAGTTTCGAAAACGAAAACGTTACGCCGGATACCGAGATTTTTAGCGTTAATAGCTCTTAAACAACTGAACGAAATGGTATGATGAACACTTCATTCGAAAGATAAAATGTCTACGCGTCATATACTTGTTACTTTTTCATCCAAAAACATGTTTCAATAGTCTTAAAACTGCTTTCAAAACAGGCTATTGAAATCACCAATCGGTATATAAGCGAGCGCCGCTCGTAAACCCATTCAGTTATAATTGAACAGCGATTGGAGCATGTTGTCGCTGTTGTGGTGAAGCTAATTTCGTTTATCATGAAAGCGCTGATGAACAGTGTCACCAAGAGCCTGTTTGTGCACCTAAGGCCAGAAGGGAATCCATCAGGAGGAGAGTGATGCTACGGTTCCGCTTGAAACATCGGAGCAGCCGCCACACACACATATACACGCGCGGAACTCTCGTTGCTATCATCGTTGCTGAAAAATAATCTACCAGTTCCCCTGGGAATTGAAAAATACATTCATGCGAAAGAGTTTATTTTAGTGTTTTCTATCCATATAACACTGCAACCAAATACATTTGATTTTGTGATTTTTCAATCAATCGCAATTAACAGGAAAGCTTCTGAATATTTTTTCCCCATCAGTGGAAAATTTGCGTATCCAATATTGGATGCATAACATGAAAAACGGAAAATGTTTCACATCGCGAAAATCCAGTCATTTTCGAGCGATTATTTGCTTTCTACCCATATAATGCTGCGACCAAATACATTTCGTTTTGGATTTTTTCAATCAAGTGCGATCAACGTAAGACCACGTCTTTCGGCAATTTATTAGAGGTGCAATGAATCTTTAGGAATTCCCGCTCTACGCGCACTGGCAAACGATGTTTACTCAACAATTTCTCAAACGAGAAATGGGTGTTGTGAGAAAGGATTAGCGAACGCGAAAACGACAAACGGGAGAAAGAGATGTTTGGAGGTTGAAGGAAATTGGCAGAAAACATCTTCATTCTATCATTCGAATAATGTGATTCATACTACTTCGTTTTGCCAGAAAAAGATTATTAATGCTCAAAAAAGGAATCGAGAACTCCGAGGAAATTACCCAGCGCAAATTAGAGTCGACTATCGATTGCGTACACAAATAATTTTATAATGCAGTTTCACCAAAGTGATTTCTTCGGATATATTCACTACATCATGTCATGTATTTCATATTCTTCATTATGAAATCCATATCCATGGCACCTATCGGTATCGAATTATCATCGACACCACGATTTTCGCTAAATGCTCCTTTCAGTTCGGCCTGTAAAAAACTTTTCTGAACTCTAATCCATCAAATTTGGAGCCCTGAAAAGAGCCGTTGATTATATGCTAAGCTAATATAGCACGCTCTCCTCGGATACGATGGTCCAGCTGGATGTCCTTGAGCATGATGTGACGCGTTTTGCATGGATAGCACACAAATTGGTATCTTCGAATAAGCCTCCTGCAGCGTCATAACCGCGGAACTTTGGAAGCGCAAGTCGGTTTTGAAGTCCTGAGAAATTCCACGAACCAAATGCTGCAAAGGTAGCTTGCGGATCAACAATTCGGTCGACTTCTGATAGCGACGGATTTCATGCGAAGTTCCCGGTCGATAGCGATGTGGCTTCTTCACGTTTCCTGCGGCTGGTGCGATTATCCGAGCTGCTTTCGTGGTGCCTTACCACCGAAAGACTAACGAGCTGTCTGCTTAGTCCCGATGAAACGAGTCCTCACGGTGCGAGAGTAGAGTAAGAAATGAACGAAAGCAAGGGAAGCGTCATTTTATAAAACATAAAAGTATTGAATGTAAACCCCACCCACT
Source organism: Toxorhynchites rutilus septentrionalis (assembly GCF_029784135.1). NCBI lineage: Eukaryota > Metazoa > Arthropoda > Insecta > Diptera > Culicidae > Toxorhynchites > Toxorhynchites rutilus. The sequence continues at coordinate 56,236,887 of NC_073745.1, forward strand.
TTATTATTTAAGCTTACTGTATACTTACTTCGATGTTATTCGTTTCTCTCTCAGGGTAAGCTACGAATATAATAAGGGTGGGGTTTAGATTCTATACTTTTATGGTTTATAAAATGACGCTTCCTTTGCTTTCGTTCATTTCTTACTCTACTCTCGCACCGTGAGGACTCGTTTCATCGGGACTAAGCAGACAGCTCGTTAGTCTTTCGGTGGTAAGGCACACGAAAGCAGCTCGGATAAGCGCACCAGCCGCAGGATAGGTGAAGAAGCCACTTCGCTATCGACCGGGAACTTTGCGTGAAATTCATCGCTATCGGAAGTCGACCGAATTGCTGATCCGCAAGCTACCTTTGCAACATTTGGTTCGTGGAATTTCTCAGGACTTCAAAACCGACTTGCGCTTCCAAAGTTCCGCGGTTATGACGCTGCAGGAGGCTTATTCGAAGATACCAATTTGTGTGCTATCCATGCAAAACGCGTCACATCATGCCCAAGGACATCCAGCTGGCCCGTCGAATCCAAGGAGAGCGTGCTGTATTAGCTTAGTATATAATCAACGGCCCTTTTCAGGGCTCCAAATTTGATGGATTAGAGTTCAGAAAAGTTTTTTGCAAGCCAAACTGAAAGAAGAATTTTCGTTTGGATGCCATACACCATCGAGAAAATTCCAGAAAGATCTAATCGTTGCTGAAAGATAATCTGCCAGTTCCCTGGGAATTGAAAAATGCATTCATGCGAAAAAGTTTATTTTAATGTTTTCTAACCATATAACACAGAGACCAAATACATTTGATTTCGTAATTTTTCAATCAAGTGTAATTAGCTGGAAAGCTTCTGAAGATTATTCTTTCCCATCAGTAGGATATTTTCGTATCCAATATTGTATGCGCGCGCAACGGAAAATGTTTCGTATCGCGAAAATTATATAATTTTGAATCGAGTTTTGCTCAGTCGCCGAAATTTTCATACTCAGAGAGTTCATTCTCCTGTAGTTTGCCTTCCAAATTGCCATCGTAAACCACACCTTCTCTCGATTCAATCACGCACGAAAAGCATCTTAAATGATATTCTGGTGGTGAAACCCATTAATTTTACGTGAGGCGTCGTGCACAAATTACGTAACGCGATAAGGGGGGAGGGGGTAGATGTTGCGTTACTTTCTGTGTATTAGAGATAGGAAATTACGTTACGTAAGGGGGGGAGGTGGTTCAAAATTCGGATTTCTAGCGTTACGTAATTTGTGCACGACGCCTGAGGACATCGACAAGACAACATCGTTACAGAACGAGCTGAACGGCGAGGGATCGAGGGATTTATTACCTGGCCTGACCTGACCTGAAATGCAATCAGTTTGTTTTAACTATGAGCGAGCGCAGAAAAGCCGATCGATCAGAAGGAGAAGAGAAGGTAACCAAGAGAGTATCAGCATCGAAATGCGGTTCCTCGGGAAGACATCGAAGCAGCCGCCACACACACACACACATACACGCGCGCAACTCTTTTCGTTTGCTGGTTATCGAGAAGAAACCTGGAAGGAAATGATCGTTGCTGAAAAATAATCTGCCAGTTCCCCTTGGAATTGAAAATTACATTCAAGCGAGTTTATTTCAATGTTTTCTATCCATATAATACTGCGACCACATACATTTGGTTTTGTGATTTGTCAATCAAGTGCAGTTAGCAGGAAAGCTTCTGAAGATTATTCTTCAGAACAAGGTTTTTTGTATCCAATATTGGATGCATAAAACCTTGAGCCTCCAACGTAACGATCTCCCCCAAATATTCATTTATTCATTCATTCAGAATGGATTTAGATTCAACTTCAAACAAATAAATCAACTATAGTCCTACGTCACCCTTGCGGTTATACCATAGATATAACCCACTTCCTGTTTTTCATATGGCTGAACCTCTCTCCTGAAATGTATATTCTGAGGGTAACGCACATGAACTAGGATCCATCAATTTATTTCAATCGGTAATAGAGGGCCATTAAATCTGTCAGGATAAAGACACCCAATAACACAAAGAATGTTGAATTTTTTGTAGTATTGAAAATGACGACTTAAGTGCGGGTTGAATTCAGCTTTTGCTCCTGATGACAAAACTGTTCGGTTTTTTTTCGAGAACTCTCAAGGATTTCTGAACATTGAAACGAACAACAAATTCTTCCATGAGTGTACGGGCCGTATCTCTGGAGATCTATTTCTTGCAATGATGTTGTTCTTCATTGATGTCTGGTAATTTTTGTAATACGCTTCTTTTGAGTTGTCTGGAAAGTTCATGATGCCACTGCTGATTAATTAAAAGATAAGATTAATCCTTGATGCACATGAATTAGCAGATTCGCTACAGATGTCGAAAATCACCGTTCATGAGAAACGAACCATCGCGAAAAACATGCATGCAACATGCAACAATGCATGGACTACACATTAACCCATATTACTGAACCCGATCGGATTTGACATATCGCAATCCGAACTAAATAAACTTTTGCATTCTGCATTTCAAGGTTGCAACATTTACACAATCCGATAGGATTTGACTCGATCAGATTCAGGGGGATATAGACCCGAATTTCGGACTTTTCTTCGAGCTCCGAAAAAGTAAACAAAGAATATTTTTACCATCCATTATATCACTATTTGTTTATCTATCTTTCAACAATAAAACAAAAATTGAACGGAAAAAAATATATCCATAATTAGAAGCTGATCAAGTGTGGGGGTTAAAAAAAAGTTGTGCCATGGCGTACACGATTCTAGCCCTTCTGGTTATTTGAAACAAACAAATCGAACAGATTCTGAATCAGTAAAGATGCCACTATCGCATGAACCTCGGACAAGTCAAAAACGTGTTTTTTGCCAAAATGGCGAAAATTTGAAGAAAAAAATGCTGTTTAAAACATTTTTGACGTAGGACTACGTCTAACCGGAAGATATAGGGGGTGAAATGAAAATCTAGGCACTGAACAAGTAGGAAAAAATGCAAGATTTGGAACGCTTATAACTCGAGCATTTCTCAATAGATCGCAAAGGTTTTTGCATCAATTGATAGGAAATATATCTACGCATCTATCATAACGAATAACATTTCATTTTTCTTGAGATAAATAATTAAATAATTGTGAAATATCAAGCATTGTCCAAATGCACTATGTGCCCATTTTTGATTGGTCCATTTTGTGCTCCTCAAATCGTACCGTCCAAAACGGGCAACCAGAGCAGCAGCAAAATACAATGAAGCACGATTGGAAAGGAAAAAGAAAAAAAATGAACGAAACATTGGTCGCAGTCTCACACATGCATAATTCTCGAGCCAGCCAGTCAGCTTAAAAATCCCCGCTCCGCTGCCGTAACGATCATTCTCATCGAAACCGTACACCACATCGTTTCGCATCACATCACATCAACAAACCAACACAAGCAGCCATGTCTGGACATGACAAAGGAGGAAAAGTGAAGAGAAAGGCAAAATCCCGCTCGAACCGTGTTGGTTTGCATTTCCCCGTAGGTGTATTCACCAATTGCTCCACAAGGGTAGCTAGGCCGAGCGCGTTAGTACCAGTCCACCTAGCCGCCGTTATATAGTTCCGGCCGCCGAAGTGATCGAGTTGGCTGGCAAAGCTGCTCGCGACGATAAGAAAACTCACATTCAGAACAGAACACATTCGGTTCGGTGGACATCAAGACAACAGGCAGTTGCAGCGAGTGGCGAGTGGCAAACGCAATCGCAAAACGGCAGCAGGTAGCAGAAGAAAAAAGTTTGTTCTTTATACAAACTGCTTTGGTGGCAAATCCAGAACAAGGCGGCATCGAGGGCGTTCGAAATGGTTTTTTTCAAAACCACGAGTACTAAGTTTTCTAAATTGGAACCATTCCATAAAACATGGCGCTTTTCAGGGCCATTAAACCTTCCAAAAAAGTGTTTACGAAATACAGTTCAATGCTTTCTAAAACAATATCCCAAATAATAATAAAACACAAATTTATTTTTTCATAATTTGTTTGCCAGGAGATAATTTGTTTGAGTATGAGAATTTGGCAGTTGTTCTGAGCTTATTGATGGTTGGGGACTTTCCCGATTATTCAATTTTCACCAATTCTTAAATTGATTTTAGATTGAAAGTACAGTCATTTACATTTAGCTCGACATTTAGCTAATTGGACGGACCTGTAGTGCGACGTATTTATTTGGACATTTTTGTAAATATAGAGTTCGGGGTCCAAATTTTGACCCCACATTAAAAGTGGACACTGTACCACTGTCATAGCAAATGTTCAATTACAGTTTAAAATCGCCTCCAATGCGACACTGAGTGGTGTTTCGGCACGTCGCATTAAATATAATTTATGTTGTACAGTAACTCACAGTCACAGTCACAAGCTGGATGGGAAGAATTTTTCTAACTGTGAAAGCTGTGGCGAGTGGCAAACGCAATCGCTAAACAGGAAGGTTTAGCCGAACAAGATGGGGATATCGAGTGATAACAAAACAATAAACTCTTTAGATTAAAGATAATTTTGTGATCCTGAAAAGGACCTTTTTTAGCCTGCATCTGAATCCAACGAGCGAATAAATCGTAATGAATGTATTTTCTTCTTCTTCTTTTTGGCTTTAAGAGGGTTTAAACTCTTGTGCTCCCGTGGCCGAGTGGTTAGCGTCATAACTAACATGCCGGGTGTTCGGGTTCGATTCCCGTTCTGGTCGGGGGAATTTTTCGTCAAAGAAATTTCCTCCGACTTGCACTGTGATCACGCGTATTCTAGAACTTGCCACTCAGAATGCATTGCAAGGCGTGTCATTTGGCATAGAAATCTCAACTAAGTACTAATAAAAATGACGCTTCGTCGTTGAGACGGCGAAGTTCCTCTAGGAACGTTAGTGCCATTAAAGAAGAAGAAGAAGAAGGGTTTAAACTTTTCAGTTCATTCGCCTCTATGAATGTATTTTTTTTGCCATCGCTGCCTTTTAACGCTCATTCGTTCGTCTCGTTGGACTCGCCCCTTTGGCTGAGTCTGCCGATTTGTCTCTATCCTGTGAGCGTGTACCGCTAAAGTACAAAACGCGCGGATCCGCTGAAAAATATATCATTCTCTTTCAAACCGTAAATCAGTGTGGTTGTATGGCATCATTTCACATCTCACCGCATCAACGGATTGGTGCCGTAGCACCAGTATACCTAATAGCGGTTATAGAATTTCTGCCGCTGGAGTGCTCGAGTTGAGCACATTCGGTTCGGTGGCAACAACTAGTTTCAGCGAGTGGCAAACGCAATCGCAAAACGGCAGCAGGTAGAAGAAGGAAAAAGTTTGTTTATACAACCTGCTTTGGTGGCAAAACTAGCCTCCGTAAAACACGGCGCTTTTCAGGGCCATTAAACCATTCAAAGAAGAGTTATTAAAAGTTATTTACAATACCAATGCATTCTAAAGTGACATAATATAACATATAATATGAACTGAATTATTTTGTTTATGCGTGTTTTTGAACTTATTGATGGTTGGGGTCTTTTAAATTGATCATTCAGTTTTCACAAACCCATACATGGTTTCCGAATTAAAAGTGGCTTCAAATTACAATACATTGTATGCAGGATGGCATTAACGAATTTTCTCGGTAGCATGAACTGCTTTCTTTGGATGATAACTGATGTTGAAAATTGACTGACGTTACATCTGCATTGTATAGAAAAATAACTAAGGAGCAAGATGATGAGCTATGTAGTTCCTGCTGCTCTGTTCTTATTTTAAGGGACTTTAATCCGAATGTCATCCGTCCCTGTATTTACTGTTGGTTTTTCAGAACGCTTATAGCTCGTTTATTTCTCGACAGATCGTAGAGTTCGTCTCCAAAACTTCAGTTCTTTTTCTTTTTTATTTACTTTGTTTGCGGAGACTACAAATCTTACAATTCATTCGTCTCCGATACCACAGTTTAAGGTACGGTAATGTGCTCAATAGAGAAATATATGATAGTAAATGAGCTGATGACCACCTATGCATTCCCTATCACAGCCATCATTTTGATTGTACGATATGTGCCAAATACGCCAAAAGAAGTTTGTAAAAAAAAACGCAAAAACACAACACCAAAGGTTCTTTTCTGAACCCCCAACATGTTCATAAAGAGTAAACAGTAAACTAATCCATTTTTCAGGTAGATAAGTAGGTATTCACGTAGGAGAAGAAAATAAAACAATATATTTAAAATATATATTTAGCAAAAGCTGTCCCCTTTGTATGGTCCTACGTCACTCCGGTTATGTCCCCGACATTACACACCCGTCTTTTTTAAGTTTCTTTATTTTTTTAAAATAGTAAAGTTACGAAATTATGATTTTTTATTGGCTCATGCGATAGAGAGATACATACAGATTGTATTCATATAAACATAGATAGATCGGATAAGTAGAACTTGAGATATCGTGTAGTCCAGTTTGAAAAAACATGTTTCGAGAAAAACGCGTTTGAAGTTAATTGTTATGGCCATACTAGATAAGATATCGCATCATTAAAATGGCTATAAGTTGGTAAATAATGAGATTTTCGAAAAGTCTCTCCTCCTATTCTTAAATGTCTGAATTAGAGAAATATGAAGAAACAAAAATTGATTTTTTTTTCAAATTTCTAGACTAGAATATCCTCTTAAAGAACGCAGCATTGTGCTGATTTCAAATCCGACCGGATTCCGAAATAAGAGTTTATTTTACCGAAAAACACTTGAAATGACTTATCTCAATCTGCGATTCGTTTCATAAACGCGACGAAAACACATATTTGTAGCGAATTGTAAAGGGCAAATCTTTCGAAAGAATGTTGAGTTAAAAAAAGTCTTAGCAAGTGAACCCCGAAGCAGGTTTTCGCTTGAAGAAAGTTATGGCTGGGTCTGGTAGGACTAGAAGAAAATCTGTATCATGAGCTTCCATCAAGCAACTAGTTTTGATTAATTCCAACAAGTACTGCTAGCAGCTGGACGTATGAAAATCAACGATCCAGAACGCTTCTAGGGCACTTCTAAAACTCCACCCGCCTTACAAACCAGATATTGCATCTTCAGATTATTAACTGTTAAGACTCTTGTAAGGCGGGTGTTACTTCAGCTTACTGCATAGCATGAGTTCTGAGAGGATGGAATTCTCATGTTGCATGAAGGATGCTGAATTATTCAGAAAAAACGGTGCATCTATGATCGAAAAGATGTATGTTTACAAAAATATGCTTTTAGTTTTTCCCTCAGAATCGGCACGAATTTTTCAGGACAGTATTTAGCATGATTTAACAATTAAGGTTTGTAGGTCAACGGATTCATCGATCACGATGATACTGCAGATGTTTTGTTTTTACTAGGTTCATTATAGCCATCAGGCACTACCGAACCTGTAAAAGCGAAAGTCATTGATGTTTAGACGAGAAAATTCAGCTTTCAAACAAAGTGCTTGATTTCATTGTTTGATTTTTTGAAAACTCAAACAGCCAGTCAGCTTTAATAAAAATACTCAAGAATAAGCTCACAATCGATATTTTAAAGTAGATATGGAGATAACGCAAATGGAATTCGGAAGAAAATAATGAGCTCCCTGACAATGTTGAAAAAAATCGAAGATTTCAAGACTTTACCTTTGGTAAGGCTATAATTTTTATCAATAAAAATATAGAATAGGAAATAGAAACAAACTTGAAATGAAATTTAAGCGAAAAAAATTGAATTTCTTGATTTTTTCTTCAAAACAGGAGGAATGTCCACGTGGACAACAGGGGGAGGGGTATAAGGAATGTCCACGGAGGGGGAGGGGGGGTGTCTAAAATCATGTTTTTTCTGTCCACGTGGTATGTGGACAGCCCCTAAGACATAATACATAATAAGATCTTAAAAGTGAGGTGGCTTCCAGAATGAAGCGAGAAACTTCTCTATCACGTCCCTCGAGGCGCAGAATAAGGGGGAATACGGGAAGTACGGATGTCGCCACCAGAGGTCGACACGGAGTATTTGTAATCGCTTATTTGGTCGCTAAGAGTGAAGCTTTGCCACGAATAGTTCAACTAGTATTTCATAGGTGGCATTGCATGTCATTATCGAATTCATACATTCAGAAAAAATATAGTGAATATGAATAATGGGCCCTATTATAGAAATCAAAGCGATAAAAATTTTGCTCGTTAGCCCTATTTTACTATTATAGACACCGAGCAATTCGACAGCATCGAGCGAGTGATAGCTATCGGCGCAGCTTTCAGAATTTTTCGAGTTGTTTGATTTGCTTGTCACATATTTCCAGAGAATTATTCGGCCTGATTCTACGCGGCGTGTGAGGTGAGATGACAATTGTCACATCACCATCACGCACTTCTCCTCACTCTATTCCTACAGTCGTATCGGCTGTCGTGAGAGGTTCATTTTATGTATGTGAGAGGATGAACTGCGAGTGACAAGGTGTTCATTCTGCTGGTTGCCAAATCAGATCAGAGGTGCCACAACAGCCCATATGTCTAAGAATTTGTAAACATTTAACGTTTGTCACAACCTTTTATTCCAGCTACAGACTCTTTAAAATAGTGATAAAACACTATTGGTTCCTATTGATAAACGAAGCTGGTCAGTTTTGCAGACATTGGCACATATTTACGGATATTTCAGATTTGTATCGCATATATTTGATAAAAAACATCTGGCATCCAAGAATTTTATTTGTTTCGCTTAGGGAGGTCAGATATTTGTTTTGCTATAGTCAGTACCGTATCTATAGATCTGATTTAACTTGGCCTGTTGGTAGCATAAACATTTTCGTTGTGTGTCGGGACATTCTGCCGAATTTGCAGGTATTTGATTGAGATTTAGTGAAACGGTTGATTGTATCTTGTAAAGTTTTACATTTTTGTTTGTTTTGGTCGTAGTTGCTGCTGCTCTCTGCGCTCTCAGTGTTAGATTGTTGCCTTGGCTCCGGCTCCGGCGTATACGACGTATAGGCTTCTGAAATGGATATGCAGTTCGGTGATGAGGGTTCGCGACTAGATAGATGAAACACAAGATCCATGTAATAGATAAATTTTAGAGGAAATAAATAGATTTCATGTAATGGATATAATTCCGGTGTGCTTGCAGTGACCCTCTCCCACGAATAGAACATCTCAGATAAGTTCAATATGAATAAGTATTTACAATAAGAAAGATTCCTACTGAAGATAGGGGAGAATCCAACCAAGTATTTTCCAACAGGAACGATGGAATTTTCCATACTGTGCAAGTTGAAAATTCCCTACACATAGCAGGTAGCCAGTAAGTTAGTTCTAACGTTTTTAGAGTTCTGTACATCCTCACAGAGGGATCGAGGATTAGAGAGAAAAAATAAAGGAGTTGATAGTTGAACATCGAGAAGAACAGTTGTTTCTCTCGATAGAACAAAAAAGAAAAGTGCCCCAGACCGCACGGGCGTTACATTTGGTGACAGCGGTGGGATGCTGTCCAAGTGGGGACAGCAGCCCACCCATTAAGTGATTATTTGGATGCTAGCGCGAGTGCGTTATCGACAACCAATTTCAGTGTGCGCGGCGCATTTTATTCTTCGAATCAAGAAGGATCTTTTGTTTTTTGACGGAACAATTTCAATCGAAAGTGTGAGAAGAAAATTCGAATCGAGAATCGAATCAAAAATATAATCAATGAAAAAAAAAGTATCAGAAACATTGTGGAACAAAAGTTAAAAAATTAAGTAGTGATCGTAATTGACAGCAGATCAAGTAACATTGGATCATCCAAAGTGTATGGAAGCAAAACCAGAAAACCAAAATCTGAATCGAAGTGGTTATCCCACCAAGTGAAAAAACGTTTGAATAGAAACTATCAAAACAGATTGGGTTAAACGAAACGGTACAAAAATATTACAACAGTGCCTAATCTCAACAGCCAGAATGAAGACGAAACATGTGACGGAAGGCAATGCTGTGGAAGAGACGGTTCCTCTCAACGCAAAACTGTTGATCAAGTGCAATAACTTAAAATGGAAGCAGTTTGATGGCAGTGATGTATTCAAAAAAGGGAAACACCGTAATATCGGGATACGTCAGTGGCGGTGACTAAAGACCGGCAGGATTGGCTGCGTTATCATGAAGCCAGTATTATGAGAAGGGGAACTTCTAGCAGGATTCTGGTTGGAGGAAATCGTTAATAAAGCTAAGTGGCACCTAATTAAGATAGTTTTATAAAATTTTATATTTTTTATTTTATTATATTTTTTTATATTTTTTTAAATAATTTTATAAAAAAAAATATATCAAAAATGATAAAAGTATACTATTAAAAAAATACGAGAAATCGCTGATGCATTTGAAACGATGCATTCAGCAGATTCGAGGAAAAAAAAACTAGGGTTATTCAATTCTGTAAGAATGTTTATTCTGTTTTGAAAACACAATCATATCTCCCATACTTCAATTGTATGAACAGGGAAAGATGGGGAAATGTACTTATCGATAATTTAAACAGGTTTGGTTTCAAATTTCACAAACACACTTTAAAGTGGGATTTTTAGAAAAAGTGATAGATTCAGCCATATATGTCTACAGCCAATTTAACAAGAATGTGTCCATCAATCGCAATCATAGCTTTTGAATGGATCGAAGGGCTGGAAAACCGGGAATTCTTTCCTGTAAGGGCATGCATGTATTGAACTTACTTGAAAGTTCAGAAGTAACTGAAAATGTGGGATACAAATACATGATCAAATATATAAATGAGATAAAAATATATAAATGCGAAGAAAATTAATAAATGCGAGAAAAATTAATGGAAGAGCAATACACACTCTTCTAATATATAAAAGAATAAATGAAAGAATAAACAAGGGGATATTAATAATTATGCGGATATGCGAGGAAATATTTTCAATGTAGCTTGAAGGCTCTACAATGTTGATCGATAAGACTGTTTGGGAATTTTTTTGGAGATATGATAATTTTATTTTTCATTTGGAATTGCGGAATTTCAGAATTGAGGGAGTTGAGATAAATAAATACAGATATCATAGCAAATGAAGAACACACAAAAATTGAAATAATATACAATCAGTTATATATAAAAATAACCTCACAGACCAATTTTAGAGGAAACTCTTCTAGTTTCCCCTAAAACTCATTGAGTAGGGGGAGATGCAGTGACCCTCTCCCACGAATAGAACATCTCAGATAAGTTCAATATGAATAAGTATTTACAATAAGAAAGATTCCTACTGAAGATAGGGGAGAATCCAACCAAGTATTTTCCAACAGGAACGATGGAATTTTCCATACTGTGCAAGTTGAAAATTCCCTACACATAGCAGGTAGCCAGTAAGTTAGTTCTAACGTTTTTAGAGTTCTGTACATCCTCACAGAGGGATCGAGGATTAGAGAGAAAAAATAAAGGAGTTGATAGTTGAACATCGAGAAGAACAGTTGTTTCTCTCGATAGAACAAAAAAGAAAAGTGCCCCAGACCGCACGGGCGTTACATGCTTATTCGTCCGCTTGAGGGATAACAGATTCACTACCACTTTCACAAGAAATTTAAACTACTTGCAATTCGATAAATAAATTGAATTTATTGATACATACAATACCATTACCATCGATTCTATACGACTCAACACGACACTTATTATTGCTCTTCCATTTTTTACTTGTTTTTCTGTGCTGTCGACACCTCAATCCAATATCGACGATTGTCACCTAGAAATCCCAGTTCATGTGACAATCGTCACGTATATTTGAGAGCGGGAATACGGTGAGAGTTCATTCAAGTGAGATTTCTCACGGCATACGCCTGGTGGAATCGCGTGACTTACGTGACAATTGTCATCTCACCTCACACGCCACGCAGAATCAGGGCGATTTTGTTTTGGTTTGCGTCCCTGATATTTTCCTTTGAGAAAAATTTCAGAAACGCCTAAATATATGCAATCGCAGCACACGAAATTCGAGCTCGGTACGAAATTATCTCGATTTACAAAATACGAGATTTTGCTCGGTGTGATAGTGATAGTGATTGTATCGAATCCTCGATTCGATTCATATCATAGGGCCCAATGTTTCAATGAATAGTTATACCAGAGACAGACATACAGCTGTACTAGCGCTGTACGTGTACAGCGTTGTACAGGTACCACGGTAGCATGACGCACATACTTTGGTTGTACATTGTACCGCATGTCCAACTGAGTATCAGAAATTCGATCAATTTTCACCAAATATTTCAATGAAAAAGTTTTTTTTTAGCGTCTGAGCTATCAAACACAACAAAGAAGTTTCCAATCTGAGTTATTAACTCAAGAGAAAGTCAACGAAAAGAATATTTACCAAGTGTTTTGATTCATTTTGTTCATGCTACCCACCACTATCCGTCTATGGCGCTGTGCACAGTACAACTGTAGCCATGTAGGGGAGATGGGGGTAAGACGGACATGTTAAGGAAAACTTCAATTGTATCTTTGGAAAGTCATGTTTTCAAAAATTTAAAAGCAGTTTCTTACAGTTCAATATACTGGTTTTCGAAGTAACTGGCCAAATGTTTTGTAAAAATGTATTTTTCCATGTTTTTTTCTGAAATTAAAACGAGCCGAAAAAGTACAAAATTTTTATCGGTGCGGGTATAATGGACATGTTGTGGGGGGGGGGGATATGGACAGGTTCATAATATAAGAAGCGCAGAGGTTTATCGCTTGCGAGAGGAATAATTTCACTCTCTCCCAGTGTTTGTGTGTCCAGTAACTGAAATAGAACAAAAAGAGAAAGCAATATAAAAAAGAGTTCAATCCCTTCTTCCTTTCACTTTCCATCATGCATTGGATGTGATTATGAATATGACTGTCCATTTCACCCCTCCAGTGCAATTATTTCAAAAATTTAAATTTACCACTTATGAATGAATTTACTTTTCCGTACATACCTAATATCGCTTCTCTGTCAACTCACAAACCGAAATATAACCATCAGCGAATTCAATTTTGCAATTAAACCACTCAAAATGCTTAATATCGAAGCCGCAAAAGTTACATCCACACGCGGAATCATGTTTGATTTTCGGTTTTTGTTTCTCTATTCTAATTTAATACATGCGCGACCTTTTCAAACTCTGCAATGGAATCAAAATGGCACCATTGAACTACAATAGCAGAAAGATCCGTTTATCTGGCATTCCTGGATGTACTTTTTTCGAAAGCAAAAAATAATGTCATTATCATCTGAAAATCTACCGTAGTGTTAATATTCCTTTGTGTGTTCAACAATAACACAATTTAACTCAAATGGATTTCAGAATCGCATTTTTGCAAAGTTCTGTTATTTTTATTCTTAATTTTTTTTTTGACGTGGGACTACGTCTAACCGGAGTATATGGGGGGTAAATGAAAACCTAAACATAGAACATGCAGGAAAAAATGAAAGATTCCGAATGCTTACAACTCGTACATTTCTTACTGGATCGGAAAGATGTTTGCATCAATTGATACGTAATATTTCTACGCTTCTATCGCAATTAATAAAATGTTATTTTTCATTAGATAATCAATTGATTAACTGTAAAATGTTAAGCGTTATTGAAACGCCCTAACTAGCTCGTTTTGATTTGCCCGATTTACGGTTTTCCCAACACAGCCATCAAAACCAAGCAGCCTTGGGGAAATCGGCATTGCAAACACATGAAAGTATGGGGACTTTTGTTCGCACCGAAATGTGTTCCCTAACACAGACTTCAAAACCAAGCAGCGTTAGAGAAATCGGCATTGCAAATACATGAAAGTCGGGGGCATTTTCGTTCCGACTGAAATGTGTTTCCCTAACACAAACTTCAGAACCAGGGTGTCTGAGGAAATTGGCATTGCAAATGCAGGTCAGACCTAACAGAGACATTAAAATCAAGATGTCATCATACCAAACGTAAAAGGACTGTCATTAAATTTACTTGTAACGAAGAAAAATCTATTGGATGAATTGACCTTACAAGGCATTATACAATCTTTTTACTCACAGAGTAAATATATTAAATTCAATTGAATTCGGAAATTTTTTCATTCAATCAAAATTTTAATCAACACAAACAAATGATTACTAAGATAAGGTAGTCCCACGTCAACCTTGCGGTTATATCATAGATATAACCCACCATTTTTTTTTTAATTTGGGACAATACCACAAAATGTAGACACTTAATATTTACGAATAATAAAAAAAACATTTTGAAATAGGAAAACGACCGAAATGTAATTCTATAAACAAAACAAAACAATTCTTCTAAAATATTACTTATGTGTACATGTGCACAAAACGTCGATAGACACACCTAGCATTATCCTTTACAATTTCTACAGAATTCCAACGCTATATATAATATTCTCCAAAGGTATATCGTCTGCAAGAGACGAATGAACTCTCTGAGTTTAAAGTCTCTTTAATTCAATACCGTTACCGTATATCGTCCATCATTCTTTGTGTGGACACCGACTGGACAACATCGTTGCTGGACGGGCTGGACGGCGAGGGATCGAGTGCCTTTCTCAAGGCAAGAGGGCGGAGGTGGTAGCGCTGGAGTAGAATAGAGTAGAGTTTTCAAAGGGCCTTTCTCAAGGCTAGAGACGAATGAACTGCAAAAGTTTAAAGTCTCTATAATACAATACCTACCTACCTATATCGTCAATAGTATTCACGCCTTCGCCGGCCGTCTCTTTGCACATGGTACTATCGAATAACGACAGGGGCGCGGTTTCCTCGGAAATCTGACCGGAATTATCCAATGTCAGGCTATCTGTCGGAATTTTTGAAATCATTATTATAATATACGGTACCAAGCTAAAGGTGACGTATTTACCTAGTACAGGGGTTCAAATGGTGCTCCGCGTGAAATTTGGGCTCCGCGAAGTTATAGCAAATGCTCCCACTTGAAAACCCAAGTGCTCCCAAAACAATTTGGCTCCATCATATATTATTGCTATAAAAAGTGCTCTGCAATTAAAAAAAAAATCTGAAAACCCCCGATCTAGTATATTTATTTCGGCTCGCTGATAACAAGAAACAGCAACAATTGCAGTGAACTTGGAAAAGGCATTTCCCGCGGAATCACAGTACAAGGTCTCAACTTTCGTATACTTCCTTGACCAGTCCAGCAGTTTTCCAAGACGATGCTTCAGGAGGACCTGCATACTGATAGTATTTTCAAACATCGAACGGATATTCATTATATACAAAATATACCAAAGTAGGAAATTAGTTACATCTCGTTCGTTTACAGAACAACTGCGTCAACTTTGTAAGCACTATTTTGTATTACCACTGATAAACATTGAAACTCAACGAACGCAGAAATCAAGCGTCAATAGTATTTTAACGAAAAAATTGCCAATACATATCGCGCGCGACTCGACATGCTGAGCAAGGCGCCTAGAAGTATATCCTAAGGTGGGCCAACTTGCTAAAACCACTCTTCAGCCATCTTGGAAGTACTACTGTGTTTTGTTACACAATACGCTAGTGCCGAAGCTCGCTCGTGATCAGTCTATCTCTTTCACGCTACAGGCAAATAATTCCCCTTCTGCTTTCTTCCGTACTGTTTTCATATACCGCTCCCCTAACCAACTTAGTGTCGAAACGGCCTCACCTTAAAACATTCTTCTAGGCGCCTTGATGCTAAGTTGATTCGAAAAAGTTGGTACACTAGAAGAAAACATTCGTAACCAGAGCCACCAAATCTTTAGTAAACGAAACATTGGTAGAATGACAAGTTTGCGGTTATACCTCGATGATTCGGTATTTCAATGCCAACTATTCGGACTCATTCCATGAATCATTTGCTTGGTGCGTTAGTTTGCTGAATCAAACGCTACCTCAAAGATTAGGAGGAATACTTGGTTGCTCGTAAATAATGTAGTTGTCAAACATATGGAAATGTAGTTTTATTTCCTCTTTCTATAAATTACTCTAGAGATAAAGCATGACTATCATGAGTTTAATAATCGATATCTCGCATACTCTTGTACTCAGCTCTGTCTTACTCGTTTGAAAAGTGAGAAGAATTTAGTATTGGTCAACGTTAGAATCATTTCTTAAGAACCGTTTCTACAATTTTGATGAATAATAATATCTTCTATATCTCAGATTAAACCCGAATTTATCCATCTCATGATCAGTATAATCTATGCTACTTCCATATGGGATTCTGAAGTGTAATTTGATATACGGGACATGATATTTGATATAATTATTAAAACAGAAACTGGGCTGTAGCGTCGGTCAGAAGCATAATTTTCATATGGAACATCTGATGAGTTTTAAGGAATTTGCCAAAAGCAGAAAATGATTCAGATTTTCTTTAGACAGATATCAAAATTACGAAAAAGGTCTAGAGAATAATTTAAAAATTATTAATTTAAAAGCTTTGCAATGACAGATTATTTTTTCTTATTTGAAACTTAAATATTCTTTCATTCAAAGTATGTCTTCAAAACAATATCGTTGAAAATATCTATTACGTAAAAACAAAAGATCAATGGCCTTATCCGATGTTACTATCGTCCTAATTCGGGTCTTGTCCACCAATTGCGAATGTTTGAATTACAAAAACCAGCTCTGCAATGTTGTAAAACATTACAGTTATTATTTTATATTCAAAATATCAACAAATCAATTCTATACATAATCAATCATAATTATCGTTTTGGACCAGTGGCCTCCATTGCCATTTTATGGGGTTGCAACTCTCTGTTAGTATAATCCTTAAAATAGAAACAAAAATTTGTATTCATTTAAGGCATTCGAAATTAGACCTTTCACCATGTTTCAATCGGTCTACGGGAGCTACATTTTTTGTCCTCAATCATATCCCATAACGCATTTATCGAATCCAAATAAACAAATTCACGTTCTCTGGATACGTCAGGATTTCGTTCTAAGAATGCCACCAAGCGGGTAAATTTCTGTTTGTTTATCTTTTCTTTCTCTAAAAGACAAGATTCAAAATGTTAGCAAAAAAGCTAAATAAATCCGAAATTAAACTTACTCCATTCCGCGTGACTAGCTTCCACCATCTAAAACACAAGTGATAAATATACTTGTTTTCCCCGTGACGTGACAGTATCGTGGTATTCATAATAACGCCGAGTTCATCAAAGTTGTCACGACGGATGAACTCTTCCGGATTCTACACACACGGTGACAGCCGTAATAACGTTGTATACAATTCACTTCCTTTTCGCCGTGAAGTGACGTTCGTGATCAGGCCCTTGATTCGATGTATTGAATGTGGCAAACATTTCATCATAGTTAACATCTCTTCTTTCTTTCAGATTTTGTCATCGAACTGTTTCGTAAACAAAAAGTGCTGCTCAATTTCCATTTGTTCTGAAGCTGTTCCCAGAGAAGCTTGGCCGTAATGTTGCTTTGAACCCAAGTTAGAATATGGACAACAAATACAATGTAGATATTATGTAATAATGACAGCTCAGGATGGGATGCAACAATTAATTTGTGTATCTTGATGCAAAACATGGCAAACTTCATTGAGTAGAATATAAATAGGAAACCAAGTGGAAGTGGATCCGGAGAACATTTATTTACCGAAGCGATGCAACGAAGCTAAACATGATATATAACAAATCATCAAGCTAAAGGTAAATCTGGATGAATTCAGCAACTTAGAGGTCAAACTATCGAAGTGTGTTTTCTTGGTGGTTCTACTCGCTACAGAAAAGACGCTGCTTGCACGACTCTTTATTGGGGAAGAAGGTGTTTCATTTTTCATACCAGTGAACCAGAATTGGCTGGATGTTCGAAGTGTCAGGAATTTGTCTAATATCTTTAATTGTTGCTTCAAGACGGATGAAATAAACTAGTGTCGAACTAATTGTCCAATAGATGCTGCAAAGGAACGCGCCCCATGTATGATATTTCAAAATGACCAACCGGTTCCTCCCGGAAATCGATGGCTCCTAGCAGAACGAATGTGTTATTGTGCAGGGGTTAACAAATTGATGAGACGACTTGAAACATGCTTTTCGGAAACCTTGTTATTCAAGGACTACGTGAATAGCTTGACCAATGAAAACAAAATTGATCATGTAGTGTACAAGTGGATTCACTTGAGCTGATATAAATAACATAGTCGATCTGTTAAGGTAAACAAATCGTATGCTTCATGCAATAGACTTATTTTAATCGTCCATTTACAGAGCCGATATTGATGGAGCAGAAGTGGTTTCGATAAATAATTTGGAGAAAGCTTGATATAAGGTTATAACGATATATACGAGATAAAGGAATCGCACAATCATGTCATGCGGGCCATCGCTGGACAATACCGCGAAAATCAAACAGGAGGAAGGCTATCAAGTCACCAATCAGCACCTGTGGTTCAAAATATAATCCAAATGTAAGTATAACTTTAAACTTTAAACATACAAAATCTAGCTAGTGAATCGACATAGAAACTCCAACAGTTGATGATACGAAGGAATTGAAGTATGGACATCACATCAACGCAATGTTATTGTCGTTAAATCTATAAGGGAGATCACGATCGAAGCAATCGAAGAGGTGTGTCCCACAAAACAATCCAATATATATATATATATATATATATATATATATATATATATATATATATATATATATATATATATATATATATATATATATATATATATATATATATATATATATATATATATATATATATATATATATATATATATATATATATGTATATATATATGAAAATAATTGAAGAAATGAGTAGCAAATTTCCGAAGACTACGCGAATCCCTTCGCCCATCGATTATGAAACTACTGGCACAATAGCATTAACCAGGTTACATTTCTAACGTAGATTCCAATGAAACCAAATCACTTTTTTTAATTTTACTTCTATGTTTGGACGGATTGGACCATGGGTTTGGATTGGATACGCACCATTCGTTGCACAAATGCTGCGCAGCCCAATTTTTGCACTAAACAAACTCTTCAGACAATCTACCAATTACTCAGCAGTAAAATCCTTCGAACGTGAAAACTAATCCACTCTCAAATTATGACTCCAAAGAAAAGAAGAGTCTCGGACCGCCGCCATCCAGTACCTTCGCATTAAGTTTTTTTAGGTTAAACAATGACATTTTGTGTGTTCAAAATTTATTTGGTGGAAGTAAATCAATAAAACAAACTTTTTTCATCGCCATTATTACAAAAACTGAAAATACAACAAAAACAATATGGGTGTAACCCGATATAAATAAATAATACTTTCAGGCCAACGTTGGATCGAATTCGAGCCGACATTCTACTACATATTTTGACATTAATATTTACTAATGTTCACGCGTAGAATGTACGAATAATTAGTACGGTAAAAAATGACTAACGAATTGGTACTATTTACTAAAAAGTTAGTAATATGTATTAATAATTCCTCTCAGTGTATAAATCATTATAAACATGGTACAATGGAAGAGAACATTAGTAAATGCAGCTACCAAATCTTTAGTAATCGAAACATTGGTAAAATGCACACATTGTTTGTACATATTACCAAAGTCTTGTAAAACTGATTTTAAATTCAATGTACATCCCTACCAACGTTTCGTAAATTTTACTTCATAGCATTAGTAACCTTGAGTATTTTCATGCTTAGCAACTGTGTGTGTTCATTCGCTATTTCTTTAGTGGAAGTGGAGCGATTCGGAGGTAAACATTTTGTTTCTCTTGATTCATTGTACCTAAATATTTATTTTATTTTGTACAAATACCACTATTCCACGTGTTGCTAGCGGTTGTTACAACGTAAGCCACATCAAGGAGAGCGGAGAGCGTACGACATGCATAATCGAGGAATGATGTTTCGATGTCTCGTCCGACTGCGTAGGTGAATAAGTGGGTATATGAAAAGCGCTGATGGCCCAACTGCTGCTCACAACAAACTTCAACGAAAACGAAAAACTGCAAAGGTTTGTGTGAATATTCGTATTAGAATATTAATAAGAATAAAATTATTTGAACACAGCTTTCGATTTGAAAATTTATTATTCGATAAATATCGTTATTACTGTTTTTATCCCTTTACAAATGAGGGCCAACATCTTCATTGATATTGCCCCGAAATTGAGCCAACATTGGATTTACAAACCGTGGTTTTGTTTGAAATTTATGTCTATCAATTTGTTTTGGTAGAATGTACTAATAATTAGTAGGGTCGAAAATGACTAGCGAGTTGGTAATATTTACCAAAAAATTCGTCGTATTTACTAACTATTCCTCTCAGTGTATGATTTATCAAACATGATCAAAATTGAATATGAAAAAATCACCTGGCATCCCTGCTCTGAACTGCCTGAAGCTGAGCTCAAGTTTATTTTGATGCGATCAACATCGAGATGAAGAATAGATGGTGGGAAGATTCACGGGTTTTGGTTGTGTTAAATTTTGATTGTGTTAGTAGCCAGGAAGATAGGAAGTTCACATACCAGGCATACTAGTCAGTTACTCAAATGGTACAAAATTGAATGTGTCATCGAATAACGTTGAAAGAGGATATACAAAAGCTAATTACAAATTTCCAATTCATATTTTTCGCATTATGGAAAAAATCAGAACATATCATGAACTAAAATGTTTAATTTTTTCTTTGATTTCAGAAATAGTATTCTAATGTCTACTATGTATGGATTAAAGAGTAACTTCATGGAAGTTTGACTTTTGTCAGCAATTGTAATTATTTTTTCACAATTAGGGTGCTGAAAACTTCAGTCGTCTAAAACTAAGACGCAAGCGGAAAACTTTTTGTCTCAATCTAAGTTATACGGAGTCAATTAAATTTATTTTTCAAGTTCATTTTACATGAAATAACTTGCAACCTTTTTTCCATGCTCTGTCAAATGTTTATCCGTCAAAGGAACAAAAGATTGTGTAACTCTGACTTTGTTCGTTGACGTTTTTGGTCGACGTAACGAGAAGTAAAATTGGATTAAAATTAAGTTTAGAACACTTCAAAAATATTGAAATTTCAGTTTCTGTTAGAATGTCGGGACCTTATGATTTTGAACGCTAGCATTGATTTAGGGAAAAAAATAGATCGTTCATTTCATTTGCTTATTTTTACTTCTAATAACAACACTTTTCCTATGTAGTGGGCTATTATAAGAAAAGTAACATACATAAACAAAATCTGTGACGTCACAGATTTAAAAAATCTTCCCACCTTTCATTTTCCATCTCGGATCAACATGTATTGATTCGCATCGAGACAATTTGGTTCAGTATGTGTGATGTAAACAAAGTTTTCTACCGCTCACTGCTATATAATTGTTTGTCTCCGGAACGTTTGTTTAGTCCTGAAGTCTCTGCGATAACAGTGCATAGGGAAGTTCGTCGTCCTTTGAGTTGTTTCAATTTGAAGAAGTTTAACCACGCCAGAGACGCGATTGGAAGTTCCGTTTTTTTCCCTGGTCTATCCGTGTATACAATCAAAAGTGCTACAGCAACATGGTCAGTTACGGTCAAGAACTGTTGGAAAACATTTCCGACCTGTGCCGGGTTTGCTCCTCCCCAGGCTCGCACAGTATTTTCGACAAAATTGCGCCCTATCTGCACGCGCATCCTCGTGAGATTCCCCGCTGGGGGACGCCTATCTGTAAGCTAGTCACCGATGTTACTGGATTGGAGATATCAAAGGACGACGGATTGCCCCAGAAGATTTGTGTGTTGTGCATTTCCTACCTGAAACACGCGCACACCTTCCGGCAGCAGGCTATTGACAATGTGGGGTCGATTCTGGCTGCCAAACAGGTCGCAAAGATTGAAAAGCTTGACGAAGAAAGCAGAGGCAACATGCATTCCGATGGGGAACGGCCAGACACTCATCAGAAAGATTCGTATAAAGTAGCGCTCCAGCAGGTACTGGACGGGATGACAAAGTTGTCTGCAAAGCAGAACAATGCGGTTGAGGAAAAGTCAAGGCGTGTCAATGCGAAGAGCAGGTAGAATTTTCTGTTTTCATTCTCTGTCATTAAAAATAAAGATTATGATAAAATTTCAGATTGCAAGCCATATCTTCAGAGGTATTGCCGTCAACTGTACTGAACGGAGTCTTCAGCTATAAAGAGAAAGAGTTTGAAGAAGATGACATTATGAATCTTGATGTTTTGAAGGAGCATAATATCGTAGTTAACCTACCGGAGGATCTCAAACAGAAAAATTGTCCTTGTCGAAAGCGATTCATGTTAGAGGACTCAATAAGTGAGCACTTGAAACAGTGTCTTCAGTTCAAATTGATGAAATTTATCCGGGAAATCTATCACCTTCTGTTTCTCAAAGAAAATAGTTCGATGTCATCATTCGAATTCATTCAGAGGGCTGTATTTTACGTGAGGAAGTGCTCTACTATGATCGCAAGCTATGCTGGCATGGAGGCGGAAATAACGGAGGATGTAGCTGAAGAAAAACTTTCCGCACGAGAATCAGAACAGATCAACCAGCAAGAAGCGGAAGATTCGTCGCCTCTAACGTCGGTTACAGTCGATGAAGGCGAGAGCCCTATACCAACCGGATCTACCTCAACATCACCCTTGCGCACGATTGCCCGTTGTGAGGAGTGTCAAATATCATTTGAAACATGTAAAGACCTGGAAACGCACAACAACGACTATCATCGCGAACAGCATACATTCGCGGCCGCTCTAAATAACCTTCCCTCTTCGTTTCCTCAATCGTACATTCCCACGTTTTCTAAGCGGATAGAAATAATCAAAAACAGGCTGCTATCGAACTCACCGGACTTTGGGCCCGACTATCGAGGCCTGTTGCAGAAGCAATGCTGGAAGTGCAGAAAACGTTTCAGTTCGACGCCACAGCTGAGGACCCACTTTGGCCAATGTCGTGGAAGATTTTTGCGCCAGCGGCCCCAGCAGAACGGTAGCCCGTTTCATTCCAATCAGCGGAACGGAATGAATGCTAAGTTTACGCCAAGGAATGACTCAAGACGGTAGAATTGATTTCTACATCGAAGATTTTTTTGCTTTTGATACTTGATGTGAAATTGATGTTCTTTTTTTTTTTTTTTTTTTTCATGTTCAGAGATATGCAGTCAAATTATTCATGTACAACTAATGTCCCATTATTGACATCTAATGTGTTCCTGTATCTCAGGTACAGTTTAGCACGAATCAATATGTTCGAGACTTTGACATCTTCTGAATCTTCCCTCTGTAGGAGATCTTGGTATGCTTGTTTCTTGAACACCCATACCCTTTTGACATCAGGACGTTCTCTTTTAGCCACTATGACAGAGAATGTGTCTGCTGGTGAAATCTGTTCATCAGTTATACTGACCACATTGTTCTCGGTTCCTCGAGCAATGGGAAGATACTCCAGTTTCGGGAGTTTCACAGCTGGCAATTTTAATTCTGCAGCTCCAACAGGCAGATTGATCGGTTTTGGTTTTATGATCGGGATAATTTGGCTCTGAGTCGGAAGAGTTGTTGTTGAAGTTTGGGCGGGTTGAGTTGATGCCCTCTTATCGATACGAATACTCTCTGTCATTTCATTGTTCTGCACATGAAGAATTATTGACTTCCCATCGGTTGTGATGAAAGTCACTCGATTGGTCGGGTCCGCATTAATAAATCTCAGTTCTCGATTCAAGTATTTGAAGAGCCAATTTTCTCTGGTCTTATCCTCATCTTCAGCGATCTCAATGAAATGTAATTTGGATCTGTTGGGTGTGTCTGCCTCAATATTTAGTTCACGCATCTCCGCAGCAAGATCCTTGTCACAAGCGACAGGTGACACTTCTGTCTCACCGGATGCTTCGGATCCTGCGCTCAATGAGACATCAGCTGTTTGTTGTTCTACACTCACAGCAACGTCTGACTGCGTACCCTTAAATACGGGAGCTTTCTCTAAGATCTTCCCTGTAGATGTACTGGGTCCAGCCTGATTTAGAATCGAAAAATTTGGTGTTTCGCCCGGATCAACTTCTAATCCTCCCAATGATTTGACAACAGCTCCAAGCTTCTTCGGGTCTAGTCCCGGTTTTCCATCTGAGCCCACAGGGAGCTTCTTTCCCATCTTCAACTCTGGTCTGCTAGACATTATATTTTATAAGTTGACTGAGTTCTGTTGATGTTCTCGTCGAATCGATCGAGCTGTAGTCTTAACTGTGTTATTAGGTATTTTAGTCATTTTTACACTATCAGACATATGAGTTTTGATCAAAAAGTTACACGAATATTTTTTTAAATGTTTATTTGTCTATTCAAAGTTAAAAAATCGTTTGTTTGCGATCAAACCTTGTATTCTTGTAACTTTTATTTTATACCTATAAAGACTGAAATAATTCTAATCAACGCGTATCATTTGTAAAGTGTCTCAGACGATTTTAATAAAATATACACCTGGGACCACAGTACAAATATTTCCTTTTATTGTTGTTTATGGCTCACACATCCTTCCTTCAACGAATAGCAGATCATGATCAAGTGGCGAAGGTGGAAGCTAGC
This sequence comes from Toxorhynchites rutilus septentrionalis, assembly GCF_029784135.1. NCBI lineage: Eukaryota > Metazoa > Arthropoda > Insecta > Diptera > Culicidae > Toxorhynchites > Toxorhynchites rutilus. The sequence goes on from NC_073745.1 coordinate 56,261,391, forward strand.
CATTGTAGTAGTATAGGTAAACCCACGTGTAAAAATTGGGTAATAGTGTTTGTGAAAGGAGAGCAAAGCACACGTGAATAGATTAATTCACTTATCAGACTGTGTGGCGCTTCATTGACACGAGTCTTTAAATACATTTGAAAAAAAAACAACAATTCAATACTAAACTAAAATGTATGAACGATATGTTCCGATGAACAATTGCAAATATAAATATATATAGAAGGTGGATTTGCATATGAAGTAAAATTCTGATTATACGCGAGCGTAACATGAGTGAATGTAATATTTTTCCGTTTACTGTTTTTGAAAGCATAGGCAGCCGTGGCAGAGTTCCGAGCTCTGGAATACAATTTTCTTACTCAATATTAAAGTTGCTAAAACTTATATTATAGACCCATTAAACGTAAAAATAATAATTGTATTGATATCAACACATTTTTATTCTATTGATTTTCATGTCATGAAACGCTATGACTCAGGAATAACATTTTATTGAGTGATTTTTATAGCTATTTCGATGATGTTGTCTGGCATCAGTATCGAAAAAATAACGATGCTTTCACCAACACAAACAAAACCATTGCAGAAGGTTGAAAAATGAAAATTTAACTTTCAGAGCACTTGCTCGAGTTTTCCGACGTTTTTCACGACAGCAGATGAAAATTTAATATCTTGTGAGTAATCGATTAGAGTTTGGTTGATATTACTTGTGTGAAAACGGTCATTTTCTTCACACTGTTTCGCAAAATTATTGATTTTCGGGCGAGGGGTGAGGGAGGGAGATGAAAGAAATGAGCGCCATTGTGGCAGCCATTTGTGGCTAGCTTCCACCTTCACCTTAAGGTGGCTTGCATTAGGGTGCCAATTAATGTATGGGAAAAAATCGACCCTAAAATTTCAAAAAGTTACCCTGTACGAAATGTTCACCACCTCTAAAAAACACCCTATGCCAAATTTCAGCTCAATCGGACTTAAGGGAGAGTGGCGCAAAGCGGTCAAAGTTTGAGTTTTTTGAAAATCGAAAAATCACCTAAGGGCGGAGTAAAGGAAATCGGGGTTTTCGAAAAAAAAAATTTGCCAAATGTTTTAAATTGCCATCTCGAAAATTTTTTTTTGTCAAAAATCGACACTCTGGGACTTCTCTGAGAGTTTTTTTTTCGGAATACGAAACGAAAAGTATGATTTAGGGTGCCAATAAAAATAGTTATCTCGATTTTTCATTCGAAACTTGCTACGAAATGTTGATTTGCACGATAATATACCCTATGCAGAATATTAGCTCATACGGACTCCATTTACTGGTGTCGCAGACATTAAAGTTGAGTTTTTTGAAAACCGAAAAATCACCGGAAGTTGGGTTTTTTTTAAAATCGAGGGGTTGTATACGACCGCTTAGGACGTAGGACTACGCAATCTTTTTTTTTTTTTAATTTTTTGGTTTATCATTTCGGATATTATTTGCGAATACGTCGAAATTCCATAAATCACTCTTTAGTAAAAAGTTCCGGGGTCCCTGAAGAGTTTTAACAGCTTGCGTGGCTTCGTAGAATCATTTCGAGAAGCAACGATTCTTTCTTGCCTTTGCGAGAACAATACACTAATTGGACATATGTCGCAATTTCTTTCTTTATATCAATGCATGCATTTCACTGAGTATTTAACGAGAGACATCTTTCGTGCATCGCCATTCAACAAGCATTAAACACGCGTCTAACAGATGCACACAGTTGCAGCGATAAAAATGAAACATCGAAACACTCGTTATGTGAAATATTCGCTAGCGTTCACAGCTCGAGGGATAACATATAATACAAAACGTGCAGAATAAGCGACCTTTGTTGTTTCGGGCTCAGAAAGATTCTGAGAATTTTCCTCAGAGGAGATGCAATGCTTATACGCCAGCGACAGTTTACTCACGAGGAGCCGATCTGGCGTAGTGGTAACATCCATACCTCTCACGCTGAAGATCACGAGTTCAATTCTCACTCCCAACATTCTTCCAAAATTGGAAGTAAAAAGTGACGAACCAGCCAAAAGTGTTGAAAGTCACTATAATACAGATATAAAAAAAAAAAAAAAGTTTACTCACTATGCAAGGGTGGAGTTTACTTCCCAAATATTCTCTTTTCGCTATCCCTCTTCGTTGTTTCTATTCAAGCGGCTGCATAAGTTGTCCGTTATTGACAGCTCTCTTCGGGAAAGCACACAAATGGACAAAACAAATGTATGGGGAAATGGGAATGCTTCCAATTTTCATCAATTCAAACCATATACAGACAATGGGATTGTAATGTATAGCATATCAAACAAATCTCAGAAAATTTCCGATTCTATTGGTGTGCAAATCGTTAAAATCCGTTCGCAGCAAAAATAGTTATCTTTATTCCATAAAAACGTGACCTGTTTTCTGATTTGGCACCCTTAATGTAAGACGTAGTCCTACGTCAAAAAGAATTGATGCCAAATGTCTTAAAATTGCATGACACGTCGAGATTTACAGTCAGAAAATGAGAAGTCAGAAAATCCGGATTTCTGCGTCGTCGGCTATGTTCAGATGTCATTATGCTCTCAATTGTCATCATATTGTCAATAATATTACCGTGTTTGGTCCACTTTCTGATTTTCGAGCATCAATATTGTGACATTTCATATGGATGCATGATGTTGACGTTTTACCTCACGAACTTCCAGACTAAGCTGTCAGGTTTGCAAGCGGACATATAATTTTTGTTAGTCTTTTTTGCGATTTTGCGATTTATAAACTTCTGAAATTGTCATCATCAAACTACCCATCTATAAGGTCGTGAACATCAGTGGCTGAATAATCCCTTTTATACCGCGCGGCGAATGAGGTGGGATGGCTCAAGCCACTGCATTCCCGTAGGCGAATGGCGTGACTGGTCACTAAGTGAGGTTTGAATTTAGAAATTCAAAAAGGTTCATGACTTCCATTTGATTGATACATTGAAAGACAAAAATACAGATTTAGAACAATGAAAAAACTCCATTCAAATGCAATTACTACACAGTCCTATGTCAAGATCCCGTCCGTGCCTTTAGGCCCAGACCCATCAACTTTTATAATAATAATTTTTAGTAGGAATATCGAAAAATTAAGAGGAAATAGGTTAAGTTAGGATTAGGAATACGCGCTTCAAGTAATTAAATAATACCAAGTAGATATTTTCATTCAAATTTTACCAATTAAAAATTGCCTTTTAGTCTTCTAATCTGATGTAGAATAGTTTGGCTCCCAAACTCGAATGTCGCCACTAGCCATCGCGGATACTTTCGTTGTCTCGGGTTGAGGGCGATATTGTCCGTGTAAGGTGGAAAAATATTGATTGAGGTTAGATCGGATGTCGAAAGCCTCGCTGTCACAATTTTGGAGACATTTATTGTTAATAATTTTGATCGTGTAAGGTGCCCATAAGGGATGACAGGGTGAATGATGAAGTTGCCCCACAATGCATGATGTGTTTTTGTTACGATGTGTTATTTTTTTATAACAATCTACTACCTAGAGAAAGTATTGTTATTAGAGGCAAAAATAATCGAATTAATAAAAATGAACAAACTACACTTTTTCATCAATTAATGCTAGTGGTTCAAATCGTTAGGGCCCTACATACATTTTGGCACACTGAAATTCCAGTATTATTAACTTCTAAATTTCTCTAAAGTAAAATATAATTCAATTTTACTTCTCGTTAAATCTTAGGTTTGATTATTCTGAACACTAGAATTGTATAATTTGAACTTTTTCTTTCATTAAAACAACTAGAAAATAAGAATTACGCAAATTATAATGTTCATTGACATGATTCTCCGGTCCTTTTCCGGTCCTTTTAAGAAGAGACATCTGACAGCATGCGGAAAAAAGACAGCATGGGGGAAGAGCTGCAAGAATTTGTTTTCAAGGAAAATGGACTTGAAAAATAATAAATTTGATTGACTCCGCATGACCTAGGTTATAATATGAATTCTCCGAAACGAATTTATTTTTTATGCACCAACCTTTGAGAAGAGCGTGTTTAAACTACATAATCATATTGAGAATATACAGTGACTCATACTCGTAATCGTACCTCACCATGCAGATCTCTTTTCCATTCTTTTGAATGTCGAAAACAATCTTTCGGAACATTCTATTTAGATAAAGTCATAGTGTCATATGAGAGTTAAAAGGTTTGCTATCTGTTTTCAGAATAATGTTTTTTATTTCTCTAAAAATGGTGAATGTATGTGCTAATGTATGAAAATTGACTCAAACTCATATTCCCATACATTTGTTCTGCGCATTTCTGTGCCCACCTACCTATGTTTTCTATCCGAGTAACGAGTGGAGTCGTGAGATATTATTTTTGTATACTACTGCGAATAAGTAAATTGCTCGCTGGAAATTCAAATGCAACGCTCGTTCGTACGAACACTGTAGAGGGACAGCAGAACGAATTTCATATTTTCACTCTGCTGAGTGTTTCGTGCCTCATATATCACCACTTTTGCATGTTTATGCGCATCATATATCACCCAAAATATGGCTTGAATTTGTATATACGCTAGTTATACGATTTAATGTTTGCTGGGCTATTCGCACCCCAATATGTTCCCGAAAAACGTAATCCTACGTCATCCTACGAGATATCAGCGAGTAAGTAATTTGGTTGCGTCCACAGCTCAATCCAATACGAAGACATGTGATGACGCAAAACAAGGAAGAACAAGTGATGTTCATCTATAACGATACTGAAAATTTGCCTCAAATATTCCCCTTCGTTCTTCTTCTTCTCTTCTTTGTTCACGGGGACTTTAAAACATTCACCTTCGTTGATTGCCGATAAGTTGCTCGTTATTGACGGCATGGGTAGGGAAGCTCACAAGTGCTCCCGTGGCCGAGTGGTTAGCGTCATAACTAACATGCCGGGTGTTCGGGTTCGATTCCCGTTCTGGTCGGGGGAATTTTTCGTCAAAGAAATTTCCTCCGACTTGCACTGTGATCACGCGTATTCAAGAGCTTGCCACTCAGAATGCATTCAAGGCGTGTTATTTGGCATAGAAATCTCAACTAAGTACTAATAAAAATGACGCAAGTAATACTACGTTGAGACGGCGAAGTTCCTCTAGGAACGTTAGTGTCATTGAAGAAAAAGAAGAAGAAGAAGAAGAAGGGAAGCTCACAAATGAGCAGAACAAATGTATGGGAGATTGAAATGCTCCTAGTTTTCATTAATTTAAATCGTTTACACATTAGGGGATTTTAATATATAACATAAAAACAAATCTTAGGAAATTTCCGGTTCGTTTGGTATGCCAATCCTTAAAATCCGTTCACGGCAAAAATAGTTATTAACATTAACTTTATTTTATAAAAACGTGACCTGTTTTCTGATTTGGTACCCTTAATGAAAGACGTAGTTCTACGTCAAAAAGAGAGAAGTATGGATGCCCGACCGGCACTCTCAGTGTCAGCAACTGCTGAATCGGTCGAATCGATTGGAAACGAGTGCGAGTCGGTTCTGAAAATTTGCCTTCTACCTACTTAAAAGTTTCTTTTTGTTTTGACACGGGCCGATCGCCACATACAGTAGAACCCCGATTATCCGTTATCCGTCAAAATAGTCGGGTTAGGTCACCGCGTATAACGAACATCGCGGATAACGCAATTTTGTCTTGTCTATCCATCTGTAAGGTCGTTTACATCAGTGATAAGATAATGTGGAAGCCATGACCAAAAAAAAGAGCAAGATTCTACCACTCACTGACAAATTTCGGGACGGTTTATAGAACTACTAAGAAACCCGCGATCGCGGATCATCCGCTCGCGGATAATCGAGGTTCTACTGTACATGCATACAAATTAGACGCAATGTATTTAAAAAAAATTGTCCACGTGGAAATTATCTATACCCCCTCCTCCCTCACGAAATGTCCACGCTTGTCGGACATTTCGTGACCCCTACCCCTCCTAAAGTTGTGGACAGCCACTAAGTAAAGAAGTGACACTGTTAAAAAAGCGAGCGAAAGACACTGAGACAAAAGCCTTCTTTTGGCAATATTTTCGGCTTACAGTAGGAATTGTATAGAAATTATATATCTCAAAAATACACATACACTATCATACTGAAATGCCTTCACATACTTCATAAGGTCTTCAAAATGTCTACACAAAATCAAAAGTCTTCACAGTATGTTGAAAGTCTTCAAAATGAAGACATCTACAAAAGCGAGTACAAATGTAAAAGGCTCAACACTGCATTGGAAGATATTCCATTATGTCGCCAGTTCACCGAACTTTTACGCATTCCCTTTGATGATTTAGGCAAAATGTTGATAACTATTTTCTGCGATAACTACTACCATAATGCATAAATTGAACTAAATTGGGATTTGTTTGCAATTGAATTCGTAAATTGTTTTATTCATTCACTAGTTTAACATGTTCGACGCCCAAAGCGGCTTTTCTAAGTTTCTTGCGGAGCAAAACTTGCGAATAAATGATTAAATGAAGATCAAACTTAGTTTGTAGATAACTTTTACATGATCTGGCAATATTTTATTTAATTTGAAGATTGGAATTCGGGTGAATGTTATAGAATTCTAAGTGGATTCTTATTTTACTAAATAATTTGAGAATCTTAGAATAAGTTGTAAAGATTTTATTGAACTCTAGCCTAATTCCACATCACACAAAAAATCATATCGAAAAATAGATAAATTCAACCCTGATACCGACTTCTAAAAATGATCTTTCGAAAGTTGATACCGCCAATTCCGGACTTCCAGTTCTTCATCCAGATCGGTCAGAATTGTGCTGACGTTCTCCCCGAATTCATTGACTTGCCGTGTGGGCCTGCCGGATATCCCCGTTAGGCCACCGATGACACTCTTGTTGCTAGCACTGGCCGCCACATTGATCGTTCCTTCGGTTCCGTTGTGTAGAAATCGTTTGTAGTTCTCTCCGTACAGGGGATTGCTACGCACCACGTGATCCGTCTTCACTCGATGACTAATTCCGGTGACGTTGTACGTATCGTCTTCATCGGCCGTATTGCCACTGACCTCCGCCTTCTTACTGCGACTCTTCCGATCGAACAGCTGCGACCGGAAGAAGAACTTGTGTCATAAGATGCTGGTGAAGCTCTTGTTGGTGCTCCTCTTCAGCGCGTAGACACACACACAGAGTACCGCTAGCAGCATGCACACCAGCGTGAGCATCGAGAAGAACGCGTGCTTGTACCGTAAGGCTTCCGATGATTCCCGGTACAACTGCTGTTCGTTCTCCAGGATAAGATCTATCCGACGGTTGCGTAGTTCTTCCTGATCGCTAGCATTCATCGCTTGACTCAACTTGGGCAGGAATCGGTGCCAAAAGCTGTCGATTTTACGCAGGTAGTGGAAGTACTCCGAGTCTTTGGTGTTGTCCACCAGAATAGCGCTCTTGGATGTGCGCGAACTTTCCTGATCGTCCAAATTGTTGCGCCCTAGAAGATAAGGGTTTTCTTGATTGAACCCACCATTGGTGTTTTCGTCCGTGTTGCTGTTAAGGAGTTTCTCCTCGATCAGATTCAAGTTATCCTCGAAGATGTCCGCCAAGCTGTGTTTCTCGTTTGTGAAGATGCTCTCTGCTCGGGTGGAGATCAGCTGGATGTACCTCAGGCCCGCTGTGTATGTTGACCACGAATCTATGCTGCGACCGGGAGTTGGATCACTGCGAAGTGCTCCTAATTATTAAATCATCGATGACAATTGAGGGGCTTAGAATGCAAGGGGTGTAAGTGACTTGATCGATTTCTCTTCATCAATTTTTTCTTCCGTTAATAACTCAACTGCAAAAACGTTCCAATTTGAGTTTGCTATAGAATCCGATAGATGAGGTTCTGACCTATCTTCCGCATTGTCAAATACAGCTGGGAATGTATTTGCAGCTAAGTTATGAACGAAAGAGAAAGTCGATGTAGAGAAATCGATCAAATCACTTACACCCCTTTCATTCTAAGCCCCTCAATTGACAATTTACAACTTACCCAACTTTAATATACTCCGTGAACAGCGCTCGCATCTTCCGGCAGAGTTTCTCCTCTGATTGAGATAGCCTCTTCCTGCTGATCTCTTGGAATAGACTCGGTCCCATCAGGAACGGTAGTTCCGACGAGTGGGAAGCTCCACCGAAGTAATTGATTCTCCCTCGCATATCGATCGATTTTGAATGATGGAAGAGATAAACATAAAGCTTTCCGCCGCTTCGCAATTCATGTTGCGTCTCTTGAGATTGGGAACGATCGTTGCCTGATGACCCGTTCGTTTGGCTAAGGATCTCAAGCGTTTTGTAGAATGGGATTTCGTGTCTGGTTTCTGTCGTCAATCTGATGATGGAATGCAGCAGATGGGCGGTGGAATCTGGGATCTGGTCGAAAAATTTCCAGCTGATCGTATCTCGGACCTATGACAAAGAAGAAACCACTTGTTATTTCAGTAGAATATGGAACTGGGGATTTCGAATAGATTTACCTGATGCTGTCCGATTCCTCCGAACTCGTATTGTTCCAGCACATTCGGGATCAACGAGTGGTTCACGTATCTTCTCAAATAATCCAAGCCCTGTTTTGCAAAGTCCAACCAATTGTTCATCATGAACGAACCCTCGTTACTAGTGATTCCAAACATGATCGGCATATCTTCTATTATGAAAGATTTTGACGCGAACAAAGATCTCGGATCGTCGAGCACATAGCGTTCCCCGGGATCCAAATAATCATCCACAATCGGGCCAAGATTGGTCGTATAGTTCCCACTTCTGTAAACATACTCGTAAGCCTTGAGCAGATCATGAACGCTCTTCTGTTGCAGACAATTGAGCATATTCCGCCCAACGTCGTAATTACAAGCCAAGATTTTAACAATCTCTTCCGACAACCTCCGATCGACATTTACCCGTGAGTAAGGCGAGAAAACCGTCCCGGACATAATTATCACCTTCCCAAAAAGTCCTCGTGCCTTCGGACTGATCATATGGGTCATAATGTTCGGTGCCCCAGTTGTTCCGTGACCGAGAAGGGTGATGCGATTGGTATCGCCTCCAAACTTTTGAATGTTATCCCGGACCCAAACGAGGGCAAGGTGCTGATCTAGCAAACCTAGATTCCCGGGAGCATACCTTTTCCCGAGCGATAACCATCCGAAAACATTCGATCGATACTGAACGGTCACCACGATAACCCCATCCGACGCTAGATCCAGTCCAGTGGGTCTGTTGACGGACCAATCGAATGCCATCTCTTCGCCGGTCACCATAACCAGCACCGGGAATCCACCGTAGCGAGCCGCCGTCTCGGGCATCCAAATGTTGAGGTAGAGGCAATCCTCGCTGGTCTCTCGCACTCGATACGATCCCTGGGGATCCACATCGTCGTAACTGTTGTTCTCAAGCTGTGGACAGATGGGCTTGAAGTCGCGTGCGTACAGTGTTCGATTCCATCCTGGGCTGGGGACTGGCGGTGCGAATCGTAACTCGTTTAGCGGTGGCTTTGCGTACGGGATGCCGAGATAGGTAAACACCGGAATGCGCGACGTTTCCGGGAAAACTTTGAGCTGTACGAGATGAGAGTCAAGATTGAATGAATAAGTTGCGGTTTAAACATAAATTTTGGCGTTCTTACCCCAACGATAGTTCCTTGGCTGAGCACAATTGTGACATCTTGAACCTGGGTATAAACTCCACTTGGTGCGTTGATTACCAATAATCCCAGGTTTATGAACAGCGAAAACGATATGATCGCAGTCATGGCTTACTATTCGGACGAATCACAGCTTTGCAATGTGATCGATTCAATGGGATTCGACATGCTGAGCCCGATTCTCCCTTCACCTGCTGCAACGAGAAGATACAGAGAGGTAGGGGATAACGTGTATTACACCACACTCAATGATTGTTTCTGGGGTAGTTCTGATCGGATCGTCTGCATACGCCTTACGCAATTGTCAGAGCGCAACATGTCATTACAATTTGTCACGGTCGGATGACCAAAACTACTAAACAGGCATTGCGGCAATAGGGGAGGGAAAGGTCGCCATGCGGTCATGATGCTACCCATGGTTGGTTGCAAAACTCGATGAAAGTGTGTAATTTGCAATGAAAGCAAAAGCACGATCGGATTTGTTTTTGCTTCCAGTTCAATGGGTGTTCCAATGAACTTCAGATCTATCGAGTACTCGAGTAGTGTACATGCTCTAGCGTTTATCACTAACGTAAATTTTGATTTGCATTTTTTGAAGGGTAAAAATTACATGTATCTTTATTAGTTACTAGCTGACCCCGCCTAAATTGGATTTTTTGATATCAATACTTCAAACTATTCACATTTTCTTACTAAGCGAACGTTCGTGAGTCCAATCGCAGAATTGTTCATTGATTGATCTTCTAATTAACATTTTACAATATCCCTTCACTATAAATTTCCAAGTACTTCTAGCAAAACTCGTCATTATAAAATCAAATTATTTTCAGACACAATTCTCGTCCGAGATTTTTCAATCTCTTGCCAATGCCACGTTTCTCCGTTACATGGAATGCATGTTTGATACAGAAAATATAATAAAATGAGGACATCTAAAATCAGACGATTACTTCTTTGAGTTTTGCGCTCATCAACACATTTGGCGATCCATTTTTATTTATACGGTTATAAGATATTGGAATGCGTTCTTTCTCCTGAAAATCCATTTCCACTTTCGAACAAAGAGCAATTTCGTTAGCGCAAACATCAAATGGACTGACAACGCTTGTTACGATGCGTTTATAGACCATATGGAAGATGAATTTTCCGAATTTATCTTTTTTTTCATTCGAAGTTTTTTGAATATTTTCAATTGTCATGTTTGGTTGGAATATATCATCCTCTCAAAGGAGGGAGGGGTGTCGAACCATCATACACCCAAAATTGATTTTTAGCTCATGTTTTGTCATCCCGATTAGTTACATTAAATGAGCGTAAAAATAACAGAAAATGTCATGTCTCTCAAATACTGGTAAGCATTTGTATAACATATATTGTACGGCAATATAAGATTAATACAAGCGAACGAAACAAGAGACACGTTTCAAATGAGCACGCATTACTTTGCCACATATATACACGCAACTGTGCAACAGCATCATTAGCTATGTGGATAGCGTGGTCGTGTAAAGTGCGATTCACATACAACATCCACGTCACGTTCACGCCCCGTCACGTTCCGTTACGTCAGTTATTCTACCATGCAATTCATATGAAAACATTCACATACACCGGCAACGTAACGACCCGTCAGCATACGTTCAACGAAAACGACCGGCAGGATTTGTAGAAAAGAATAATTGACGGAGACGGACGGCTCGTTGGGTTTTTATCTGGGCTTTGTGTCTCGGCGTTTGTTTTGATTTTGGCTGCATTTTTTATGCTAACATATCTCCCAGTTTCAAATTTCTCAGTCAAAATCAATTCACGACTAGCTGAGAAAAACAGTCTATATATTATTATTGTTAAAAAAGGGTCGGGACTTGCATTCCAGTTGGCTTTGGTTTGACCCCCGTTGACGTCGTTTGGACTTTTGACGTATGACTACGCCTTTCATTTCTATACTGGGGTGTAAGTTCAAAGTTTCGAAAACGAAAGCGTTACGCCGGAGAACGAGATTTTGAGCGTTAATAGCTCCTAAACAACTGAACGAGATTGTATGACAAACACTTCACCCGAAAGATGAAATGTCTACGCGTTCTATGCTTGTTACTTTTTGATCCAAAAACTTGTTTCAATAGCCCTAAAATTGCTTTCAAAACAGGCTATTGAAATCATACCAATCGTTATAAAAGCGAGTGTCGCTCGGAAATCCACTCGGTTATGATTGCGCAACGATTGAGGTCGCTGGAATGAATGGATGTTTCCCTAACACAGATTTCAACACCATGGAGCCAGGGGAAACTGGCATTGCAAATTAGATGCAAGCAGCGGGTACTTTTGTACACCTTTGCGTCTTTGCAAATTGGAATGTTTCCCTAACACAGATTTCAAAACCATGGAGCGTGGGGAAATTGGCATTGCAAATGAGATGCAAGCTGCGAGTGCTTTTGTACTCGCTTGCAATTTTGGCAAACCGGAATATGTTTCCCCAACACAGATTACGAAACCAATAAGTTGGGAAAATCGGCATTGCAGATCTCGGCAGTACTTTTATACCCATTTGTTTTGCTAATACGGTCTACAAAAGCGGGTACAAATGCAACGCTTTGGCTCGGTTATTCAAGACTGCATATCCCTTCATGTCGCCAGCTCACACAACTTCTACGCATACCGTTTGATGATTAGGCAAAATGTTCATAACTATTTGCTTCGATAACCACTACCAAAATCCATGAATTCACTAAATTGGGATTTGTTTGCAATTGAATTCGTAAATTGTTTCATTCATTCACTAGTTTAATCAATAATTTAATCAATAAATACAAAAGATAGATCTGTGCAGCGGCGATATCGTACCCAATGAGAAACATCCGAGGTGCGATTATTGCTAATTGAAAAAAACACAAATGATTACTAAGCCAACGGCAGTCCTACGTCAACCTTGCGGTTATATCATAGGTATAACCCATCCATAGTTTTTTTTTGTGAAATCCCAAAAAAGTTGTCTGTTTCCATACATACAAACATTTTAAAGCGTTGGGGGACATATGACATTATTTGTTCATTTGACGCTACAAAGCATGGAAAGACATGGTTTCTGCCGAAAATGAAATGCTTTCTAGCAACGCTAGTTTGGGTGTAGAAACACTCCGTACCCAAAATCCCTCACATGCCAAAGGGCCTGGCCGGGTAAGGAAGTAAAAAGTGCCCCCAAACCAAATCACTAGCCGTATGGCAAATATTGTAAAGGATATTAAATAAGAAATTTTGGCGGTTTATTTGAACCCCTATCTGGTTTGACGTAGGATCTATAGTGAAAAACGTACTTTTCGTTAATTTCACGCCATCCTCAAAAGATCCGAGATAAAAATTTGAAAAAAATACTGAATGTGCATCTTACTACGATGTATCAAAAAAAATTATCAAAAAAAAATTTCATCAAAAATTTTAGTACTAAAAAAAATAATGAAATCTTGAAAATTTTTTTTTTGGGATTTAGAGATTCAGTACTACTCTAATTCATATTTTAATGTGTTTCTACGGCTTTTCTAGATATGTGTGATTTTTTTCAGATTTTTTTCAGTGTTGCGCGGTATCAAAAAATTTTTTTTTTATGTTTCCAAAGAGTGGTTAGGTAAGGGAGTAAAAAGTGCCCCCAAACCAAATCACTAGCTGTATGGCAAATATTGTAAAGGATGTTAAATAAGAAATTTTGGTGGTTTATTTGAACCCCTATGTGGTTTGACGTAGGATCTATAGTGAAAAACGTACTTTTTCGTTTATTTCACGCCATCCTCAATAGATCTGAGATAAAAATTTGAAAAAAATACTGAATGTACATCCTACCATGGTGTATCAAGAAAAATTATCAAAAAAAATTTCATCAAAAATTTTTGTACTAAAAAAATATTAAAATTTTGAAAATTTTTTTTTTGGATTTAGAGATTCAGTACTACTCTAATTCATATTCAAATGTACTCTTACGGCTTTTCTAGATTTATAAATATCTTCAAACTGTTTTTTTTTTCAAATATCTAATACTAAAAATAAAATGAAAAAAAATACACAGTACAAAAAAATGTTATAGATTTTCTGGCATTTCGAAATTTTGAAAAAAAAAATATAACTTTGAGACCCACTCCTGCTCAAATTTTTATTTAAATGCGTTCGTATGTGTCTTTTTTCTACATGTGGCGTAATTTTTCCTGAATTTTTAAGAGCATTGTGTGACACAAAATAATTTTCTTCATCGTCTGCATTATTATTTTTATTTTTTTGAAATCGATTATTTTATTGTATTCGTGGTTTTCAATTGAAAGATTAAAATAAAAAAACAAATCGAATTTGTGGTCTCAAAGTTATATTTTTTTTCAAAATTTCGAAATGCCAGAAAATCTATAACATTTTTTTGTACTGTGTATTTTTCTTTTTTATTATTTTATTTTTATTATTAGATATTTAAAAAAAAACAGCTTGACGATATTTATCAATCTAGAAAAGCCGTAAGAGCACATTTAAATATGAATTAGAGTAGTACTGAATCTCTAAATCCAAAAAAAAAATTTTCAAAATTTTAATATTTTTTTAGTACAAAAATTTTTGATGAAATTTTTTTTGATAATTTTTCTTGATACACCATGGTAGGATGTACATTCAGTATTTTTTTCAAATTTTTATCTCAGATCTATTGAGGATGGCGTGAAATAAACGAAAAAGTACGTTTTTCACTATAGATCCTACGTCAAACCACATAGGGGTTCAAATAAACCACCAAAATTTCTTATTTAACATCCTTTACAATATTTGCCATACAGCTAGTGATTTGGTTTGGGGGCACTTTTTACTCCCTTACCTAACCACTCTTTGGAAACATAAAAAAAAAATTTTTTGATACCGCGCAACACTGAAAAAAATCTGAAAAAAATCACACATATCTAGAAAAGCCGTAGAAACACATTAAAATATGAATTAGAGTAGTACTGAATCTCTAAATCCCAAAAAAAAAATTTTCAAGATTTCATTATTTTTTTTAGTACTAAAATTTTTGATGAAATTTTTTTTTGATAATTTTTTTTGATACATCGTAGTAAGATGCACATTCAGTATTTTTTTCAAATTTTTATCTCGGATCTATTGAGGATGGCGTGAAATGCACGAAAAAGTACGTTTGTCACTATAGATCCTACGTCAAACCACATAGGGGTTCAAATAAACCACCAAAATTTCTTATTTAATATCCTTTACTATATTTGCCATACAGCTAGTGATTTGGTTTGGGGGCACTTTTTACTCCCTTACCCGGCCAGGCCCTTTGGGTCCATTTTCGAACCACTATAGAAACATTTCTTGCTCTCTGAAACCTCAACATGCCAAATTTGGTTCCGTTGGTTTGATGAGCTCTCGAGTTATGAAGATTTTTTTGTTTCATTTGTATGGCAATTTTCCCTTCAGAGAGAGTGTTGATTAACCATTGGAACATTTCTTGTCCCGTAAGACTTCCACTTGCCAAATTTGGCTCCATTTGCTTGATTAGTTCTCGAATTATGCAGAAATTTGTGTTTCATTTCTATGGCAGCTCCCCCTTATAGAGGGGGGAGGGGTCTGAATCTATCATAAGAACCTTCTCCTTCCCCTTTTGATTTTTTTCAAACATTGAGGGAAAGTTAAAAAAATAAAACTCATATGTTCTACAATGACAACGATGTTGGTCCAATTGGATTTAGCGTTTGCGGAGATAAACTGGCTTTTCAACCCTCCACAATGAACATTTTACTTTCACTTTCATTTTTTTATTTTATTTTTGCGGAGATAAACTGGTTTTTCAACCCTCCACAATGAACATTTTACGCGAAATTTTGCGAACTTTTTTCGCCAACCAATCAGAGCGAAGCGCGAGATCCCTTGCGAAAGAGTTGCCATACAAATTAAACACAAATTCTTGCATTACTCGAGAATTAATCAAGCAAATGAAAACAAATTAGGCATATTGAGGTTTTAGGGTGCAATAAATGTTTTTATGATGGTTAGACTCTCCAACCACCTCTCTAAGGGGGGACTGCCATACAAATGAAACTCGAATTTCTGCACAATTCGAAAACTAATCAAGCAACTGGAGCTAAATTTGTCATGCGAATGTTTTAGGGGACACGAATCGTATCCATGGTGAATAGACATTCCTCCCCTTCTCTCTGAGGCTCTCTGTAGTTATGAAGAAATCAAATTATCTAAAATCTGTCAGTGTCCATGTGCTATAAGAAACGTCCCATACCAGAAAAACAAAAAGAAGAAAAAACGAAGCAGTGGACCAATATAGAAAGAATAAATATGAAAAAAACTAACATTTAGTTCAGCGAATATGCTTAAAGTGTAGAAGAAGATAATGAAAAATATCTATCAGTGTGTTAAAAAAACATGACAATTGAAAATTTTCGGAAAAAGGGAAAATTCGGAAAATTAAATTCCCATATTTTCTACAATTACATAGTGACAAGTGCTGTTAGTCCATTTGATGTTTGCGCTAGCGAAATTGATCTTTGTTCGAAACTGGAAATGGATTTTAATGTGATGAAACGCACTTCTATATCTTCTTCTTTCTATACCAATAAAAAATTATCGCCGAATGTGTTGATAAGAGCAGAACTCGGGGAAGGAATTATCCGATTTAGGGCTGTCTTTGGTCTATCACATTTTCTGTATAAAACATTTATTCCATGCAACGCAGAAACATGTTATTTATAAATTCTTGAATAAGAATTGTGTCTGAAAATAATCTGATATTATAATGTGTTCTATATATTCTAGTATTGAATTATATTGAGTTCGAGATATACTATTATCAATGGAATAAGCAGATAAATTTAAAAAAAAGCTTTCGAATTTTTGAAGATCGATTCGGGCGAAGATCGATTCTTTGGTATCATTTAATCAGTGGATCGATCCATACGCCGTTTGTAAAATCGATTCGACAAGATCGATCTTCTTATGAAGATCGCTCAATACTAGTAAGGGTGTGTCTCAGAATAGGTTTCACCATTGGCACCTCACAATCTGTATAAGGTACACCGGGGCAAGTTGCAACGATTTTTTTCCAAGTTCAACTTGAAAGTTATCTTGCAAAATTAACAAATTTGACTTGTAACATGTCTGTGTATTCATAAATTATATACACACATACCCCATTTCACATACTGAGGAATGAAATATGAATGGTTCTTATTTTTTTAATTTATCTTCATTCATTCATACAGCTATCACCGACGGCATCTGCCGAAATGGTAAAAAAATAGTCGGTTTTATTGGTTTTAAATTACCCCAGGGTTGAAAAAAACATGGGGTAGATAAAAATGTTATACAACTATACTGAACTGTCAAGTTCCGAGTATTGTTTTGGAAAATCTAAAAATAGAGACTATGAAAATGGAAAACCTGCTGCTTTTGCTTTTGTATTATTGGAATCGTAATCAAATTCGACTTTTGGAGAGTATATTCGCGTAGACGGCATTAAGCTTCGTGTGCTTTCATTGGGAGGCGAAAATAATGATGGATATTCAGGTGAAATAAACATGCTTGCAAAATCAAAATTATGAATGAAAATTTACTTTAACGTATCGAATATTTGTGATGAAATAAGAGATTTTTATCGATATCCCAGAAACATATTGAACGAAACTGTGTCTAATGATGATTTTATATTATAATAGTAATTATTTGTTCAACAAACAGAAAATGCATCGACAAATGGTTAAGTGAGTGTCAGGACTACATGTGTTAGGCAATCAAACAATATGAAGTAACAATTTTCATTCAATCTTTTATATTTTTCACTGAACTTGGCCCTTCTGATCTGATAGAGAATAATTTACCTCCCAAGCACTAATATCGCCACCAGATGTCGACACTGTACATTTGTAGTCGCAAATATAGTGCCATTTAAGAAGAAGAAAAAGAAGCAGAAGAATAAAAAGAAGAATACCGATAACTGTATATTTAATTCCGTTTAGGGTGGTTCTAAGCAGAAAAAATATGATTTTTTGAATAAATTATTTTTGTATTTTTTCTTAAATTTGGCTTCAAATGTACATATAACCCCAGAATTTTTACCCCGATTCCCCATTTTCAATTGCGATTTCAGTATTTTTTTGTGAAAAATATCCAAATAATTCAACCGTCGTTCGTTTTTCAAAAAGAACAAACTTATTTAAGTTGTTAAATGACTACGAAGGTGGAAGCTAGCCACAAATGGCTTCCACAATGGCACTCATTTCATTCATCTCCCGCCTGCCCGAAAATCAATAATTTTGCGAAACAGTGTGAAGAAAATGATCGTTTGCACACATTTCCCACCAAGTAATACTAACCAAAATCTAATCGTGTACCCACCAAATATTAAATTTTCATCTGCCGTCGCAATGTATAGTGGAAAACGTCGTAAAACTCGAGCTAGTGCTTTGAATGTTAACTTTTCATTTTTAAATTTTCCGCAATGGTTTTGTTTGTATTGGTGAAAACATCTTTATTTTTTCGACACTGATGCCAGACAACATCATGGAAACAGATATAAAAACCACTCAATAAAATGTTATTCCTGAGTCATAGTGTTTCATGTCATGAAAATAGAATAAAATTGTGTTGATATCAATACAATTATTATCTTTACGTTTAATGTGTCTATAATGTAAGTTTTAGCAATTTGAATATTGGTTAAGAAAATTGTATTGAAGAGCTCGGGACACTGCCACGGCTGCCTATGCTTTCAAAAATAGTAAACGGAAAAGTATTACATTCAATCAAAATGCCTCGGCTAACGAAGAGAAGGGTTAAGGCTCTCCAACGTGAGTATGTGAAACCAATACGATCAACGAAGGAAAATATTGAGGAATTATCAATATCGAGTTACTGTGCGGAAGAACTTGTTGATAACAAAAGAGCCCCAATTCGCATGTTTTACAAATTTGCTCATGTTACGCTCAGAATTTTACTTCATATGCAAATACACCTTCTATATATATATATTTATATTTGCAATTGTTCATACATTTAACTTCAGTATTGGGTTGTATTTTTTTTTTTTCAAATGTATTCTAAGACTCGTGTCAGTGAGGCGCCACACAGTCTGATAAGTTAATTGATCTATTTACACACAAAGATCAAAACAAACGAAACAAATTGCTCTTCTCTCACAAACACTATTACCCCATTTTTACACGTGGTTTTACCTGTACTACAACAAAAGCTTGCTTCCACCTTCACCTTAATTAAAGTTTCATCCACACACACGCATTCACCTAAAACGAGCATTGCCGGCGATTATTGAAATTCTTCAAATCACACATGTTTGGATTGCAAGATGACAATCACTCTATTGTCATCAATCCTGATAAAACACCAGCTGGAGCGCACATGTGTAGATCCAACGCGCATTTTGTTGAAAACATTGCAAGAATCATGGTATGCGACTGCACAGAAACGCAAAAAAAAAATGTGATTCGAAGAAGATACAACAATCTGGAGTTCATCGTCAACACACACCGTTCAATAGACGCTCTTCATCTTTTCCTTCATTGTAATAACGTTCCTAACATTCGTTGTCTCAACGAAGTAGCACTTAGGTAATTTTTATTAGTACTTAGTTGAGATTTCTATGCCAAATAACACGACTTGAATGCATTCTGAGTGACAAGCTCTACAATATGTGTGACCACAGTGAAAATAAGAAGGAATTTATTTATTTTTATTTAAAATGATACTACATCCCATTAAGAGATTAGATCTTCTTCGCAATTTTTCGCCAATAGTCCCGATCCATGGCTGCAGTTCTCCAACTCCCGGCTGCACCGATTCTAGCCAAGTCCTGCTCCACCTGGTTCAACCACCTCGCTCGCTGGGCTCCTCTCCTTCTTGTTCCTACCGGATTCGATGCGAACACCATCTTTGCAGGGCTGCTGTCCGGCAATCTTGCAACATGCCCTGCCCATCGCACTCGTCCAGCCTTGGCGACTTTCTGAATGCTGGGTTCGCCGTAGATTTGCACCAGTTCGTGGTTCATTCTCCTTCTCCATACTCCGCTTTCCTGTACACCACCATATATTGTTCTGAGCACTCGGCGTTCGAAAACTCCAAGCGCTTGTGAGTCCTCTTCAAGCATCGTCCATGCTTCGTGCCCATAGAGAACAACCGGTCGAATTAGGGATTTGTACATGGTACACTTCGTACGGGGTCGGAGTTTGTTGGACCTCAAGGATTTGCGGAGCCCATAGTAGGCACGACTTCTATTGACAATGCGTCTTCGAATTTCACGGCTGTTGTTGTTGTCAGTTGTTATCAACGAGCCAAGGCAGACAAATTCCTCTACCACCTCGAGCTCGTCGCCGTCGATCACAACACTACTACCAAGAAGAACTCTGTTGCGATCAGTCCCTACAGCTAGCATGTATTTAGTCTTAGACGCATTGATCTCAAGCCCAATCAGCCCTGATTCGTGTTTCAGTCGGGTATACAAGTCGGCTACCGTCGCATGTGTTCTTCCGATTATGTCCACGTCGTCGGCGAAGCAGATAAACTGACTAGACTTGTTGAAAATCGTGCCCCGCATGTTGAAGCCCGCTCTCCGCATAACACCTTCCAGCGCCACGTTGAAGAGCAGACAGGAGATTCCATCACCTTGTCGAAGTCCCCTGTGAGTCTCAAATGATTCCGACAGCTCACCTGAGATCCGCACACTGCACCGCACACCGTTCATCGTTGCCTGAATCAGTCTTGTCAGGTTTCGGGGAAAGCCGTGTTCGTCCATGATCCTCCATAGCTGTCGTCGGTCGATTGTATCATATGCGGCCTTGAAGTCGACGAAGATGTGGTGTGTAGGGACCTGATACTCGCGGCACTTTTGGAGGATCTGCCGCAGTGTAAAAATCTGGTCCGTCGTCGAGCAACCGGGCATGAGTCCGGCCTGATAACTTCCCACAAATCTACTTACTATTGGCGATAGGCGGCGGAAGAGGATCTGAGACAAAATTTTGTAGGCACCACAAATCAGAAGGAATATCTTCGTCGAAAAATTCCACGACGCGCTGAAGAGACAACATGGATATTTCATGAACATGAAACGAGATAACCCCACAGGAACTTCATTTATAATAAACATCAATACTCATTTTCAATTGATGTTTATGAACAGGTGATTAGAGGAGACGAAACAAACAAGAGACTGCGCTCAATGCATTTTAATGTGAGTCGTATGATGATTCGATCAGGCCAACGCCATCCTACGATGCCGTGAGCTGTGCCGACTAGGGTTACCATATCTAAAGAATAATTTCTATTTATACAGATTTTTCAGTCTTTTTGAAACCAAGAATCTGTAGATACAGATTACAGATTTTTTAGGTTTCCATACAGATTTACAGATTTTTCAAAATAACGATCCAATATTAGTTATGGCTTGATCACAATAATATTTTTTCCCAACTCACCAATTTTTTTCATATAGCATCAGAATCAGTCTGAATGAGAGTCATTTTGGCACTCAAGTGTAGCGTGTAATACTGCTTTCTCATGTTCAATCTAAGGCAAAAAGATGCCAAAGTCTGCGTCATCAGCTTGAGCTTGAGCTTGAGCTTGAGTAGACTGTACAATTCGTAGTTGCTCTCCGTGATTAACCTGAACCAACCAAATTGCACAAAGAACACACAGAATGATGCTTGGGACTAGCAAATCATTCTCGTTGTGCAATTTTCGGTGATTCGAGCTTTAAACGGTCAAAAACGACGCCGGCCACGTCCTTACAGTCACCAGGGGAAGGGATGGAATGTTAGTATGATATTCACCGCCCGAAGGCCAGAAGGGTCGCCTCTATAGCGTGGTTCCCTAGCGTTTATCATGGGAAGGATGTGTGTTAGTGGGTAGGGTAAAAAATCAGGATTCACTGTGGTAGGTGATGAAATGTGTATGTGTATGCGGACTTTCAACCACTCGACGAAGCGATATCCTGAAAATCGATTATGTTTCGATTACCCGAAGGCCGAACGATATATTTTGGGTTCATTGTGTGTTTAACTTTTCAATTATTCATATATTTTGACACCTAACGACGGAGGTTATCCATAAGAAACCTAAGAAGGCACCGGAAAAACCTATGTACTAAAGCAAACATCGCATACTTTCTGATTCTTCGAATTTTTCATACTAGGCGACGAAGAATCCATGAGAAACCTGAGAAGGTCACCGGGAAACTCCTCTATAATAAAAATGAACTTACAATACACCTATAGTTTCTAATTATGAAATATTTTTATTCCCGACGACGGAGGATTCATGGGAAACATGAGAAGGTCACTCACAAACTTCTCTACAATAATGCTAACCTACAATATATTTCGTGAACGCTCACGTCGCATATATTCTATTTTTTTACATATTTTTATAACCAATGACGGAGGATCTAAGAGAAACCTGAGAAGGTCAACGGAAAATACCTCTGCACTAAAGCAAACATTGCATACTTTCTGATTCTTTGAATTTTTCATACTAGACACCGACAAATCAATGAAAAACCTGAGAAGGTCACCGGAAAACACCTCTGTAATAAAAGCGAACCTGCAATACTCCTATAGTTTCTAATTATAAAATATTTGTATACCGGACGATGAAGGGTCCACGAGAAACCTAAGAAGGTCACCGGGAAACAATAATGCTAACCCACAACATATTTCGTGGACGCTCACGTCGCATACTTTCTGATTTTAAAATATTTTTACACCTAACAAAAGAAGTCCACTAAAACTTAAAGGTTCAACGTGAAACACCTCCACGCTAAAGCAAACTTTGCATACTTTTTGAATTTTAGATTTTTTTATATCCGACGACGGAGGATCCATGAGAAACCAGAGGAAGTCACCAGGAAATACCTCCAGCCCGGTGGCCGCTTCGATTCTGAAATCTAGAATCTGAAGGCGAGCATTTGAAATTTAACTCCCACATATTAAATCTCGAATTGAAAATTCCGGATATTCTGATGTTTGAGTTCTTCTTGAGAACGCGTCCAAAATGGGAATCTGAAAATCTGAAAGAAAACAAAACATGCAAATAAAAAACACCCAGCCCTATTGTGATTCCCCAAAGAAGTTAAATGCGCTAGAAATAGGAGAACAAGGGAGAAAACTTAGCTTATGCAGCTCCTCGTTGAGCACATGTTGGCACATGTTGATGGTTTCCACGTAAAAATTCGCATTTACTGTGCTTTATTAGGAGAAAGATAAACAGTGATGTGTATGCATTGTAAAGCTAGCTGATGACGCAGACTTTGGCATCTGAGTCTCAATCGGGCAGTCATCGCGTGCGGACGCGTTGTCGTTTTCTCCGCACACAATTTTGTTTCGGGTCGCATATAATAATTCGACATGATACAGCATGTTCTCGCGTGAATGTATGAATTGTATGTCGGTTACAATTAAGTGTGATGTGCATAAAGAATTTTTTTTTAACTCTTGAAAGTGATCTTCGATTGCTGTTGTTGGAAGAATGCGTGCAAATAGCAGTTATTAAAAGTGTGGGAAAATACGTTGCGTGGAGTGATTTGCGACTGCAGTAATTTAGCCGATTAAAAAAACGATGTTTACTGCGAATGCTTCAGTGTCAGTTAGTGCCAACGACTAGGATTTTAATCATTTTACAGTGATAGAACAGGAAAAGAAATGTTTTCCATTGTTTAGTTTTTTACGGAGTCCCACTGCAGGCAACCATATTGTGTGCACGCGTTTTGTATTGCTCCGTTTTTAGTTTCGTCAAAGAGCGTATCATTAGAAGTTTGTGACAGTTTCTTTTGATAACTGTACGTACCTCGCATCTTCAACCCGATGCTTACTCGTGTTTATTCGTGTTCTCCCCTGTTCAACGAGCATAAATGTGTCTGGAATGTTTTTCATTCTTCTGCACCATAATGATGGCACCAGCATACAACGAGACGCTGCCAACATGTGCTCAACGAGGAGCTGCATAAGCTAAGTTTTCTCCCTTGTTCTCCTATTTCTAGCGCATTTAACTTCTTTGGGGAATCACAATAGGGCTGGGTGTTTTTTATTTGCATGTTTTGTTTTCTTTCAGATTTTCAGATTCCCATTTTGGACGCGTTCTCAAGAAGAACTCAAACATCAGAATATCCGGAATAGAGTGCCGCAATACATGGAGTTTCCCATTAATCCTTTTCCCGGGCACGGATGATAATTTTTGTCTATATCGAGTACCGTTATATATGATTCATAGTATCACCGTTTTGGTTTGTGAGTAAGTTCACAAGACATAAAAATTTGTTTAGAAAAAGTGTTAACTGATACATTGTTGCATAAGTTATAATATTAGTATACTTCTTTGCTGTGGTGGCTGAGAGCAGACAAA
This sequence comes from Toxorhynchites rutilus septentrionalis, assembly GCF_029784135.1. NCBI lineage: Eukaryota > Metazoa > Arthropoda > Insecta > Diptera > Culicidae > Toxorhynchites > Toxorhynchites rutilus. The sequence continues at coordinate 56,285,441 of NC_073745.1, forward strand.
TGACCGCAAAGAGTTATTACAGATTTTGATACAGATTTTCTGAGAAATTTTTGAGACCAAAAACGCAGATTTTATTATGGCAACCCTGGTGCCGACAAACCATGGTCGATATAAACGCTAAGGTAGAGAGCGAACGACTGCTATTCCTACGATACAATCAACAAAAGTAGCTAGAGGAGGAATACATTCATTAGCGAGACGCTCTCATAAGCAACACAAATACAGTCTTTGCCACGCCAAAACAGATACGTTGTCATGATACTACAACATGTGTGTTCAAGCAAAAACTGAGTTCTTCAATGAGTTTCATTAGAGCATTATACGTATTCGTTCTAACACATCGTATTCGGTTGAAAGATCGAAGCGAGAATTTTCTCATAATCTGAGAAAACCGATAGTGTAATTTCCTCGAAAATTCCAGATCCATCTACTGATCAACTTCTCATCTGTATTCTGAAATCCAATCGAGCCAGACATACGCGAACGGATTGCAATATTCAATAATGTAGTAGTATGACAACCTTGCCAAAAATTCGACATATACGACATTGAGCTTCGTGTTTCATTTCGGTGAAACGAAAATGGTAATGAATTTTCTGGTGAAATGAACACGCTTTCGTAACCATGATTGTTACAATTTTGGAATCTCGAATAAAATTCAACGAAAATTTGACTTTTATCATTTGGATTACGGGAGAGGCATTTAAAGGTGAAAAACAACGACAGAAAAATGGTAGGATTCCCAAACGAACGGAAAACCCCTATTAGATTTTGAATCTCAGCCATGGTAGGTGGTTGGGTGGGTATAACCACTAGGTGGCTACGATGGATAGGACTGTATTTCAGGTTGGAATGGCAGGAAAATGGAATGGTTGGAACGGAAGAATTCGGTGGGAAGGAAAGGATGAGGTTTGAAAAGGAAATTATGAAGAAGTTGGATCAAAGTTATTTAACCAGTTTTCTGTATGGTGCATACCACGTTGCGGATCATTTTAGTGAGCGGAGAAACCGGCTGAAATAGTCCTGGTCGCTTACCATAATATAGTTAGCTAAAATTTCAAGGACCCAAAAAAGCGTGCCTGTCTCGCCCTCATAAGCCTCGTGTTGGTAAGGCGCACCGTAAAGGAGCTACGCAGGTCAGTTGTCACTAGTTCATAGTCACGTTCCACTCGTTAAAGGCCAAAGACGACACGGAGGTTGCGACCTCCCACCGGAGCCCACGCTGCTTCGCCAATGCATATTTCCACCACGACGTAGTCATCAAACCGGATTCCGGAACTTTCGTCGCCTTGCATGGCAGATGCAAAATATACAAATCGATTAGGGGGTCCTCGTAGCCTGACTTGTTGCGTGTCCGCTACTAAGCGAACTCATAACTCAAGGCCTTCGATAAAGATAGGAATACTCTTACGCCTAAATGGCTATTATGTAATATACAACTAAAATTATCGTAAGATAAAAATGGACATGAATAAATTCGACTCTGTTACAGCTGAATTGCTAAATTAGCCTATTCAAATAAACTTTGTTTTATTTGTTTTCTATACATATATTTTTCGTTTTTTGAATATTAAAGAAGAATTTAATTTTTGATTCATTGATTCAAGTCATAAAATGCATTTCTCATATAAAAAATCCGAATTCTTTCAGGAGGTGATAGAGGATCATATTTGATGATAAAAATCCTTCTACGCATATGTTCGAATTCCAACAATGACAGAGTTATTGAACTTTTTTCTCTGTTTCGCGGTCTGGTTGCCTTAAACTGGCTCTGTTCTAAAAATTATTCTATGAAAATGGCGGACACCCATCCACATATATCAAAAACACAAACAGAATACCAAGGTGAATACTCCTCAATTGAATGATATCGACGAAATAAAGCGCTACCAAATTGATCGGTACAACAGATCCAATGATGTTGTCTAGCGTATCTTTGGTTTCTCAATATACGAACGATATCCAACAGATATCGAATTAGATGTCTGAAATTTTTTGTGCGGAAAATCGATCTTTTGGTCGATTTTCCGATTTTTTTACTACCCCTTGGAAGATTTTCGAGGATCGAAAAATCAAAACTTTGAGCGCTTTGAGGCACTCCTAAATCATGTCCGATTGAGCTAAAACTTCGCACATGTCATTTTTTTGGACCAATAAACAAAATGTACATGGTCGGTTTTTGAAATTCAACATGACCATTTTCGCTGCCACCCTAATGAACACTAGGCACGAACGTTTCACATTTGTTTATCGAGTGACAATGCGAAAGGTCTTTTGCGGCAGCAGAAATATTCTTTCACATGATGCAATACTCTTTCAAATGCGGGCTATTTTTTCAAAATATCTACTGTTCGAACCGTTTTATTCCTTCTATTTTCTGGATCACATTCGATCAATTTTAAAACTCGTTAAAACATTTTAAAACACAACTTTGATAATTTTTCATGACTTTGGAAAGCAACCACATCGTAAGGTTTTGGCATCAAATGAAAGCTGAGTTTATTAGCTACGACTTACAGGGCCTTTCAGATTAAACGCTCACGCAACAAATTTCAATAACTTCTACAAAAGTGAACCGATTTTTATTTTTGAAAAAGGAAAATGAAGCTTAATTTAGGACATTTTCGATGTGACCACCCCTTTTTTCGATAACGCGCTTTAAACGGTGAACAAAATTCTTCATGCACAACTCTAACATTACGACTTCGATGTTGTTGAAAATCCGAGTTATTTCTTCTTTAACACTCCTATACTCGCGCATTGGTCTGTCAGACCGAGTGTTCGATAGCTGGATGGGGTTGCCGACTGGATTCCGATTGGATGATGCCCCGCCAAAGTATTAGCGTTAATCGCCGATGCAGTCCTGCCGATTCGGTTGGATACCCTGCCGAAATGTGGGTTGAACTCCAACGCAGTCATTGCGTATCCGTTAGATCGTGGATATTTTCAGTACACGAGTAAAAGCGCGGTTTTAAAGAAATCACTTCACAACAAATTCATAACTTTATTAATAAATTTAAATAATACAAAAAAACATTCTCGATTTCTCTAACTGATTTCAGTATTCCAAAAGGTGTGTGTTGAACAATAGAATGATACCAGTATATATACTGATTTTGTTGGTAGCAATCGTTATTGCATTGACGATACATCAAGTTGAGGGGTTTCTCGATTGGTCATTTCGCTCACCAACACCGAGAAATCAATAATTCGTTCCTTTCTCAGAAAATATCAACACTACGACTTTGCGATTCCCTCTAGCTTCGTTATTCGTCGTTCGTCATCGTTTAGGGAATCGCATGTGTTGGTAAGAAGGGGACGTGTGTCACTTTTTTACACTTTCGGTCTGACACACCGACGCGAGTATAGGAGTAAATTTTTGGACAAGTGCCTTTTTCATATTCTAGAATATTGTTGAATGAAATGTATAAATTAATGTTAGTGGCGTGGATTATTTATAGAATATAATGCAGAAGATCATAACCGGACTATTCTTATTTGATTTCAGTCCCTTTTGTAACTGGATTGAACGGATCCATATATTAACTATTCGACGAAATATTCGTCGTTAGATTCATACGTTCAAAATCAAAATATAGATGTTTGACTTTCGTATAGTTATTCGCTAAATATAATGGTCATACATATACACACTTGTGAAAGAATTTTACTTGTGGAAGAATTGTAAACAGTAAACTATAAACTAATCGGTAGCTTATGGTAATTTTTAACAGTTACAGTTTCGGGGACCCTTTTTTATAATGGACCGAATGAATCGACAAGAAAACAAGAAAAAGAAAAGGAAGTTCCTAGAAATCCTTTTATATCATCTTTTTATGCCCCATCTAGAAAAAAGGATAGTTTACCAAGAAAACAGAGACAAAGAATATTAGAAATATGCAAACTTTATATTTATCATCTGGTAATTATCTAGAAGGTCGTTATACATTCTTCTCTTCGATAAAAGACCCGAAATACATGCAACAACTGCATGGAATGTAAAAAAATATGTTTGTTTCGAGCATGCAGTTATGCTATGTACTGATTCTTACTCCAATGAAACCACAATCGATTAATACGTTTTTATGTTATTTTATAGCTTTTTATACTTCCATGAACTATATTCAGTTACTTACGTTTAATTAGTAACAGTGAAAAATTCGCTTTTCGTTACTCGTTACTCTATTTTGATGAGGCTGAATTAGATGACTATTAAAACATAATAGAGACGAAGAAAACATATGTTTTGGAGTTTTTTCATTCAATCATACCCTCTTCTTCAAATAAATGCTAATAAAGCCTGAAAAATGCACAATGGCAACATTACAGAGAAGTTCAATTTTCGGTCTGTGATACCGTGCGCGAGTATACATGTTACGATTTTGTACGCGAGCACAGGAGGGTTAAGTACTCCCAAATTTTGTGGCTTATTAACATAGCAACGGTCCTTCACGTACCCCCAGAAGAAATAATCGACGACGAGAAATGTTGAAATTCTTACCATAAGAGGCGAAAGTTTCATCAAGGCTTCGGTTACTCGAGTAATACGATTTCACTAAAAATACACGTTCTTGTAAACTGTACATTTTGACACTAAAAACTGATCCGATCAGACTGAACGAGTAGCCGAATATTATCGTCCCGAAGTGGGGAATGTAGTGCTACCATCGACGGAGCGAAACATTTTTTTTTTATAAGGAGCTATTCGATTTTTTTGCGTGAGCGTTTAATCTGAGAGACCCTGTACTCTGAATTTCATTCAATTTTGTATAACTTTATTGGGCAATAAATTCAGTTTTAAGCAACTTTGTGCGGAAAGTATATAACCTCACAAAACTTAAGAAAATACTAAGCCTCATACAATCAAAGAAATTGTAAACTTTTCTACAGTATTATTTTGATAAATGAACACACATTGTGATGTAGGAAGAAATCCATTGGATTGAACCTCCTGAATTGATAAATCAGTATGTATTCCATATATAGTCTTTATTCCTGTTCTACTTCTCAGTTTTGTTTTGTTCAAATAGTCACCCCTATTCTGTATTTCGATCGATTGGAAATATTTCGAACGATTTGATAAAACTCCATTCTGTATTCCGTTCGAGTTGTTTTTGCATTTCGTTCGATCTGTTTCTCTTGGAACATTGGATGGACAAAACGTTCGAAATAGTGAATGTAAATTATAACTCTAACGAAATAACGGTTTCGAACGAAACGTAAATCCGTCGGAATACAGAATAGGGCTGAGTATTTTGGAAACAACTGGTTACTGAAAAATGCGACAGAATCAGATTTTTTGTAATCATCTTCAGTACACACATACCTCGCTATACGGCCGCTCGTTATACGGCATTTCGCCGAACAACGTTGGAACCAACTCTTTTGAATATAGGAGCGCAATGATAAATGACATGCAACCTGAGGAAAAATGGCAATTGAGGATATTAACCACTTGCAGTCCAAGGTTGAATTCAGATAATGCGAATTATTAAATGAAAGACTGATGAAAACGGTTTACCAAGAGAAAAGAAAAGAATGATACAACAAAAAATAATCAGCAAAAACGTACTATATAATTAACCATTGCAAAAATTCAAATGAAAAATAAAAAAGAAAATTGCACGATATTTGAACAAATACTAAAACGAATAACAATATGTATGAAATTTGTTCTACCTTTCCTAATGGAACTAATAGCAAGGGAGATAATTGAAGCATTAGCATAGAAAAAATAAACATTGGTGCACAACACACACATGTGTGATAAACAATGCATGAACTCGTGGACAATGTTTTAAGCGCATTTCGCTTGCATTGTGACGAGAAATGGAGGAAATAAAAATAAAGTGACAACGTGAATAAACTGAAACCATGGCAAATTGAAGCAAAACATTGTTATGACCGGGGTGTTGCAAGCTACGGGGAAGTTCTGAACCGACAAGGGGTCCCCCAATCGGCAACATGAAAATCATTCATAACATGACTAAACTTTAAAAAAAATAAATTTGCGCGTATTTCACAAAAAACAGTTTTGAACGGAGATTCAACGCCTGTAAACGCGTGAATAGTTTTGTTTTCGTAATAATTACAGTGAAGTATCCCTCACTTCACGCTCCAAGAACACAATTGATGCGTTCTTCTCCTGTGTTTACGTGTTTGCATGTGAGAATGCATGAATGTGTGACGAAGCGCGGTCGCTTTTCATTCTAGATCGGGGAACAGATCAGAGATTTACCTGTTGTGTTTGTCTGTTTTCCGCTTCTCTTTTTTTTCGGTTGAATAAATTAAATTCTAAACCACGGTTTCCTAGTTTTCACTGTGTTAAAACGTTGCCGGGTAATTCACAGTGTGAACCGTTTCCAGTTTTTGCGATTGTGGCAAATTGGGCACTTTTTTTCCAAATGACCATCCGTTTTGGTTCTCGCATTCAGGGTTTCTGAATTTCTATTTATTTGTGGAAAACCGTTTGAAAACTTAGGAAGAGTCGCTATTCGCAGAATAACCTCGTATCCGTTACGTTTCTCGATGAATAACAATTTGAATAATATTGAACTATATTCAACGAATTCCTCCACTTAATATATTTCCACTGTTTGTTTCTTAGACGATTATCCGTTCTTGATACACTTTATATTTTCTCTTCGTTTTCAGATCCCCCTTAACTATATTTCTTTAAAACACGCTTCTTTCCGGTCTGATGCACACGACTTGGCCCCTGCCATTGCCTACGAACTTGAAAACTAAAACCGCCAATCGAAACACTATGTTTGAAAAGCGAACATTTCTTCGCCAAGGTCACACGGTTCCACCTTTATGATTTATTAATAAACAATGGCCAAAACGTTAGGTAATGTACGACACAAAAAAACGGTCCATCCGATTACTGCTACTGCAAGCTTTTCGTCACCCGTTCATCATCGCAACCAATTCGGAACTGAGATGGTCCGTTGCGGGCGCGGAACCTTCATGTGGTGGGTGATTTGTATACCCATAGAGTCAGAAGTTCGCTCTTTTTTTAGCTCTTCTTGTTTTTTTTGTTATCCGTAGTTAACAACAACAGAACAGAGACGAAAGGCTGGAAAATGGTTCAGTTAGTTTGGGGGGTGACCGGAATAAATCGCCACAGTAAACAACTGCAACAGAAACAACCGCTTAGAAAAAGTGTAGTAGGCTAGAAATATTTGGCGCGGGAAAAACATCATGTGCCTCACATTTCTATTATAAATTTATTCTCTTGTTCTCGTTTTTCGAAATTTATTCTGAGGACAATGTAATGGGGACGAAGTCCCCATTTGGCGAGGATAAGGAATCGAGGCGGCCCATGCCGCCAAGATGACGCAATCCGAGTCCACCGCCGACCCGCCGTCGGAAGCGGCGGTGTCTCGCACGCAAACCTGGGATCCACTGATTGCCCGGTTAGTTTGAAACATAGGATACGATCCTTTAGCAATGTCCGACCGAGCTCTAGCGAGCGTCGGACGGTATACGTCTGCCCGGGGCGTTACGTTTGCCTGGGGCGATACGTTTGCCCGGTTAATTCTTGTTTTGAAATACAATACCGCGCCACAATATTTATAGCCTACTACACATTTTATAAGCGGTGGTTTCTGTTGCAGTCGTTTTCTGTGGCGATTTATTCCGGGAACCTATGCATTGAAAGTAGTGAAAATATGTCTCCTGCTAAACGGTTCATAACTTTCAAAAAAATTTGCAATATTTGTCAAGATATTACTAATACAGTGGCGTCTCGATTATATCACTGGGCGTTTTTATCACGTTTCATTTTTATCACTCTCGAATTTTCGAATTTTGCTTTTATCACGTTTTTCGAAATATGAGAAATTGAGCTTGAGCTTGAGCTTGGGTAGACTGTACAATTCGTAGTTGCTCTCCGTGATTGACCTGAACCAACCAAATTGCACAAAGAACACACAGAATGACGCTTGGGACTAGCAAATCATTCTCGTTGTGCAATTTTCGGTGATTCGAGCTTTAAACGGTCAAAAACGACGCCGGCCACGTCCTTACAGTCACCAGGGGAAGGGAAGGAATGTTAGTATGATATTCGCCGCCCGAAGGCCAGAAGGGTCGCCTCTATAGCGTGGTTCCCTAGCGTTTATCATGGAAGGAATAGTTGTTAGTGGGAATGGTTAAAAATCAGGATTCACTGCGGTAAGTGATGTGATTCTAAAATTTTAAATTTGAAATTTTTTTAATTTTTAAATATTTAAATTTGAAAATTTTTGATTTTAAATTTTTGAATTTTTAAATTTTAGAATTTTTAAATAATAAAATTTTTAAGGTTTCAGATTTAAATTTTTTATTCTTAGATTTTTAGAATTTTGATTATTTTTGTTTTTTATTAATTTTTAGTAATTGGATTTTAACACGTTAACCCTGACTTTTTCCTGCTGCGCCCTCCAATCAGCGCGCATCAAAATCCCCCCTAGGGACCAACGCTGGGCTCTACACAACGACGGAGAACTATATTTGGGAAACCTGAGAAGGTAACCGAGAGCTCGTATAAAACCAATCGACTCGGCGATATGTTCCGTTATTTATCACGTGTACGCTTCGTAAAACTTCAATCACGACAACGGAGAGTTATCTTTAGGAAACCTGAGAAGGTAACCGAGACAACTTCCCCAACTTACCAACCTAGCAAGACAACCGGGAGAACTGCTATTCTTCACGATATCTCAAAAACACGTAAAAATAATAAGAAAAACGCCTGTAATGATAATGTAGATCACCATATAACTTCCTTGATCAAGTATATTCGGTACAAATCTCGATATTAAACTAACGCTGGCGATCGTGCGAAGAAGCTTCCATGATATATTACGCTTTGAAAACAGTGGAAAAATATCTAGATCTTCCGAGAAGACGAGCCGTGCATTCAATTAAATGACAATGTTAGCTGATCAACTGGATGAATAAATTTTGATATCCTATCAATATCCTATAGCAACGTAATATTAAAATATATCAAATAATTAAGCTAAATAGAACTCGTGAAAACCAGAAAAACAAACGATTCGGATTTTATTTATCGTGATTCGTTATTTAACGTCTGGAATTCTGGATCGTAGGGGCATCATTTCGACATACACATCCGCACGATGAAAAAAATAAAATATAACGACACGTAACTGAGCTCATGAAGAACTCAAGCATAATTTAAGAGAAAGAGAGAGAAAATAATAGATGCACTTAGCTTTGTAGAATCCATCTTCACTGCCGTAAAGCTGATTCTCATTCTCCGCTCTCCGCTCCTGCTCCGATTTTCGCTCGGAAAACTGCTCAGCACTATACACACATACAATCTAGCACTTCGGTGCATTAAATTTGAAAATTTAAACAAAGGTCAACAAACGAACGGATCCAGGTTTAGCGTTTCAGTGATCTGTTTCTAAAGCGTTCATTTCTTCAAACTCACAAAGCTGAAAATACACTTTCAAACGAGCGCTTCAAACTTTTCACAAAATTACAGTCCTTTTTTTGGCATCACACTACCGACGCTTCTAGGAAAAAAAGAAAAAGGATCGGAGCTAGAGATGTGCCATCCGCTCATGAGCTGTTCCGAAGAATCGACTCTTTGAAGTGAGTTGACGCGGAACAGCTCGCAAAAAAAATCAAACAGCTCTTCAGCTCACTTTGATGATGATGAAGGAGAGAAAAGAGCTGTAGAATTGAAGAGAGTGTGTGAGCTGTAAGATTCAAATGAACTGACCGTCTCTCGCTATTCGTGTTAAGACATCAGTTTAGTTTCATTTGTCCCTCGTCTTTTCAACTGTTATATTCGCGTTGACGGCATTGAGCTTTGTTTACCAGTTTAGGGGGCGCCAAAAATAATAATTGGCTCTCAGGCAGAATGAACACGTTTTTAAAATTCAAATTATTAATGAAAATTAACTTCTGTGTATCAAATGAGTATTCTATTTCAATGAAAAACACTTTGTTTGCAGGCGGTGCAAAAATCTCATAAGATTTTTTTTTTGAAGAATACTTTCTATTGTAATGTAAAGCCTCAGTAAAAATGTCGGAAATGTTGTACTCGCCGAGTCTGTTGTAAATAATAGTCTGGAATACGTGTTTCAAGTAATTAATAATATGGTGTGAAAAATTTCATTTTAATTTTAACATTTTCAAACTGGCTTCGTGGCTATCGAGTTTGGGACCCAAATTGAAAGTCGGCACTGACAACTGAGCTGAAGAGCTGTTCATAAAGAACAGCTCATTTAGATGAGCTGATATGATCAGAGCTGTTCATCATGATGAGCTGATTTGCACACCTCTAATCGGAGCGACCAAACACCACGTCTGTACTCGTTGACTGCTCTCGCCAGTCTCCTCTCAAAATGTTTCGCTTTTATCACGTTTTTCGAAATATGAGAAATTATATGAAAACTTCAATCTGCCGTTCATTTATTGAACAAAAAATGAAATAAAAGTAGAAAAAATATTTTTGAGCATTCATGCCGCCTATCGTGATTAGTCGTATTCATGGAAAAAATTCTTACTGATGGATATGTGGGGTATACCACATAATAAGGAGATATTAGCTAATGGAAAAAATACAAACCACAAATCGCTCAACTATTCGGTATACACCGTACGACAATCACAAGAATGCTAGAGCAGAAAAATTAATTTGTGAAACTGTATGTTTTGACTATAGGCTACGATTGGGCGATCTTTATAAGAAGATCTATTTAATCAAATCGATCTTCCGAACGGCGTAGGGATCGATCCACAAATTAAAATTCTTTGCCGAATCGAATATTGAAAAATTAAAATCTTTATTCAATTTATCTGCTTATTCTATACGAATGCTGTCGTTTCTTTGGACAGGGAATACAATTTTCATATTTCTACTCAAATATCAAAAGCATTTTGTTGTGTTTCACAGCATGAAGGCCACAGAGCATCCATGGTAGTCGGTAGTCGTTTTATTTGATAAATTAATTGAAAAAGTATTATTAGAAATTCAACGCCTGCCCAGAACTCAGCTGACAATGATTCCATAAAAGCCAATCGTGCCATACATCTGTCATTTAGTCGAAGCCGATTCTTGATTTTGGCGACAGATCTTGATAACAACCTTTCGCCAGTAATTAATGTCAACATCAAGTTCAGTGATCCTATGCGCAACCGGTTACAGTACATCCCCTCAGTAGCTGCTGCTAGTTCTGTCTCTGTCAGCATTCGTACAGAAGTAAATCGTAGAAGAAGCAATCCAAATGTTGACAATATGTTTAAAATAAATGTTATCTGGCTTTGGTAAGATAAAATATCGAAAATCGATGTATACTGAAAAACAAATATACAAAAAGATCGAAAAGATCGAAGGCAAAAACAATCGATTTTCTAGATTTTCTCGAGTACAAAAGATCGATCCAAAAAATCGGAAATCGGAATGGAAAAAATCGATCTTCTAAGAATCGAATCGAGATCGCCCAATCCTGCTATATCTGCGTCGTTTGTTTGTGCAACGGATGATTTCAAAGAACATTTTTTCAATTACTTGAAGACATATGATTTAACCGTTGGCCAGGTATATAATTGAAACGAATTTGCCTTATTTTTCAAAATGATTACCAGATAAACGTTAACTCATTTGGAGGTAAAAAGGCGTCGCATGACAAAAACTGGATAATTTTCATGTTACAATTTTTCTGGTACTCATAAACATCAATTGATGATAATTGGAAAATCGAAGAACACTGGATGTTTCAAAGCGGAAACTTGAATGCTTCTAAAATCAGTTTGTTCTCGAAGTTCCCGAAAAACACTACAACCTAGGGGCGTTCCGATAAAAGATATAGTTGAAGTTTTTGCCATTGAGAGAAATATGTAGGGTTCTTTTAATCGTTTATATTTTACCCAAAAACCTACAGCATCACAGGCATTGTGCACCATTGCTTGTGGGGTTGAAATTTCCTCTGGCGATGGACTGAATAAGGATTGTCCAACGTCAACAGAATGATGAACCAGGGACAAATTCAAAACTTAAAAGTAACATATTGAGAAAAATTAGAAATGTCAATGATGCTAAATTCAGAAATACTGGACAAGGCACTGGAAAAAATAATATTCAACGATCTAGCAATTTTAATATAGGCAGCACGTGAGCCACAATCGCAAAATCTTTTTATTTGGTCCAAAACAAACATGTATTTGGTTAATGAAGAAAGAATTGTATCCACCTTATTTATGATTACCGATCCTGGTAATCAAATAGTGGTACCGGTCCTCGGAGAAGGAAAAATATTTTACACACAACTTTCCTACAGCCAAATTATCGGTTTAGTGAATGATCATCTATCAGAAAAGGATGAAGATAACGGTGTTGGGAAGGATGCAAATGAAGAAAAAGAGAAGAATAGTTACAGTAATCAACCGGGAATAGCAGCTCCGAAAAACAGAATGCAATTCATACAAAACTACAATTCAAAATTTGAATAATTCGATAGAATGGGAAGAACAAAATAAATTTAGCTAAAATGCCTCTCACACAATGTCTTCGAGAAAACAAAAGAATCTATGAGAAAAAAAAACTGTAGCTATATATAATATAACTATAATTTTGACGTAGGACTACGTCTAACCGGAAGATATAGGGGGTGAAATGGAAATCTAGGCACTGAACAAGTAGGAAAAAATGCAAGATTTGGAACGCTTATAACTCGAGCATTTCTCAATAGATCGCAAAGGTTTTTGCATCAATTGGTGGGAAATATATCTACGCATCTATCATAACGAATAACATTTCATTTTTCTTGAGATAAATAGTTGAATAATTGTGAAATATCAAGCATTGTCCAAATACACTATGTGCCCATTTTTGATTGGTCCATTTTGTGCTCCGCAAATCGTACCGACCAAAACGGGCAACCAGAGCAGCAGCGAAATAGAATGAAGCACGATTGGAAAGGAAAAAGAAAAAAATGAGGGAAACATTGGTCGCAGTCTCACACATGCGTAATTCTCGAGCCAGCCAGTCATCTTAAAAATCCCCTCTCCGCTGCCGTAACGATCATTCTCATCCGAACCGTACACCACATCGTTTCGCATCACCTCACATCAACAAACCAACACAAGCAGCCATGGTTGGATATGGCAAAGGAGGAAAAGTGAAGGGAAAGGCAAAATCCCGCTCGAACCTTGATCTGGAGTTCCCGCTCGTGTTGATCTGGAGCTCCCCGCAAGGGTAGCTAGGCCGAGCGCGTTAGTACCAGTGCACCAGTCCACCTAGCAGGCGACATATAGTTTCGGCCGCCGATGTTATCGAATTAGCTGGCAAAGCTGCTCGCGACAATAAGAAAACCCGCATTCGGAACAGAACACATTCGGTTCGGTGGACATCAAGACAACAGGCAGTTGCAGCGAGTGGCGAGTGGCAAACGCAATCGCAAAACGGCAGCAGGTAGCAGAAGAAAAAAGTTTGTTCTTTATACAAACTGCTTTGGTGGCAAATCCAGAACAAGGCGGCTTCGAGGGCGTTCGAAATGGCTTTTTTCAAAACCACGAGTACTAAGTTTTCTAAATTGGAACCATTCCATAAAACAAGGCGCTTTTCAGGGCCATTAAACCTTCCAAAAAAGAGTTTAGGAAATAAAGTTCAATGCTTTCTAAAACATTATCCAAAATAATAATAAAACACAAATTGATGTTTTCATAATTTGTTTGCCAGGATTTGATGAGTATGTGAATTTGGCAGTTGTTCTGAGCTTATTGATAGTTGGGGACTTTCCTGATTATTCAATTTTCACCAATTCTTAAATTGTTTCCAGATTTAAAGTACAGTAATCTACAATTAGTTCGACATTTAGCTAATTGGACGGACATGTAATGCGACTTATTCAGTTGGACATTTTTGTAAACATAGAGATCCAAATTATGACCCCACATTGAAAGTCGACACTGTACCACTGTCATCGCAAATGTTCAATTACAGGTTAAAATTACCTCCAATCCGGCACTGAGTGGTGGTAATGCGACGTGCCATTGAATGTAATTTACTGTAAAATATGTCACAAGCTGGATGGGAAGAAATTTTCCAACTATGAAAGCTGTGGCGAGTGACAACAAATCGCTAAACAGGAAGGTTTAGAAGGAACAAATACACAACACCAAAGGTTCTTTTCAGAACCATCAACATATTCATAAAGAGTAAACAGTAAACTAATCCATTTTTCAGGTAGGTATTCACGTAGGTGAAGAAAATAAAACAATATATTTAAAATATATATTTAACAAAAGCTGTCCCCTTTGTATAGTCCTACGTCACTCCGGTTATGTCCCCGACATTACCCACCCGTCTTTTTTTGAGCGTGATATAATCGAGTAACCGTTTTGACCCATTCTCACCCCCATCGACGGTACCTCAAAAGGGTTATTCAACGGATGTTACGATCATAAATGTGGTCAAACAATGAATGTATGTAGATTAATTCTAGTTTGAAGTTCAAGGAGTATGTATTGGGCTGGGAAATAAGTTCATAGCGTTTTCATATTTCTTATATTTTACAACGATTTGTTTGCTGTTTGGCAAACGGTAAGTATTCATTCGATAAAACTGTAAGTATTCATTCGAATCTGTTCTACAAAACTATGTTAATTGTATTTTTCAGTTATTCAATTTTTTATTAGTTTTGAGACTTAGAAATGGAATACCCTGGAGGCATTTTCGACACCTGGTCTGCTTTGCTTTTCATTGAGGTGAAAATGCTGCCGAAGCAGCCCGGGGCATTTGCGACGTGTATGGAGAAGGTCTACAGTACGGAAATGGTTTGAAAAGTTCAACAATGGCGACTTTGACGTCGTTGACACGCCCCTTCTGAATTCGATAGAGAAGGTCACGCTAACATGCCTATGCATTATGTTTTTCTTTCCCAATTCCATTTCTCTTCTGCAGCCGGACTGAACGGAACATTTAGCGAAAAGTGCAAATGATAATTTGATATAGATGGGTGCCATCGATTCGATAGTTCACCATATTAAACCCAGCAAACATTAAATCGTATAATTTTACACGTGCCAAGTCTTACAAGAAATCCGAATAAATCATAATCACATATAATATCAATCAAAGTATGTATCGTGTATATTTGAAATCGCATAAAATGTAAAAACTCGATTTTATATACCATTATCAAATTAAGTCGCAATTCGGTATAATAAACATCAATTCTATGATGTACATTGCCGTAAAATATATTTAAACCGCATCATATGCGTATATTACGCTGATGCAGTTTGTGTGTCGTATAAGCGTATAATTTAAATCGATTCACTACTGTAGTAAATCGTGTTGCATGCTGAAGAAAATCATGAAACAGTAAATCATATTAGATCCTAATAAAGAACATATTACGTCATATTGAAATGTCAATGAAATGCTGATGCACTCAAAAGTTTTAACCGCTGTTGGATTAAATTTCAGATAGCCGCGCGAGAGAGCTGGTGGATGATAATCCAGATGACCGGATTTCGAACCTACATCGGAGCAGTTTTCACCAAACATCAATCTGTGCCATTTTAAACATTCATATTCCACTCCCAACACAAGTCAATCAAACAATTATTATTTCTACAAACATAAATACTCATATACAAAAATGGCGATTCGTGAGGTTATAATAAACATTTCACGAAAATATTTTGCGCTATTTGTTTTTTTCTATGTCTGTAATAAATCGTATATGAGTATGGCAAAAGTCGTACTTGGTGCTTTGACAGTTCATGAATATATACATATTAGATCGTAATTCAATTTCAACATAATCGCTATTATAGCCGGTCAAAGTTGCATATTCATCCAAACGAATTCGGTAAGCATTTGCCATGTATGTATATGGCATCCACTTTTGCATGCATATGCCAGTTAGGCGCATTATATGTCAACCAAATTTTAGGGTATATGATGTTATATAATATATACGCTTGTTATGCGATTTAATGTTTGCTGGGAAGAAATCACATTGATGAAAGTGGCGTTATGAAATCATTTGTTTACGAATGCCGCAATCAATCGTCATTTCCAGTTGTTGGGAAGCAGGTTATTATTTGTGCTAAGGAGAAACCCATTCATTTGAGCGCTAATAATTCTTTTCCGGATAAACGACATGGTTTTTTTTATTAATCCGTTTATTTTTACAGGCTCATTTACATAAGTCTAAAGGAGCCAAACTCTTAACTATATTTCTACTAGCAATTCTACGGTTAATAAAATAGGAAACCGATTACTCTCGGTCGACTCGAGTTTAGAAGAGTGACACATTTTATTTTCATTAGGAAAAGGATGTGATGTATGGAGATGTGTGTTCATACTCACACTCACATTCACATTCACATTCACATTCACATTCACATTCACATTCACATTCACATTCACATTCACATTCACATTCACATTCACATTCACACTCACATTCACATTCACATTCACATTCACATTCACATTCACATTCACATTCACATTCACATTCACATTCACATTCACATTCACATTCACATTCACATTCACATTCACATTCACATTCACATTCACATTCACATTCACATTCACATTCACATTCACATTCACATTCACATTCACATTCACATTCACATTCACATTCACATTCACATTCACATTCACATTCACATTCACATTCACATTCACATTCACATTCACATTCACATTCACATTCACATTAACATTCACATTCACATTCACACTTAATTCTTGAACCTATCCTTATATCTAATATGTATTTATAATTTAACTTATTCTGCGGTTATATCACAGATATAACCAACTTCTAGTTTTTTGATAACTTAAGAACAAGTGTCAAAATCAAAATAGAGGCCTAAATGGTGTCCAACATCAAATTGCACCACGGAAAAAACGATGTAGAAAATTATCCATTGGGTATTTACTCTTGAAAATTTGGGTAGAAGTAGTTTAGAGTGTATTACAGTGTATTTTATCGCTGTTAGTTTTTCGAAAATTGGAAAAAAATAGCGTCACCCGGAAAGCAACGTCGCGAAAGGATTTTGCGTAAGCACCTGGAAAATTCTCAACACTCTCATCTGGACATCGGAAAACAATTCGGAATCGTACGTATTATTTTCAAATTAGCATTTTTGCTTCCCTCGCAAAACTGCATTTCGCTCCCCAGTATATCCACAGTGACGACAAAACCCAGCCATGCATTACTGTCTATGTTTCCAGTTCCGGGCAATCGACACCTTGCTTGTTTTTGTTTACCTTACAGGAAGAAAAAATCTTCGTTTGCGTATGGTGTTCCCAAATACCACTTCGAGTAATCTCCGAGTAATATATCTCATTTGAATTTTGCGTGATAATGACTCGCATTTTTCGATTTATTTTTCACTAGAGTTTGGATTTCTGAAGCAAAACAAAAATAATCTTCTACGGTGAACAGTCAAATACAATTATGTGAAAACATAAACATGCGATGACCATGAAGATAACAACGCCATGAACCTTTCTGGAAAATTACAAAAAATATGCTCATAATCAATCATTCCGCTACATGTAGTCAAATATTTGCGTGAGCAAAGCATTGCAAACCACCCGCCGTATAATTATAAACGCCGTTCAAATATTTGAAGCTAGCACAGTAGTAATATTTTAAAACCGAAAACCGTGTTATCTGTTTCCATGCTCTGAGTGTAAAAATAAAAATAATTCAAATAAACCCGCCAAGGGGATAGGGAAGTGCTCTTAGGCTAATAAGGTTTGGTACATTGTAATGCGCGTTGCTTTCTTTGTTCGTTGCAAGATGAGATGACACTTTTTTTAGGGCCTGGAAATTCCATCTTTCGCACTGTTCGAGTGAAAAATAAAGTGCAGCCAAGAACTCCCCAGCGCACGAGTAATCATTACATAAAGTTCAGGAAACCTAGATAACATTTGGCACCAAAGTGCCAAAAGTGATATATATTTGACTAACTAAAGGGTGTGTCACATCAAATTGCATCACGGAAAAAAACGCTGTAGAAATTCGCCCAGTAGACCGATCCTTTTGAAAATTTTAGACAGTAAAATAAAAACTATTAAACAACTTTTGGCATTTTCTTTTTATTCATACTTCGAGCCCAAGCCCGTATGCTCGCACCTTCCTCTTTACCCCGTCCATAAGGTTCGTTTGTCAGGTTGTAGTTTTTTTTGAACAGAAATCCATTTTCTCTTGAAGTCCGCCTCCGATTTGACAACTTTTGGGTTCTTCCGGAGGGCCTGCTTCATAATCGCCCAATATTTCTCTATTGGGCGAAGCTCCGGCGCGTTGGGCGGGTTCATTTCCTTTGGCACGAAGGTGACCCCGTTGGCTTCGTACCACTCCAACACGTCCTTTGAATAGCGGCACGAAGCGAGATCCGGCCAGAAGATGGTCGGGCCCTCGTGCTGCTTCAATAGTGGTAGTAAGCGCTTCTGTAGGCACTCCTTAAGGTAAACCTGCCCGTTTACCGTGCCGGTCATCACAAAGGGGGCGCTCCGCTTTCCGCAAGAGCAGATCGCTTGCCACACCATGTACTTTTTGGCAAACTTGGATAGTTTCTGCTTGCGAATCTCCTCCGGAACGCTGAATTTGTCCTCTGCGGAGAAGAACAACAGGCCCGGCAACTGACGAAAGTCCGCTTTGACGTAGGTTTCGTCGTCCATTACCAGGCAATGCGGCTTTGTCAGCATTTCGGTGTACAGCTTCCGGGCTCGCGTCTTCCCCACCATGTTTTGCCTTTCGTCGCGGTTAGGAGCCTTCTGAACCTTGTATGTACGCAGGCCCTCCCGCTGCTTGGTCCGATGGACGAATGAACTTGACAAATTCAGCTTATTGGTGACATCCTGGACCGAACTTCTCGGATCACGTTTAAACTGCTTAACTACGCGCTTGTGATCTTTTTCACTGACGGAGCATCCATTTTTGCCGTTCTTCACCTTCCGGTCGATGGTTAGGTTCTCGAAGTATCGTTTTAGTACTCTGCTGACCGTGAATTGGACGATTCCCAGCATCTTACCGATGTCCCGATGTGACAACTCCGGATTCTCGAAATGAGTGCACAGGATTAATTCACGACGCTCTTTTTCGTTCGACGACATTTTTCCAAATTTACGAAAAATTGACAGTGAAGCATGGCCAACGTTATCTATACACTCTTATCTGATTATAAGCGAAAGCTGAAGATATAATTCCTAAAAATTAAATTTCTACAGAGTTTTTTCCGTGATGCAATTTGATGTGACACACCCTTTAGTATGGTGTGTACAAATGTTGTTCAAATATAGAACCGGGATTTTTCGCCAAAAAATCTTAGTTTTTTAGCCAAATCAGCCGTCAAGCCGTTTTCACAATTTTTTTGTATGAATTGATGCGCTGCTCAGCGAGTGGGATCGAGGAAAACAAATGGCATCTAGAAGGACTGATGAAAAAGCCGCATACTGTAGTTAATCCCAACTGAATAGCTCAACCGTCAGTATTGCTCGGCGTGGCGGAGCGTTGTTATCGAGAAAAATCATTTTGGGTTGTTGTAACGTTCACTTTTAAGAATTTCACCAGTTTTCGACGTCTTAAAATACTTTGGATGGCTTACCACGTTAATTTTTCGTCATACAACAATACCCACTTTTAAACCTTCGGAACCTTCCATAACATTGTGATTTGCCGAGAGCATGATCGCCGCAAGCTTACACCAACATTCTATGCGAATCGGAAGTAAATGTTCATAGTTGAAAGCAAAAAAAAAATTAATCTGCGGACATATCATAGTTCTCAGGCTTCGTGCCACTGTTTCACTGTTTTCAACACCAAAAAAATTGTGGCACCATGGAACATGTTTTTGCCGTTGAATAATTAACTAAAGAAAAAGTTGATGAAGAGAAATCGATCAAGTCACTTACACACCTTTCATTCTGAGGCCCTCATTTTGAATTTGAAATTGTTGACAGATGGCAAAAACATAAAAAATGGCGATCGACATGATGTTCAACTTTTTACATTAGCATAAAAATTTATTAGTAAAGTGCAAAATGAATTTGATGTGTCGTAATTGAACATCATTGACAATTGCGAAAATAAGCTCATTTAACGCTTGGATTGGGGTCTTCGTGGCCACATTGGTTACGCGTTCGTTTAGTAAGCGATCGATCAAGAGTTCAAAACTCAGGACCCTCATTGACCATCTTTGTATTGTTATAGAATACCTACGTCCACGTAACAATCATCAGAGATGGAGATCGATCCACGGTCGAAATAAGATCGATTCATCCATACAACTGCTCTGCTCTGCAAGAAACATCGGACTGCTGTTCTATTAATAATTCAACAATGATCATATCAACTGTCTCCGCTGTCCGGTGGTCTAACTTGGATAATGGAATAACAGAAGGAATACTCTTACGCCTAAATGGCTACTGTGTAAATGCACCATATTCAATGGAATAGAATTACTCTTACGCCGAAAAATGGCAACTGTGTTATATTCTATTTATAGATATGATAAACATGTGACACGAAAACGATTAAAATTTGGCTCTGTTACAGCTAAATGCTAATAAGCATAAAATAAACAAATGGGATAAAAAACCGCTTGGATGATATAGATATGGGACAGATTCTCATGAACTATTTGCTCAACATATTGTTTTGTATTCAACCAGTCGAATGCAGAAGAAAAGAATCATCTACAATTGTCGATGGTTCATGAGAATTTGTATAGTAAATTAATTTAATACTCTTTCGATAACATAGAAAACAGAATACATTTGTGCATCGCGAAACCTCTCTATAGATTCAATTTCATCATAGAACAGAACAGTCATTCTGAATTTTGTTAATAAAACCGTCCTCCAAATTTTATCATATTATATTCAAAACTAAATACGTTACGCTGTCTTTCACGTGCTGCGCGCAAAAAAAATCATCCCAACTCAACCAAAATATCGCGCAACATTGCGAAGGTCATGGAAAGGCAAAGCAGGAATCGCTGCCCCGCAATGTCAACAGAACAGTGAGTGATAGGAAAAGAGAGTGTTTGTGTTGTGAAAATGCTAAGAACTTGTTATCAAAATGCATTGATTGATACTCGGAAATTCTCTCAAGAAGGAGAACTAATTTGCGAACCCGTTTAGTAACATGAATGTAGATCAAACAGTGAACAAAAAACAGTCGATGGATTTCTGTGCGATTTGATTATTACGAAAGTGATTCGCTGTCAATTGACGTTACAGACTGGATGGGTGCGTTACCAAACTGTGGAGTGATGTGGCGTTATGTGCAGTCTTATTGGAAACCCAGTTGAAACAGTGTAAAGTGAACTGAGACTCGAGTGAGTATATTGATGAAAAATAATAGAATATATTTAGTAGTTTCCGGTGAAATGAATGTTTAATTTGAGTGTTTTTATATTGTGTGATTAAAAATCAAAACTTCATCTCGCGATTGGCGCGATTTTTTCGCGAGATCTCGTTCATAAAACTTTTTGGACCCCGCGTCGGCTCCTAGGGACGGACATTGAGCTCTTCGTTAGAAAGAAAATAATATACGGTTTGTTTTCGAATGTGTTACAATATTTATGACTATTTTCTGGGACCGACACTGATGTTGTGCAAACGCTCTTGATGCGGGCTGAATGGAAAGCGCAGCAAGAACACGTGTTAAGCGCGGGACTTCACGTGCTAAACAAGAATAGACGGCGTCGATGGTTGTGCGGTTAGTATTATTTTCACCCGGCCGGCCTAAGTTCAATCTCAACTGGCGTCGTTGGGATTTTCTGAGGCGAAAACTCTCTGGTTTCGTCTTCCTTCGGAAGGGAAGTAAAGTTGTTGCCCCGGTTTACGAGGTGTTGAGTCTAATGTGTATGAAACACGTAATGGAGTCACCTCCTTGGTGTCGGGGATTGGCACTAAACGTAGCGGAAATATACCGACGTAAAATAAGCGAAGATAATAAAGGAGAAGGGTCTGAGTCTAGGGGAACGGACGGAAGTTCGACGTAGGACTGTGATTGTTCAGAACAGTTGTTTTTGAAGATGACGTAAAATAAGCGAAGGATCGATAAACAAAAAAATATATATCGCCATTGACTAGTGACCATTCTATCCTGGATTCCTCGAGTCGAGAAGACGCACCACGCTAGATATGGGGTACAGACTAGGGGGCGTTGCTGATTGATGGTCGTCAGCTGCATCCCAATAGGAAGTATCCAGTGTCGGGCACAGGTACAGAGCATTGAAATCAGCAACATGACAATTACGAAAACACTTGTGTACCGTCGAGCGGTA
This sequence comes from Toxorhynchites rutilus septentrionalis, assembly GCF_029784135.1. Classification (NCBI taxonomy): domain Eukaryota; kingdom Metazoa; phylum Arthropoda; class Insecta; order Diptera; family Culicidae; genus Toxorhynchites; species Toxorhynchites rutilus. Next base: position 56,307,734 of record NC_073745.1, read on the forward strand.
ACCGGACCCTACGTTGAAAGACGTTGAAACAACGTAGGGTCCGGTTACCGCTCGACGGTACAACTTGTAATACTAACATCCAGCCAACCGCGAGTAATCGGTTTCATATTAATAACATAGTTATAAGGCAAACATTGTCGAAATATTGAACTCCCGGCCCGGCAGGTTGACGCCACAGTGTTTGATGAAAACGGCATTTAACAGTATTATGCATAAAAACCGCATTGAACGGATTTTGCATAAATTGGGCACCTTGAGTAGTTTTTCGATTAGAAAATAAGCTAAGGAAGAATATGCATCCACCAAACTGCCCCGAGTCTCACTGCATCGGATCTTTCTGAGCTCAGACAAAAAATGAGCTGAGGAAACACACAAAACCAGTAAACAGTGCTGTGACACTCAAGAAAGATTGATATAAAGTGGTAAAAATGGCTGGAGAAAGTTCTCAGTAGAAGCTTATGAGCAGTATTAAGACCCTACAAAAATAAAGCAATCTAAACTAAAGTTGGAAAGAAAGCTTAATTATGAAGTGGAATTTAAAAAAAATCCAACGCGGTTCCGCAGCCTTTCTTGGGCATAGTTATGGTTCTAATATATGAACTGCTCCCGTGGCCAAGTGGTTAGCGTCCCACATTATCATGCCGGTGGTTCGGGTTCGATCTGGCCGGGGGATTTTTCGTCAAAGAAATTTCTTTCGACATGCACTGTGATGACGCGTATTCTAGAGCTTGCCACTCCAGAATACATTCAAGTCGTGTTATTCGGCATAGAAATCTCAACCTAGGTACTACTAATAAATATGACGCAAGTAATATCCACGTTGAGAAGGCAAAAGTTTCACTGGGAACGTTAATGCCATCCAAGAAAATATGAACTGAAATGAAAACTATTGGTCTATTAAAAAAAACCCGGATGGTCTATTCGCTAGCGATGAACTAGTTGTTCTCCGAACCCATATGTAAGTCACCATATGCCCTTTTTGAAATTTGATATGAATCTTCTTGAAAAGAAGAATGTAGATTTAGATACCATAGAAATTCAACTTTGTGCTCCCGTGGCCGAGTGGTTAGCGTCATAACTAACATGCCGGGTGTTCGGGTTCGATTCCCGTTCTGGTCGGGGGAATTTTTCGTCAAAGAAATTTCCTCCGACTTGCACTGTGATCACGCGTATTCAAGAGCTTGCCACTCAGAATGCATTCAAGGCGTGCTATTTGGCATAGAAATCTCAACTAAGTACTAATAAAAATGACGCAAGTAATACTACGTTGAGACGGCGAAGTTCCTCTAGGAACGTTAGTGCCATTGAAGAAGAAGAAGAGAAATTCAACTTCGTGCTTGAGAATAGATGAATTAATATGAGATATAGTTGTTTACCACGCATGTCTCCTAAAATATCATAAAGCGTTTGACCAAATTTTCATGAATGACATTTAAATCTTTTCAATGGAAAAGTGACTACATAACTCATAGAGTTCAATCAAGACATCGTTTTACGACATCATTCAGCGTCTTGATAATCAAGAGACATTAACGATTGACACGACTGAGAACGAACGAAAGAGGAAACCTCACGTCAAAATGCAACGAAAGCAACTTCAATAATTCTCTCTGACTGTTCTGTCCGTCAATACTTGTTCGGTTTCTTCGTTCAGAAATTGTAGCTTCTCTTTCTCTCTCTTGTGTTGTGTGCGAAGTAACTATGAAAGTTGCCTCGCAATCGACGCAAGTGTCTGCCCCAACGACGGTTGCTCAGTGTACACCGCGATTAGCTAGAATCAACAACACGTTCCACGGCGTAGTCGACGACGACCATAAGTCGTCCCTCGGAACATATTTACCTCGTTCGGCGTTCATTCCTATTGCCAAGCGAACCCGGTGCAGCCAGTTTTAATCGGTGCCCCCCGGGAGAGTCCCTTTGCTTGCCTCCCCAAAAGTATCGACCGTTACGTCCGCCTGTGGTGTCACAGAAGAGGGTACATATTTAAACAAACGCGTGCGCCGCAACAAGCGTGATTACAGAAAGCGAAACTCGGGAAACCCAATCGAAGATATCGGGCTGCTGAAACAAAAGTAGATGTGTCTCATCACGCTAGAAATTTCACTTCTACTATATAAAATGAGCGGCATGCCTCCGATGGGCAGTAACAGTCGGTGCCTTGGAGTTGGCTTCTGAAGGAAGCCGAAAAGTGTCCCCTAGAACCGGTGGTGAATAGTGGTGAAAAAAAATTTGTGGTGAAATTGTGATAGCACTAGCAGACTTTAAGTCGACCCGTCGATAGTAGCTGTAACACGATCAGCTGATAGTCGCTCTTTGTGCTGCTAATGTGTAGTAAGAGGTTATCTGTCTGCTGTCTGTCCAGAACGCTGTAATCAGTTGTACTCAACATTGTTGAACTTTGCGGGTAAGTCGCCTGCTAGCGGAATGATCTCGTTTCGCGTGTTCGCACTTGGAGGAATTGGATCTCGTGAATTTGGACGCGTACATATTTGAACTTTAGGTGCATCTTGATAGGAAGTAAATATTGGAAATTCTTGAAACTGAACTTCCTTCGCCGATTGTATTATCAGGGAAATGATTATCGGTGTCACTCAACGCGACATGACGAATTATATTAGGAATTAGCTTCCTTATTGAACTAAATAGTTAGTTCCACCCACTGCTCATTCGATTTCAATTGAACGATGGATAAACGATAACGAAACAGGCGATATAAATTCTCAGCTTTCCTCTACTCCTGTGTGGTTCACCGTTTCGTAACCTTACCTTCCAATGCAATTTTTGTTTTCACCTTTTGGAGGCGGCATAAACATCGAGACTCCTACCCCACTCAGCTGATAGGTACTGAAAAGTGCCGAGTCACGCTGAAGCCACGATTAATACCATCCATCAGACGGTCAGTCAACCTGTCGAATCGAGAAGAATGAACGCATTTATCGTGCCGGAAACGGGGTGAAACACTAACACTACTGCTACGGTATGGGCTGACCGCATGTTACAAGGTAAACATGTTATTGAAATCGGTGATTTTTTGTGCCGTGATTTATTTCGCGAGTAGAGTATTGTTGATTTGATATCATCGTCTGGATGGTATCAATCGTCCTTTCAATTTAATTTGTCGAACGTTTCAACTTCTCTCGCATTGCAATGCGACAATGTTAATATGCAGAAGTAGAACTCATGTTTGTCACTCAATGGATATTTAAGACGCTGCCTTTTATGTGTTATGACTGAGATAAAGTTCACCAGTTCATAGAACCATTCAAAACTACATAATAAACTTTTTTTTCTTCATTCATGAATCGAAATTGGTAACAATTCGTGGAAGAGTCACATAAGCAGAAATCTTGATGTGACTCTTCCACGAAAGGCTTTCGATTTCGCTTTATTTAATTAATCATAAACAAATTCTCGCTGGAGTTTTAGCAGAGTTCTTCGAAGGAAGTCTTCAGTTATCGGGTGAATCTACGCCAAATTAAACGGCCGCCGCTTTCCGATTTTTTTTTTCAAAATTTGTATTTAAGGTGGCAGCAACTCATAATTACAATTTTTATTATCATTTGATCAATTTTAATTTCGACTGATTTTTTATGAGGGCTTATCCGAAGTTCTGTTTTTTTAAGTGTATTTAACATGTAGATGAAATCAATAAATCAATCCTAATTCAAATTGATCAAACACAGGTCGGACTCGATTATATGTGATTCGATTATATGCAATTTTGGACTCGATTATATATAGTTTGAAATTTTTTTTTTTTATATTTCAAATATATTTTGTTTCGAGAAAAAATGTAATCTTTCAACGTTAAGGTGGCTATTATATGTACAGTTGGGTAAAAATCGTGATTTTTGAAGATTTTGCTTGAATTTTCACCACGAATTGTTTTTATCGATATTGCAGCCAAATTGAGAAAGATAGTAGTTGGGCGTCAAAGAACAAATTGTAGAGCGGTAAAAGAACTTCAATTTAATTGATAGAAACAATCTAGTTTGATATAAATTTTCAGGATAAAATTAATAATAACACGTTAAAAATTATTAACTTTTGAGCTTCCACTTCCAAAATGTTATTAAAATCCTCTAATTTAGTTGTTCCACTCCTATATCCTGTACTAAATTTTCTCATCTTTCAAATGAAAGCATCGGAATCGTCTTCCGTAGCGTACATTTTAATGTAGAGCCTGTTTGAGGCAACAGAGTCCGAAACAAAAAAAAAGTTCTATAACTCTGTCATTGTTGAAATTCGAATAGGAGAATTTTTATCATCAAATATGATCGTCTATAACCTCCTGAGAGAATCTGGATAAATTTATTTTTTTCGTGTGAGAAAGGTGTTTTCTGACTTTAAGGGGAAGAATCAAAAATCAAATTCCTCTTTTATTTTCGAAAAACGAAAAATATATACAAAAAAAAACAAATAAAAAAAAATCTTTGACTCGATTATATACAGGATTCGATTATATACAGTGAAAAGAAATCAAAAACTGTATATAATCGAGTCTGCGCTGTAATAATTAAAATTGTAATTTTGGTTAGCTGCCTACTTATGTATAAGGCCTCAAAAAATCAGAGAGGGATTCATTTTCTTTAATTTATTTGGCATGATTTTTTTCTATGTTGGTTGAATTAGCAAAAATGCGGACACGAAAAAAATGCGGCCATTGATGTCATCGAATGTTGCGGCGTAAATCGCGGCAGTTTTTTTCAAATAATGATGGTCCCACCCAGTGTTGCCACACTTTCATCTGTACCAGAGGGGACAAAAAAATTATCCTCATCTGTACTTTTGACGTAGGACTACGACTTACATTAAGGGTGCCGAAACAGAAAACAGGTCACGTTTTTATGAAATAAAGTTAACGTTCATAACTATATTTTGCTGTGAACGGATTTTAATGATTTGAATTTCGAATCGCAAGTTTTCTAAGATTTGTTTGATATGCTATACATTACAATCCAATAGTCTGTTTATGGTTTGAATTGGTGAAAATTAGAAGCATTCCCATTTCCCCATACATTTGTTCTGTCCATTTGTGTGCTTTCTCGAACAGAGTTGTCAATAACGGGCAGCTTATGCAGCCGCTAGAATAGAAACAACGAAGGAGGATAGCGAAAAGAGAATATTTGCGAAGTAAACTCCACCCTTGCATAGTCAGTAAACTGTCGCCAGCGTATAAGTATTGCATCTCCTGTGAGGAAAATTCTCTAGATCTTTCTGTGCCCGAAACAACAAAGAACACAATCATCCGAGCCATGGCAAAGCAGGCGAAAAAAGAGAAGAGTGCAAATGATTAAAAATCGCTTCTAGCCATCAGTGTTTGGTTTTGTGCGTGTTGCTTGTTTTCGTTGCGCGAAACTTGGAACTTGTTCATTTCCTGTACATGTAAATAGCACACCTTCGATACTTCTAGTTGTCATTTGCATTTGCTCTCGTGCGCATCGGCTCTATTCTGATGCAACAAGCTCCTAGCTTTGTTGACGGTTTTGACCGAGAGTCGAGAAACAATTTTTCATAAACGGTCATTCTCACGATGTTTCATTTTTATCGTTGCAACTGTGTGTATCTGTTAGACGCGTGTTTGCTGCTTCTTGAATGGCGATACATGGAAGATGCCTCTCGTTAAATACTCAGTGCAATGCGTGCATTGATATAAAGAAACAAATTGCGACATATGACCAATTAGTGGATTGTTCTCGCAAAGGCAAGAAGGAATCATTGCTTCTCGAAAAGATTCTACAAAACCCCGCAAGCCATTAAACCTTTTCAGGGTCCTCGGAACTTTTTACTAAAGAGTCATTTATGAAATTTCAACTTATTCGCAAGTAATCTCCGAAATGACCAACAAATTTAAATAAAGGATGACTACGCGATCTACGTCCTAAGCGGATACAACTCCTCGATTTTTTTTTCCAAAAATCTGTACCACCGAAAATATTCGTTGTAAAGAAAAATCTATTTTATTAGCATGAAAGAAATACTCATTTATTAAATACAAATACTACTTTTACATCTGCAAGTTATTCGTGTGTTTGATGATGCTTCTGCATAGTTTTCTGAACCTAGATTGCATACTATTATTCATTAAAATTTTCGAGTTGCCGCTACGATGTTTGGTCAAATCTTTTGATCTCAAAATAACGTTTATCATATGGTTGTTGAGCCGATTTCGAAGCTTACACCTCGAACACAACGTTAATGCAAATCGTATCATCAAAATCGAATCTTTTCCTCATTTGCTTGATCAAATCCACGAAAAAACTGCGATAAATATTCTTAAAAATGAACTGTCTTTCGCTGTCCATTGTTCTGATAGTTTCTTCTGCTGCCATTCCAACCTAAAAATTCTTGCCGCTTTTCAAATGATATTCAAATTCAAAAGCATTGGACATTGAATTAACGTAAGATTCGTGAATTCAGGTTTTCGAGCCTTGAACAAACGATTTAATCTGTTTAAACGATCTTGGGCAAAACGTACCCCAAAAAAGCAACTGTTGTTTTGTCATTCAATCTTTGGGGCAGTTAATACTTTGCAAGCAGTCTTATTTTTGTCACATTCATACTAAATGGCGAAAAACAAAATTGACTCTGGAAATCGTGAAATGCATCTCTTCACCACCGCCGCCAGCCCCCATCATCACGGTCACATCGTTCGACACGAATCCTTTCGAACGATCCTTTTAACGAATTCCGTCCTTATGAAACTGATCAATTATTGCATTGTAGATACTTTTATGATCAGCAGCACCAAGCAATACAACGGCGTAAAAGACGTCAGGTACCTCAATTTTGCTTTGTTCGAATGTAATAACCTTCACACGAGGCAAAAATCTGTGTCAATCTGTACTTTTTTCACGAAAATCTGTACCCTGTACCATACATAATCTGTATCGAAAATAACGAAAAAATCTGTAACTTTCCAGATAAATCTATACGTGTGGCAACACTGGTCCCACCTCATTCTCTTACAAAGGTTTGAGCTGGACGAGTTACCTTAAAAATAATTTAATGTTAGGATAAGACATTTCGTGAGTGCATTTCGTCCATGGCATGTCAAGAAAATTTCCAATCCGAAAAAATCCTTGACCGATCGGGAATTGAACCCAATACATATGCCCTATCAGTCGTGAATTTACAAGAGGCTTCCCGCTTTACTAGATTCCCGATAACGGTCTGTTAATACGATCGTTATCGAGCCCAGACAGCCGACCAAACCCAAGCCAAATTCTAGCCAACAATTCAGGCCCTTCATTTTCGGGGTACAAACATGTATACTGGAACTCGCAATCAGTTCTGCCACAGCCCAGAAAATCTCCTCATAACCATCCCCACAGATAAGCTTACAAGTATTCCGGTTGGGCTATACGAGTCATTCCAGTTTTCACATTGGACCCTTCTAAATGAAGTTCATTACTCTTGTAAATTAATTTTCTTTTGCATTTGTTCAATTTATATTTTTAAGGCCTGTCAACGCGCACGATGCTCAAACTATTGTAGATTTTCACAATAGTTTCAATCAACTAATAACAAACAAAACTAAAAGTAAACTAAATTCCGTCATTATTTTAGTCAGACTTAAATAAAACAAAAAAACACATACACAAACAAATACAAAAGAAAGAATGTATCCGTCATTACTTCGTCAATTTACACAATAACACTGGCTATCGAACAGGTCACAATTCCAAATTATTCTTTAAAAACTCCTTGCAACCATTTTGGAATATACTGGGGTTAGTTGTTATCTTTGTTCCACGGAGCTGTATATTATACAATCGTATATACCCTTTTAAAAAACTCATAAATACCCTTTATAAAAAATTGAGTTTTGGGTGCAAGACATCCGAAAGTTCATGGTTCGGAGGTCACATGCTTGCCTAGTATTGTATTGGTCTATATCTCTTCCATATGTTATAGCATTCTGTAAATAATTCCGTGTCACTTCATTCGTCATTTATATACACAAATATTACACACATTTCAACTAACCATATGTTAGTCCATTTGTTGTTTGCGCTGCGTAATTGGTCCTTGTTCGAGAGTGGAAATGGATTTTCAAGTGAAAAAACGCACCTCTAGATCTTCTATATCTATCTATATAAACAAAAATGGATCGCCAAATGTGTTATTAAGCGCAAAAATCAAGGAAGGAATCGTTTAATTTGAACTGTCTGTATCAAACATGTATTCCATGTAATCGAGAAACATATTTGCACGTGATTGAAGAATCTTGAACGAGAACTGTGTCTAAAAACAATTTTATATTATAATTACGAGTTTTGGTAGAAGTACTAGGAAAATTATAGTAAGAGGAAATTGTAAATAAATGGTCAATTAGAAGATTCGTTTGGTAGGGAAACGTGAATTTTCATTACAAAAAATCAATTTTGGGCGGGACGAAGTTCGCCCGGTTAGCTAGTAGAATATAAAAGAGAGAGCGAAAACACCTAGAAAAAACTTCGTTTGAGACTTTCGAACGTAACTCGCATTAGAGGTAACCTTGTTTAGCTCATTATCACATTGAATAAATTAAAGGTCAGTATTCTCCTTGTAGAAAGAAGATAATTAGAGTACAGAAAGGAAACATCGACAGTAGAAGAAAGTTCACATGAAATAATTTCCCCGGAATTCAAATAGGACGCGCGTGAAAAATAGATCGAAATGCTATTCAGAAAATAATATATGACAAACTTTTTGTCACCCTGAAAGTTTCAATATCAAATGTTCACGGGAAGAATTACCAATCAAATTGTTTCGATTGTACTAATCTCTCCACGAGTGGTATAATCAACTGACGAGGATCCCATTGTATGTGCTATTGATAAACGCAGCTGACGGCTGATAATAAAACTCCGTGCATGACGTAAATCACTTCTTGTTTTGAAGATGCCTCTGCAATTAACCGGATACTGGTTTGTTCACGTGAAAGGGTTGTCGGAAATGTAATGTAAATATTATGGTAACAATGAAAAAAAAATTTTTACAACCGGAACGGAGACGCGGGTCTGGTTTTGATGTTATGATATATTTGTTTTGTTCGGGTTAGTGATCCAAGACCTACGACTTCCTTATCATTTCGGTGGGTCTTTAACACGCTATCACTCATTGTTAACCAACAATGTTTAATTATCAAATTTGCTCATTTCACTGTCAGAATAACATAATTTGTCGGTTTTGGTACAAATTAATGGCCCAATTAAATTCGTTTATTCTGCGGCCAATAAACTTTCGTCGACTCATATATCATCCTCGCATGATTTGACTATATCTGACGCATGAACGCATGAAGTCGATTATTGTGTTATACAAGAACTACTCATGAATAATTCTTCTTGGATGGCATTAACGTTCCCAGTGGAACTTTTGCATTCTCATCGTAAGTATTACTTGCGTCATTTTTATTAGTACTACTTAGTTGAGATTTCTATGCCGAATAACACGCCTTGAATGTATCCTGGAGTGGCAAGTTCTAGAATATTTACACGTGACCACAGTGCAAGTCGGAAGAAATTTCTTTAACGAAAAACCACCCGGCCAGAACGGGAATCGAACCTGAACCCCCGGCAGGATAATGTAGGACGCTAACTACTCGGCCACGGGAGCACGTGCTCATGAATAATTAAAATTCTTGAATATGAAACAATGAAGCGGAGTCAATGTACTCATTAAATTCCAAATTGTGCCTGATACTTGATATGAACTTGCACTATCACTCTTCAACATCCAAGCCAATTTATTGCAAAAAGAAAATTTCGAATTAAAATTAATATTTGATGAATATGAAATTGAAATATGTCTTATTCAATTGTCATTGACAAATTAAGTCCGGAGTGTAACTGCGGCAGTAACTGCGAATATTCGGTATTTATTGCGTTCGAAGCGTACTTTTTTTTTTCAAATCAATGCTCATTCCAAAGAAACAAGATTCCATGATAAATTTCCAGGACATCCAATAAATGATTGGTTATTTCGCCAACGCAGAATTCACTTTGAAGTTAACTAGGCAATACTATCAAACTTGAAGCCAATCAACCAACTTGAACGAAGGACATCAATCTATCTAGTAATGTAATCATTCTTATTGATTCATTTTTAGTACAGGTCGGCCCCTACAAAATGGCGGATTTCATATTTTCTCAGAACCCCATCAATATGGGTATCAAATGAAAGGGCTTGAATAGTAGAACACAGTTATTTATGAAAAAAAGGAAATCCAACATGGCCGCCACCACAAGATGGCGCCATATATATTTTTTTCACAACCCCATCAATATTGGTATCAAATAAAAGGGCTTGACTAGTACAATACAAATATTTATGAAAAATGCAAATCCAAAATGGCGGCCACTACAAAATGGCGGATTTTCTCAGCGTTTAACGTTGTCTAAACATAAAGTTGACCCGGTTTTAATTCAATCTATTTACGGATTTTTACTTATTAGAAGTACAGCATCGTGTTCGAGGAACCTGGGGTTAGTATAAGAATATGAAGTGCTTCATAATTTTCGTCGTAAGAAATAGCACTGTTGTTGTCCAGTATATAATTAGATCGGTATTGCATAGATTTTCTGGCACTGAATGGTTAGAAGAATAGAAAACAAAAAATAATGGTAATAAACAGTGTTGAAAAAAATCATCTTCGATAAACTCAAACGCATAGATTTTCGGGCTAGGTTGCATCGAAAACCTATATATTCCAAACGAAAATCAAAATGACAGATCCAGACAACCAGTGAATATGAGCAAATGAACTTTTGTTCTTCAATATGTTTTGAAGTTTATTTTTCTACCCAGTGTCATTTTCATCTTGATTATTCAAGAGGCCAGAATTGAATTTCATTTTAGCCAAATGAATATCAGCTGTTGTTTACTTTTAACCTGAGGCAGCTGCGTGCGGTTGGTTTTTATTTTATTATATATATTTGTTACCGTCTCTTCAAACAAAATCCTGCGCGATTTTTTGCAAAGTTCGTTTCATCGAACTTCGGCGTTTTTGTTCTCTAAATGGTCCAGTCTGATTATGTTTTTTTTATTTTTGAATGTTGGCTCAAAATCAATGCCAGAACAAATATCGTTTCGAATGTGATGAATATCAATTTGTTGCTTTTGATATTCAAAGTATAGATAACAGCGAAGTTATGAACCCCACTCAATGTCGCTTTCATTCATTATAGCAACTTTGTTCATGCATCAGCGATATGAACAAAATGAATCCGTTTGTTATTGTCATCAATATAATGAGGGCAGCGTTGAACACACTGAAAAAAGTTATTTACACTGAAATAAAATCATATTCGTTACTCGTGAATATTTGTTGATATTCTAAGACACTGGTAATAAACATGAATAAATTTCTGAAAAGGCGAATAATACACTAAATTCTTTTCTATGCGATCGATGCGTTCACGTAAAACAATCGCGTAATTTCAAGTAAATCACTCGCTCATCACAGCCACAAAAGAAGCAAGTTGCAGATGTAATGAGAATTTTAGCTCAATATATCATGAAACTGTGAGTATTTTTAACATTGTTTTGTTTCTTTCATATAAACTTCATATAGATTGCAAATCATTACGGCACCATATTTTGTTTACTAATCCAAAAATTCGACGCCTACGCCTACGCCAAATAATAAACGCCTACTACTCAACTTGATATGTACATTATTTAATATATAAAACAATTTTGTATTCTACTTTTTAGTTGCATATATATTATTTCTAAAAACGTGATGTTTTTTCAAATTAACACGTTCGCGATCAGCGTAATTCAGTCGAAGCTCTCCTGGTAAACAACGAAGACGAAACGAAAAGCTAGATATGGGCAACCGATTCTTCGGAAGAAGTGAGAAGTAGCAGAAGCTAACACAGATCCTTTGATCAATAGGGAAGCATGCCTTTTCAATTAACACATCCGTGATTTTCTATCCTTAAAAATGTTATGTGCATAACAGAGATAGTCGAGGTGAAGAAATGGTGTGAGATGAAAGATCATAAACTGAATTTCACCAAGATCTGGTCACGGATATGGTGAATTCAAATTCAAGTGGAACCATTGACAGAACGTTATAACTTGCTTATAAAAATATTGAATGCAAGACAGTGAAAGATTTTTTTGGGCGACGATTTTTCTAACCAGGTTGCTCTTTACCACTATAGCTTAAAATAATGGAGGCAATTATTCACACCCAACAGGGGCAAAAATCTCCTGTTTAATGGAAAAAGTCGACCTCTGTTGAAGGCACAATGTGTGATTTGGAAATGTATTACATTCAATCAAAATGCCTCGGCCAACGAAGAGAAGGGTTAAGGCTCTCCAACGTGAATATGTGAAAACAATACGATCAACGAAAGAAAATATTAAGGAATTAGCAACATAGAGTTACTATGCGGAAGAACTTGTTAATACCAAAAGAGCCCCAATTCGCATGTGTTATAAATTTGCTCATGTTACGCTCGCGTATATTCAAAATTTTACTTCATATGCAAATGCATCTTCTATATATATATATATATATATATATATATATATATATATATATATATATATATATATATATATATATATATATATATATATATATATATATATATATATATATATATATATATATATATATATATATATATATATATATATTTGCAATTGTTCATTGGAACATATCGTTCATACATTTTACTTTAGTATTGAATTGTTATTTTTTTTCAATTGTATTCAAAGACTTGTGGCAATGACGCGCCACACGGTCTGATAAGTGAATTGATCTATTTACGTGTGCTTTGCTCTTCTCTCACAAACACTATTACCCCATTTTTACACGTGAGTTTACCTATACTACTACAATGGCTTTCACCTTCACCTTAAGTACTTTCGTTACTCTTGTTCCTCGTAGACAAAACAGTGAACCGAGCTCGAAACATTCATAGAGCTAAATTATCGGTGCTTCATTAACGATTCATAACTAAAGTTTAAATATGAGAAAGCCCACATTGAAATTTGAAATGCACGAGACATTTTTAGAGTACATAACAACATAAATTCGAAAAGGTCGCCGCCACAAAATGGTCTATGTATTTTTTGCAATACCTTCAATATCGGTATCAAATGAAATGATTTGACTAATAGATTACAGTACATAATGAAAATATTCCGAAGAAAATAAAGGTAAGAAAAAAAAATTGAAAAATTTTTTTGAATGATATTATTGTAGAGAAATATACCAATAATACAGATAATATACCAAAGAAATAGAAAATAAAATAAGTAAAAAAACTTTTTTATGTTAAACGGTTCCATTGTAATGAAACAAATGTGTTGGTTATATCTATGGTATAACCGCAAGGTTGACGTAATCATTTCATCAAAGTAATAGTGATCATTTGTTTGTATTGATTAACTGTTTGAATGAAACAATTTTCGAATTCAATTGAATTCAAAATTTTGTTATATTGTATATTCCGGATGAACTGATACTGCCGTTTTTGAGGAGAAGGAATATGCTCAAGATATGTAATCATTCTTATTGATTCATTTTTAGTACAGGTCGGCCCCTACAAAATGGCGGATTTCATATTTTCTCAGAACCCCATCAATATGGGTATCAAATGAAAGGGCTTGAATAGTAGAACACAGTTATTTATGAAAAAAAGGAAATCCAACATGGCCGCCACCACAAGATGGCGCCATATATATTTTTCTCACAACCCCATCAATATTGGTATCAAATAAAAGGGCTTGACTAGTACAATACAAATATTTATGAAAACTGCAAATCCAAAATGGCGGCCACTACAAAATGGCGGATTTTCTCAGAACCCCTTCGATATGGGTATCAAATGAAAGGGCTTGACTAGTAGAACACAGTTATTTATGAAAAATGCAAATCCAAATTGGCTGCCATCACAAAATGACACCATATTTTTTTCAAAGCTCCATCAATATGGGTATCAGATGAAAGTGCTCGACTGGTAGAACATAGCAGATCATGAAAAATCCAACTCCAAGATGGCAGCAGTCCCCAAACAACTAATTATTTTTTAATGGCTCCATTCAGTTTGCCCTGTTTGTATGTATGTTTGAGTGTTTGTAGGGTTGTCCCACATTAATAGAAAATTGACCCCGTTCCTGTTGACTGATTAATCTGAAATTTGGCACATACCTTTAATTCTACTGTCATTATAAAACCGCGTATTCCATGATCTTAAAAAATTCCATTTGGCCACCGCTAAAAAATGGCTGAATGGCTTGACTTGGAGAATACACTACACCATGAACAACATAAATTCGAAAAGGTCGCCGCCACAAAATGGTCGACTATGTATGATTTGCAATCCCCTCAATATTGGTATCAAATGAAATGATTTGACTAATAGAATACAGTACATCATCAAAATATTCCGAAGAAAGTTAGATAAAAAAATAAAAAAATATAATTTTTTAAATGGTTTTAATGTAGAGGAGCTGTACTAAAAGCTAGAAAATAATTAGACGAGTTGCAGTTAATAGTTATCACATCCGTTCCTTCATTAATTTAGGGCAATGATGAGACTAGAATAAAATCGTGGGGTATATGATGAAACAACTAACTGTGGATAATGAAAATCCAACGTTTATTTCTTACCTTACCTAATTTTGTATGTATTGTAATTAGTATTCTATTAGTCAAATCATTTCATTTGATACCGATATTGGCGGCGATGTTGTTATGGTGTTTATTATGTTTCGTGTTCTCCAAGTCAAGTCATTCAGCCATTTTTTAGCGACGGCTAAATTGAATATTTCAAGATCATGGAATACGTAGTTTTATAATGACAGTAGAACTAAAGGTGTCTTCCAAATTTCAGATAAATCAGTCAACAGGAACGGGGTCAATTTTCTATTAATGTGGAACAACCCTACAAACATTCAAACATACATACAAACAGTTCAAGCTGAATGAAACCATTTAAAAATTAATTAGTTGTTTGGGGACTGCTGCCATCTTGGAGTTGGATTTTTCATGATCTGCTATGTTCTACTAGTCGAGAACTTTCTTTTGATACCAATATTGATGAGTCATTTTGTGATGGGGCCCTTTTTAGATTTGCATTTTTCATAAATTACTGTATTCTACTAGTCAATCCCTTTCATTTGATATACATATTGATGGGGTTTTGAGAAAATATGTAATCCGCCATTTTGTAGCGGCCACCATGTTAGGTTTTCAAGATCATGGAATACGTAGTTTTATAATGACACCAGCGATAAAGATGTGTTCCAAATTTCAGATCAATCGGTCAACAGGAAGGGGGTTGAATTTCTATTGATGTGGTACAGCGCTACATACAAAGTTACAAAATCACAAACATACAAACGGTTCAACCTAGATAAAACCGTTTAATAAATAAGTGCAAATCATAATTATATTACGTTTACCAAGAGAAAATTCTTTTTTTTTTCATGACTCGATTATCCGGAGTGAAAAAAAAATCTCAATACTCCGTATAATCGAGTCCGACCTGTATTTCTAATCTCATTTATAAAAACCAAGAGTTATTTCGAAAGAAGAGAACGCTCACGTACGCTCTAAATTGTAAAATTATAACAAAAGAATTGAAGTAAATATGATTCCCCAAAAACAAAAATCGAACATTTTTAATTCCAACTAGCTGACCCGGCGAACTTTGTCTCACTCAAAAGGAAATCTCAAATTGATTCACTTGCAAATAACATGTTTTCTGTTACGTGGAACACATTCGAATACTACACACGAATACAATAAAGTAAAAACGGCTCAAATCGGATCATTCCTTCCTCGGATTTTGCGCCTACCAATACATTTGACCTTCCATTTTGACTTGGGACTACGTCTAACCGGAGTATATGGGGGGTAAAATTAAAACCTAAACACAGAACATGCAGCGAAAAATGAAAGATTTCGAATGCTTATAACGCGAACATTTTTTACTGGATCGGAAAGATGTTTGCATCAACTGATAGGGAATATTTCTACGCATCTATCGCAATTAATAAAATGTTATTTTTTATTAGGGAAATAATTTAATAACTTTAAAATGTCAAGCGTTATCTAAACGCCCTAACTGCCTCGTTTTGATTGGCCCGATTTACGGTTTCCCCAACACAGCCATCAAAACCAAGCAGCCTCAGGGAAATCGGCATTGTAAAATACATGAAAGTAGGGGGACTTTTGTTCTCACCGAAATGTGTTCCCTAACACAGACTTCAAAACCAAGGTGCCTGGAGGAAATCGGCTTTGCAAATAAATGCAAACTGCGAGTACTTTTGTACTCGCTTGCCTTTGTGCAGACTATAATATGTTTCCCTAACACGAACACACTAACACTTAGGAATCTGGGAAAATCGTGCAGACACTAGAGACGAATGAACTTTCAAGTTTCAAGCAAATTCGCGGTTCGAGAAGTACGTGCACTTGAGAGATGTAAACTTCAGAGGGAAATGTAACATAAAATGATCGTTTGATAATTCTTCCGTTCTCATATTTTGTTCTAGCCATCATACCAAACGTAAAAGGTAAACGTAAAACAATTGAATTCGGAAATTGTTTCATACAATCAAGAATTTTATCAATACAAACAAATGATTGCTAATCTAAGGTAGTCCCACGTCAACCGTGCGGCTATATCATAGATATAACCCACCCATTTTTTATTTATATAGATATAGGAGTACGATATTGAGCCTGAAAATCCGTTTCCACTTTCGAACAAAGATCTTTTTCATTATTGCAAACATCGAATGGTCTAACAACGCTTATCATGATGTAATTGTAGAACATATGGGAATTCGATTTTCGATTTTCGACTCAAATTGGACCATTCCTTCCTCGGGTTTTGCGCTTACCAACGCATTTGGGCTTCCATTTTTATTTATATAGTTAAATCTTATAGACTACGCGCAAACCTGTTTTGGTGCGAGGGATAAGGTCGCACAAAAAATCGCAAAAAATAGTGTTCGCTACACAATTTGAAAAAAAAAATATGCGGTAGATAGGGGCCGCATAAAAAAGTTTCCTTATGAAAATAACGGCCTACTCATATGTGCCGATAATAAAATCAACACTTTGCTCCTTTCAATAAGCTCCTACTGACAACATAAAACAAACAAAACAAAACATGAGAGTGGGAATTAGCTGACACAGTCCCTATGTAGAGCGACGAAATACATATCAAAGATAGAAAAATAAAATAAATTCTTTTTTTTTTAAATACAAATTTCTTTTCACAAAAATAATCGCAAGTGATTTTTGATGCATTTTTTATGCGATCGCACAAAAAATCGCATAAAAAAGCCGCACAAAAACAAGTTTTACCGTATACAATAGTCTTACACTTTCAGATGTCCACAATGGATTACCACGAGTGGGAATCTATCATGGATGAACAAGTTAAGTCCGGTCGAAAAAGTTAAAAAAATGTAGTTTGTTTGGAGGTTAAAACAAAACTGAAAGGAGCGCTACACATGCACACGCGCTTGCGTAGCACACAGCTGTTTTCTGATTTGGTCCCCTTCCTTAAAGACGTAGTTCTACTTTAGAGGTTGGACACCGTGAAGCAATTCGTGTCCGTCAGATACAACCGATCCAGCATTTACAACATTGTCTTCCGTCTGAAGCAAGACGAGGGTGTCGAACGGAAGCCTGTGCGTCATTAAAGTGCCGCAGAAGTTGAAAAGGAAGACCTTGAGCAAGGTGACTCATTGTCCCGCAACTTGAAGTAGTACCTAGCCAAAATGGAAATTTTGACGTAGAACTACGTCTTTCAGGAAGGGTGCCAAATCAGAAAACAGGTCACGTTTTTATGAAATAAAGTTAATGTTAATATCTATTTTCACTGTGAACGAATTCTCATGATTTGCATACCAATCGAATCGGAAATTCTCTAAGATTTGTTTGATATGCTATACATTACAATTCGCTAATCTCTAAACTCGAACATTTCTCAACAGATCAGAAAGATGTTTGCATCAATTGAAAGGAAATATTTCTACGCGGCTATCACAACTAATAAAATTTTATTTCTCATTAGATGAACAATTGAATAACTGGAAAATTTCAAGCGTTATCTAAATGCCCTAACTGCCAAGTTTTGATTGGCCCGATTTACGGTTTCCCCAACACAGACTTCAAAATCGATGTACCTGTGGAAATCCGCTTTGCATATATACATACAAGTCGGGGGTATGTTTGTTCGCACCAAGCTGTGTTTCCCTAACACGGACTTCAAAATCAATGTGCCTGGGGGAATCCGCTTTGTCGAAACATGCAAGCCCGGGGTATTTTTCTCCCCCTTAGCTGTGTTTCCCTAACAGGGACTTCAAAATTAATGTGCCTGGGGGAATCCGCAAATACATGCAATTCGGGAGTATTTTTTTTGGTGTTGAGTACGTTTCGTACTCCCTGGTCGTTGTGCAGACCGGAATATGTTTCCCTTAAACGTACTTTTAAACTGAGAAGCCTGGGTAAATCGTCATTCCAGATACCAGAAGTGAATATACTCTCACGGTTCGAGAACTACGTAAACATTAAATGTGCAATAATTTCAGAGAATAATACAGGGTGGGCCATTTAAAGTGGATGGATTTGTTTTTGCAATAGCAAAGTAAAGAAGTGGAATTTTAAATTATTTTTTTTGAAATTCATTTATTTTGGTCCAAGGAGATTTGTTCTAACTACTTTTTGATTATGATATCTCGTAAATGACCGCAAAATGTGCCCTTTTTTCGGCATTTTCCATCACTTTGCCCAATGTTTCGGCCGATATGGCAGCAATTTCTTGTCGGATATTGTCTTTCAGCGCAGCCAGGGCCCTTGGTTTACCAGTGTATACCTTGGATTTTAAATATCCCCATAAAAAAAAGTCAGGAGGCGTCAAATCAGGTTATCTCGGTGGCCAGTCATAATCGCCGTTTATCGATATTAATCTTCCGGGGAACATTTCGCGCAATAATTTGGTCGTGGCAGCCGCTGTATGGCATGTAGCGCCATCCTGTTGGAACCAGTAATTGTCCAATTCATTTTCACGAACGTTCACGTTCACGTTCTACTATAAAAAATCGGTTATCATTGTCCGATAACGCTCCCCATTCACGGTTACCGTTGCTCCATTTTCGTTTTCAAAGAAGTACGGGCCGATGACTTTATCGGCATAAATGCCACACCACACAGTAACTTTTTGGTCGTAAAGAGGTTGCGTTTCGATGAATTGAGGGTTTTCAGTAGCATAAAACCGACAATTTTGTTTATTCACTCCTCCATTCAAGTTGAAATGCGCCTCATCAGACATTATGATTTTTTGCCAAAAGCCAAGTTATTTTGAATGTACAGCTGAACAATTTCAGCGCGTTGTTTAGGTGTGTATTGTTCCATGGTTAAAATTGTACCGAAATGACGCTTCCAACGCGGTATGACATTTGTTAATCTGACATCTCTGTCAAAAGTTATGGGGTTGCCAGATGCTTCCACTTTAAATGGCCCACCCTGTATAAAATATAATGAACGTTTGACAATTCTTCCGTTCACATATTTTGGTAGTACTATGCATCATATCAAACGTAAAAGGACGTTCATCAAATCAACTTGTAACGAAGAACTTAATCTATTACAAAAATGTCTATGCATTCTAAAATAATATTCAAAGTAGTAAACAAGTGGATTGCATTATGTAATTGCGTAGTTCTACGTCGAAACCATGCGATCGTGTCCTAGATAGAGATTTTCAGAAAAATGTAAATATTTCCGAAATTTCTCATTTAATTTATACCCATTTTCTTAAAACCAGTACTGGTGCTGGAGTCCCAAAACGTTATGAAAAGTCTTGTTGGGATTTTTTCGTAAGCGTTAGTTTGGAAATTTTAAAATACACCCACAACTCGCTATACGGCTGCTCTTTACACGGCTTTTCGTTGAACAAGCTTGGAACCGATCCGATAGAGTTTGTATGAATTTGTGTTGGAATAATTGATTCGTTATACTTTTTTTTTCTACGCGGCCCAGGAACGTATCTATGCCGTAAAGCGAGGTATGGGTGTATAGCTTGCGGGTGAAATCTATCAATCTGTTTTCTTCACAATTTTCTTGTGCACAAAAATGCATATAAATCCATCGATTTAGTTGCCTACGGTCATTGAAACAAAAATCAAGGGTTTGGGATGCAAAATTCTGATTTAATCCACCAAAAGGTACTGTCGTGCCTTTTTCATATCATATTTTTATTTGCTGGTCATCCTGGGACCATCCAGGTTATCCTAATGTGGCCGAACCCCCTTGAAATGGTCACCAATGTGCTAGTTTTGACAAATCACGAAGTTCGAGATGTCGCATGATGGGTTTGGTCGAAAAGAAGTAAAACTGTAAAACTGTAAAGTTGATTTTTCTCACTTGCTGCGATAGTAAGTGCAACTGTTTGATTGCTATTTAAACTTCTAAAGTGTCTGCTGGACTTGAAGTAATATGTTTAGCAACTGTCAATATCATTTTGATTTGTAAAAAATATGTTTTTCTACTATGCCTAAATATGGGAACTAAAATACTATTCAGAAAAATATAAATTTTGATGCAATTTTATAAGGCAATTCATTGGGAAAATTACCTTGAAATGAATGTAGAACATGTCGTATAAAAAGTTTTCTATTTAATTACATAATTCCTCCAAAATTAAAGTTCCTTTTCAGTAGTGCGTTTGATCAATTTCACCCCGGTGATCAAATGACGGTACAACAAAAATGTAGGAGACGATCGAATGATAGACATTTGCAGATTAGCGACAGACTAAAACTCGAATGAAGGGCATAATCACGTTCAGGATATGAGAGAAACATACAGTTCACGTTCGTCCAATAAAAAGTATTGGACAGTCATACTTGCTTAATCAAATATTTTTATTGTTAACACAGAACAAATATTTCAAATGGTTAACAACGCATTTTGAAACGATTATGGAATATCCATTCACAACTTGCATGAGCTAGAAGCTCTTCACGTGATACCTCGTTAGAATTGACCGCGCAACTGTTCAATGTTGTCAAATGATTATCTACGAATACGTGCGAGTGAACTTGACCATGAGCTTGCTATACCGTTAGCAGCCTTCACGAGCTGCGAACGTACGGAATGTACAGTAGATAATTCCTAAGCCAATCGAGCCTCCTCGTTTACTCGAGATAATGAAACTTCCCTTCTGTTCCGGTGTGGTGCCGACCGTTTAGGTTTTTTGTTAGGGTGGCATAAATGTGATAATATAATCTGCAGATTGGAATAGGGAGGCATGCTACGTTTTCGCATGACACGATCAATTGAGGCAATGGTGAAGACCCGCAAACAGGTTTAATTCCCCTACTTACTGAATCCATCTACGCACCAGACGGTTAAGGTGCACGCGATGCATGTCACATGTGGTGATTTCCCCTGTTTCATTACACTGCAGCTGATCAATGCAATGTTTTTTCCCTTTTCAGATTGGAAGACACCACTGGGAGTTGTTACCCGACCGCATAAACTTAAACAGAACGAACCGAAGGTGACATCAGAATCACTTGCGCTTTCTGCGTGTCGTTCGATAGCTACCGTCAACGTCATCGAAGCGAGAGCCACTACAAGGACTGATCGAGTTCAATTGCGCTAAACAAACAGACACTCAACCACCGGCATCAACAAGCAACAAGCTAATCATTGGCGCTCCGGTTCATAGCGATCAAATCAGCAAGAGTCGCCACCCGGGTTATCATTCGGTCACGCGTTCGATCGGCCACGCGTACTAATTGTCCCGTTGAGTGATTCCTCCGCAGCGAAGCGCACTATTATGCAACTGCGTTCGACCAATGCGGGTGGATTCTGACGAGTTGTCAAATGTTTTGAATTAAGCGGCCGCGCACAGTAATTTGATTGTTTTGCCCGTTTCCGAACAGTTAATCTTAATTAGTGTGCTGAGTATATAGCAGCTGTTCTTAATCAGTGGAACAAGTTGGCAGGAAAACAGTGCCCCATTATGTTGCATCAGAAGGGTGGATCGGACGAGAGGTCAGTAGAACGGCCGAGTTGAGTCGGCTGATTGATTGGGAAAAAATGTTGTTTGATTACATTGTTTACATTCTTCACAGCAATGCCAAGGGAAGACTGGAATACAACGAGCTCTCGTATTTGGTGACGAGACCGTGCCTCCATCAGGAGGAATTCCATCAGCTGTCGCAGTATGACAGAGTGAAACCCACACGTGAGTATTCCATCCAGTCAGGGTGTAATTGTCAGGATTGTAAATTTTTCATTGTACAAGAGAATTTTAACAAGCCCCATTGATATGGACAAATATTTTACAATTTTTCAATACCGATGAGCGTGGACTGTATCTTAATTGTAATTGTCTTACATAAAATAAATTAGCAGTAACAGACAACCCATAACTAAATTTATAAGGGTGGCACCGTAAACCGGGGGGGAAATTGATCACGATTTTCAGAAAAATGTGAATATTTTCAAAATATTTTTTTGTTCAAGTTATCCCCAATTATTTTTAAAACCAGTAGGGTAAATGATCTTGGTTTGTCCAGTCGAAAATATGATCATGGTTTGCCCACTTTTTTGAATGCTCTAACTCAGCGCTCCTGTGTCAAATAAGGCCTTCGAATGTTTCGAAACATATAAATGAAATTGCCTTTTACATGATTTATAGTAGTTTGATAGTATATTTTTACAAAATCACATGTTTTAAAGGATTATAAAATACACCTTCTATTTGTGTCAATGCGCCCCTCATTCGAGCTAACTTTTAATCGATCACCAGATGATTATTTGGCACGTATTCAGACCTTTTCTGGATTACAACACTTATAAATATTGTAAACATCATGCTTGCTCACCATTTGTATCGGATTTACATAGCTAAACCATTAAATTAACGCTTTTTGATGAACTCAATTCTGATCATGAGTTGTCCAATTCAATAATGTTGTTTTGTCCACATGATTTCTATGGCAACCGCTTGGCGCGCTGCAGTTTCTTCTTCTTCTTTTTGGCGTTAATAAACTTTTCAGTTCATTCGCCTCTAGCGCTGCAGTATGTTTATGTTTGTTTATGGTGTGCTTCGCGCATAGCAGAAGTATGGTTTTTCTGTGTTGATTGTGTTGAGGTGAACACTTCTAAAATGCCCAAGAAAAGGCAATATTCTGAAGAAAGCCTAAATTATGAATGAATCAATATGATTACACTAAACTCAAGCAATGATAAATGCAACATCTAATTGTGAATTCGAATGTTCGAAATTCGAATTCGAAAAAATGGAGATTTCTAAAACCGGACAAACCATGATCATTTTTTTGGGCAAACCCTGATCAGAGGTGGTCAAACCATGATCATAATTCTTCTTTAAGGAAAATCGTTAAAAAACATAAAAATTTGAATAATTTCAACACCTTATGGTAGTATTAGCAACTAGAGACTTGGGGCTTTTCAACAAACCCAAACTCGCATCGATTATGTGTGATTTTCATGAAGAAAAATCGATTTGCATTTACTAGTTGCGTAAAAACACCCCAAATTGGACAAACCAAGATCATTTACCCTACATTGCTATGATAACAAAGACGGATTTCGCGCCAACTCGTCTATGGGACTGGCATGACCCTCTCAGAACTTAATGAAACTTTCTGGGCGTGAAGACCTTACCTGATTAAGCAACTTGGCATACTTAGTTTTCCGAAAATTTATCTAGACTAACATTATTAGAATTGATTCGTTCGCTCACTTGCAAGCTTATCGGACGCATTCTTCAGTCGATCCGAAAGAGGTGTTTTTTTCACATCGATTCTATTGTGTTTTTTTCATCCGGCGCGCTTGCAAGCGTGGTGAATCTCAACCAAATAAGTGGTGTACGATCGAGACACTGAGGATCCATTCAACAGATCACATACGTCACACGGCAGCGGCAAGTAGAAGTTTTTTTCTTTTTTTTCTCCTTTCTATCATTTCTTCCACTTTCTGTGCATAACAAATACCATTGTTTCGCTTGGTGTTTACGTAATCATCAAGCGTTGGCATTAGGGTGACCATCTTCATATATATTGCACTTGAACATTTGTTGGAACTTTTTTCATTTTTGAATTTAATTTAATAAAAATTAGTTTGAATAACTATAATTTTCTACTGTAACTAAAATAGAAGTTTATCTTATTATATTTATTTTTAATTTTTTTTTATTACCAATAAATTCTGTTCATATCTAACAGTTGACGAAATTTATTACTATGGCTGAAGGCGGGGAGGATCCCGCAACGACGTCAACGTATATCTCTGATACGGAACCCCCTGAAGAACCGGAAGGTGAAGTAGAAATTGGAAGAAGAATGGAAATAGAAAATGTAATTTCTGATGATGAGGAGGATGAAGAAAAACTGGATTTTCGTCAAAAAGTATACCCTGAGGGCTCCAAAGGCCCATTCATTGTGTACTTTAGGCGAAAATCCAAACCCCTCAATGTTATTCGCATATCTAAAGAGCTGACAAAAAAATTCTCAGATGTTACCGAGATTACTCGGATGGGGCCAGACAAATTACGAGTTGTCGTCTCCAGCCGGACCCAAGCAAATGATATAACCCGTTGCGATCTCTTTGCGATTGAGTATCGCGTATACGTGCCCTGTCGTAACGTAGAAATTGACGGCGTAATCACCGAAAAGGGTTTGACCCGAAATGATATACTCAAGGATGGAGTCGGTCGCTTCAAGAACTCTTCGCTTAAAACTGTGAAGATTCTTGCATGCGACCAACTAAAATCCGTATCTATTATAAATAATAAGAGAGTTCTCAGTTCGACAAATTCTTTTCGAGTAACCTTTGAGGGTTCCGCCCTTCCAAACTTCGTTTCGATAGATGCGCTTCGTTTACCTGTTCGATTGTTTGTACCCCGGGTAATGAGTTGCAACAACTGCAAGCAACTTGGTCACACGGCCGTCTACTGTTGCAACAAAAAGCGTTGCGCAGATTGTGGAGAGAGTCATGATGGGACTTCTTGCGCAAAAGAGCGCAAGTGTCTTCATTGCGACGGGGCCCCCCGTGATCTTTCTCAATGCCCGGTGTACATACAAAGAGGGGAAAAAATCAAGCGTTCCTTAAAGGAATTTTCAAAACGGACTTATGCAGAAATGCTTAAGAATTCCGTGCCAACGACGCAGGACAATCCTTACTCCCTCCTGCAGAACGACGAGCCTGTCGCTGACGCTCCCAACGCGGGAAGTTCTGATACATCGCAGGGTGCCATCAGGAAAAGGAAAATTACTACTTTTCCATCACTCCCCAGTAAGAAGTCCGAAATTTCCCAAGTTGGATTGAAACTTCGAACCGAACGTGCTGAAAATAGACCGAAGCAAGTACCTCCTGGTTTACACGGTTCTTCTACTAACCAGGGGTCCTCAGCACGTTCCGGAACAACACCCAATACGTCTATTCCTTTTTCGCGGTCAAAGCAACAGTCACAACCTGGCTTGTTTGCGCTTTCTGACCTGATGGACAACATTTTGAATGCTTTGAATATTAATGACTCTCTTAAAAGCATAGTATTATGTTTGCTTCCGGTAGTGAGAACATTCTTGAAAGAAAAATGTGCCTTTTTAGCAGCGTTCATTTCCCTCGATGCC
This sequence comes from Toxorhynchites rutilus septentrionalis, assembly GCF_029784135.1. Lineage (NCBI taxonomy): Eukaryota > Metazoa > Arthropoda > Insecta > Diptera > Culicidae > Toxorhynchites > Toxorhynchites rutilus. The sequence goes on from NC_073745.1 coordinate 56,333,375, forward strand.
TGATTCAGTGCAAGAGGTCAAGGAATTGACCACTGTAATACAGTGGAATTGCAGAATCATCATCCCTAAACTAGATCAATTTAAATTTTTAGTTCATAACTCTAACTGTAATGTATTTTCCCTCTGTGAAACATGGCTTTCTTCAGCCGACGAGCTGAATTTCCACGATTTCAACATAATTCGCCTCGATCGAAATGACTCGTTTGGTGGCGTACTATTGGGGATTAAAAAATGTCACTCCTTCTATAGAGTCACTCTCCCATCGATGACAGGCATTGAAGTTGTTGCTTGCCAGACACAAATCAATGGCAAAGACCTCTGCATTGCTTCGATATATATCCCTCCCAGAACTACGGTAGGCCGCCATCAGTTCTTTGATACTATCGAGGCAATGCCGGAGCCGCGGTTAATCTTAGGTGATTTCAACTCCCATGGAACAGCATGGGGATCACTCTACGATGACAACCGTGCCACTTTGATTTATGATCTGTGCGACAACTTCAAATTGACAGTTTTGAATACTGGGGAAGCAACCAGAATAGCCAATCCTCCTGCACGGGCAAGCATGTTAGACATATCTATATGCTCTTCTTCGTTATCCCTGGATTGCATGTGGAAGGTAATCCAAGATCCCCATGGTAGTGATCACCTACCAATAATTTTATCGATCGCAAATGAATCAAGCTCTCGTGAGTCAGTCAATATTTCGTATGACCTCACGAAGAATATTGACTGGAGAACATTTGCGGAAATAATATCTGAAGCAATTGTTTCAATGCATGAACTTCCTCCACTCGAAGAGTATAACTTTATATCGAGTTTGATTTACGAAAGCGCACTTCAAGCTAAAAAAAAAACGTGTACCGGCTACCACTTTCCGACGTCGTCCTCCATCACTTTGGTGGGACAAGGAATGTTCAAAGGTCTACCTTGAAAAATCATCCGCTTTCAAAAAATTCTGGAAAACTGGATTAGTGGAATGGTTTCTAAAGTACCAAGCTCTAGAAGCCAAACTAAAAGGTTTGATTAAAGCAAAAAAGCGTGGATATTGGCGGAAGTTTGTCAATGGTTTGTCAAGGGAGACCGCTATGAGCACTCTTTGGAATACGGCTAGGATAATGCGTGGCTGGAACCATATAAACGAAAGTGAGGAATACTCTGACCGTTGGATTTTTAACTTTGCAAGGAAGGTTTGCCCCGACACCGTTCCTGCACAAAACGTCGTACGCGACATTCCACTTCAAAGCGATTATGAGAATTTTTCGATGGTGGAATTCTCAATTGCCCTCCTCTCATGTAACAATTCAGCTCCGGGGTCGGACAAGATTAAATTCAACTTGTTGAAGAATCTTCCCAACTTGGCAAAACAGCGTTTGCTGAACTTGTTCAACAAGTCTCTGGAGCTGAATATTGTCCCGCATGACTGGAGACAAGTGAGAGTGATAGCCATACGGAAACCCAACAAGCCGGCTTGCGATCACAACTCGTATAGGCCGATTGCAATGTTATCCTGTATTCGCAAATTGTTAGAGAAAATGATTCTACTTCGTTTGGGCAAGTGGGTCGAAACGAACAATTTGCTGTCAAATACGCAGTTTGGCTTCCGCCGAGGTAAAGGGACAAATGATTGTCTCGCGCTGCTATCTTCTGAAATCCAAATCGCATTTGCTCGCAAAGAACAAATGGCTTCCGTTTTTCTCGATATCAAAGGGGCTTTTGATTCAGTTTCCATGGAAATTCTTTCAGAGAAACTTCATAATCGTGGACTTTCACCAATTCTCAACAATTTCCTGTACAATTTACTGTCAGAAAAGCACATGATTTTCTCTCATGGCAGCTCGAAATCTTCTCGTTACAGTTTTATGGGCCTACCACAAGGCTCCTGCCTAAGCCCCCTCTTGTACAGTTTTTACGTCAATGATATGGATGATTGTCTAACTAGAGACTGCACGCTGAGACATCTTGCAGACGATGAAGTTATTTCCATCACGGGTACTAATCCCGTCGTTCTGCAAAAGTCGTTGCAAGATACCCTGAACAATCTGTTCACGTGGGCCCTCAAGCTGGGTATCGAATTCGCTACGGAGAAAACTGAAATGGTCGTTTTTTCTAGGAAGCACGAACCCGCCCAATTCCAGCTTCACCTATCCGGCAAAACGATCCAACACTCTATATTTTTCAAATACCTGGGTGTATATTTTGATTCTAAATGTACCTGGGGGAGACACATTGCGTATTTGAAACAGAAATGCCAGCAAAGAATCAATTTTCTCCAAACAATAACCGGAACATGGTGGGGTGCCCATCCAGGAGACCTCATTCAGTTGTACAAAACAACGATATTGTCAGTGTTAGAATATGGCAGTTTTTGCTTCCGATCAGCTGCCAGGATTCATATTCTCAAGCTGGAGAGAATACAATATCGTTGCTTGCGTATAGCCATGGGGTGTTTGCATTCGACACATACGATGAGTTTCGAAGTTTTGGCAGGAGTACCCCCGCTTACTCTTCGGTTCACAGAATTATCCTACAGATTTCTCATCCGTTGCAAGATTATGAATCCATTGGTGATTGATAACTTCGAAAATCTACTCCAACTGACTCCTCAGTCAAGTTTTATGTCTTTATACCTTACCCACGACGTGCACCCTTCACCAGGCATCTCTAACCAAGTTTGCTTCCCTTACTTCTGCAATTCCTCTGTCATTTTTGATCTGTCCATGCGACAAAAAATCCATGGAATCCCAGATCACCTACGCTCCGATTCTATTCCGCCGATATTTTCGGCAGAATATGGGAAAGTTGGATCTGATAAAATGTTCTTTACTGACGGTTCATTCATAAACGGGTCCACTGGCTTCGGCATCTTCAATGAAAATTCCAGTGCCTCTTTCAAACTCAAAGATCCTTGTTCCGTGTATGTCGCTGAACTGGGTGCGATATATTACGCATTAGGGATCATTGAAACATTGCCCATCGACCACTATTTTATTTTTTCAGACAGTCTCAGCTCAATAGTGGCAATCCGCTCAATGAAGATTGATAAACGCTCATCTTATTTCCTAACAAGAATAGGACAACTATTGAGTGTTTTGGTCGAAAAATTATTCAAGATTACCTTAGCATGGGTTCCCTCTCATTGCTCGATTCCGGGGAATGAGAAAGCGGACTCGCTAGCTAAGGTGGGCGCTTTAGAAGGCACTCTTTTTGAAAGGCAAATTGCTTATAACGAATTTGTTCACATTCCTCCTCCGCACACACTCGTAAGTTGGCAGCGCATGTGGAGTGGAGATGAGTTCGGTCGTTGGTTACACACGATTATCCCTAAGGTCTCGACGAGGGCATGGTTCAAGGGATTGAATGTAGGTCGTGATTTCATTCGCGTGATATCTCGGCCAGTGTTGTAAACGGTCGACATTTCTCTCAACCATCACATACTGCTCTTGCGCGAGAGTCGCAGCTCAATATGTATTGCGAATGTGACCAGGAAACATTGCTTGGTTCCAACAGTCACCTCTGAAATAAACGCACAGCCGCAAACACGACAATCAATTGAACGTTTATATATTCTCTCTTTCTGGCGAACGTACCCAGAAGAGCGGTGAAAATATGCTATTTCCATTCTACCATTCGTGCCCATAACCATCCTTTAATTCCGGCTACTTTGACTGTAGTTTTAATGTCATTTGACATTAAAACTGCAGTTGGTGTGCATTCTTCTTCTCTCTTTATTCTGCATTCAAGCGTAGCTGCACACATACATCTACCTTCTCACTTATACATCCATACACGATGGATGAAATATAGACGGATTGTTTAGATCAAAGCAACCGACAAACTATTCCCTTTCAAGTGCGAATGTGTTGAATGAACGTTTCAAGCGGTGAACGTTCCCCGTGAACACTGTTATTTAAATACGGGACGATGAACAGCTAATCAATAAGACGGAAAAAAAACCGAAATGTCATATGACATTTTTAGGTCGACGGTACTTTGACTGTTCATGTTATGATGTTCATTAATGACACAGCACATACGTCTCCATAATTAGTGATACGATGGTAACCATTACCAAGACTGATCTCGGCTTATGTCCAATCACTACAACCTAAACGCGCATCTCTATCGCATTGGGCTCGCAGCAAACAATCTTTGTGATTGTGGCGATGGCTACCACGACATCGAGCATGTTGTCTGGTCGTGTATCCGGTTCCATGCTACTCGCTCTCAGCTCTCTAGAGCACTGAGAGCAAAAGGCAGACAATCGGATATCCCCGTCCGGGATATCTTAGGTAGCCGTGATCATGATCTTCTGCTTCATCTATACCTGTTCCTCAGAAACGCCAATGTCAACGTTTAATGATGTTTCCTTCGTTGTGTCCCCGTTTCATATCCCTCCTATCCGATCGATAAACTTTTACTTAGTCGCGGCAATACATACACACACTCTTTACAGATGCATGGGCCAAAGGTTGTGCAGTCCACTGATCATTCAACAAGAGCCAAAGGTTGTACCGCTCATGACAACTCTACACGAGCTGATGTTTGCGCCGGCTAGTGACCATTCTATCCTGGATTCCTCGAGTCGAGAAGACGCACCACGCTAGATATGGGGTACAGACTAGGGGGGCGTTGCTGATTAATGGTCAGCTGCATCCCAATAGGAAGTATCCCGTGTCGGGCACATGTACAGAGCCTCGAAGACTGCAACATACCAATTATGAGAACACTTGTAATACTAACCTCGAGCCAACCGCGAGTAATCGGTTACATATTACTAACATAGTTGTAAGACAAAAATTGTCAAAATATTTGACTCCCGGCCCCGTCAGGCTAACGCCACATGTGCCTTAATAAAATATATATTTTGGGGAAAAAAAAACATATGGAAAGGGTTAAATATTTTTGATAATTTTTTTATAATTTTTTTATACTCGAAAATGGTTAGTCCTACAAAAAAGTGATCTATGGAAGAGTTTTAGAAAAATAATTGAATTTTCAGAAAAAAATGATGAAAAAATATTTTTTGAAATACTAAACTGAAAAAAATCGTCGTTTTCTCAAAATGGTCATCTCAGATTTTGATGAAATGGCAAATAAATAGTAGATAAATATGTGCCCGACAACTCTTCCATACATCGCAACCAGTGTTGCCACACGTACAGATTTATCTGGAATGGTGCAGATTTTTTCGTTATTTCTGGTACAGATTCTGTACGGTACAAAGTACAGATTTTTGTCAAAAAGTACATATAGGAACAGATTTTTTCCATTTGTGAAATTTCTTACATTTTAACAAAGCAACATTGAAGTACATGACGACTTTTACGCCGCAGTATCGCTTGGGGCTGCTGATCTTAAAAGCATTGACAATGCAAGGATTGAACAGTTTCATAAGAACGAAATTCCTTACGAAAATCGCCTGGAAGGATTCGCGTCGGACGGTGTGACGTATATTCTGCCTCAGATCAACAGATTGAATCGTTTGTTCCAGGCTGAAAAACCTGAATTCACGATGCTACATGAAGCGCTGAAAGATTTTTATTTGATCACTAATATCTGCGAGTAATCTTACGTTGTTTCAATGTCCAATGCTATTAAATATGAAGATCATTTAAAAAGCGACAAGAATTTTAGGTTGGAATAGCAGCAGAAAAATTATCAGAACAATGGACAGCGAAAGGCAGATCATTTCAAAGGACATTTGTCGCATTTTTTTTCGTGAAGCTGATTAAACAAATGAGAAAAAGATTCGATTTTGATGATTCGACGCTCAAGTCTACGGGAATGTTAAATCCCAGAAACTTTTCCAATTTGACTAGCATTAACGTTGGGTTAGAAGCGTTTCTAGGATTCTACAATGGGAATTACCAAGATGTGGAGAATTAATTATTTAGCCTAAAGATTAAAAGATAAAAGAAATCACAATTTTGGAAAACAAGCATGTGCAGGGTTGGTGGATGCCTAAGGAAATTGGATGCCTAAAAAATTGATGGTTCGGCGCTTTGATGCCTTGTTTGTAACGTTCTCACTTAGCCTCACTCCTCGGCAACTGTCGAGCGATTTCTTTTTGAATACAATCAATACGAAAATAAGCTTTGGAATCGGCTCAGCAACGATACGATGAACGCTCATCAATCACAGAATGACTTGCAAATATAATTGTAGTATTTGTAAAAATAAATAAATGAGTATTTTTTTAATGCTAATAAATTATGTTTTTCTCTACAACGAATATTTTCGATGGTACAGTTTTTTGGAAAAAAAGTACAAATGAGGAAAATTGTTGACCCCTCTGGTACATATTTAAATGTGGCAACACTGATCGCAACTTGTGCATATGAAAGGCAAAAAAGTTCTTCTAACGAAAAGTTTATCAATATTTTTTCTATAATATTTTCTATTTTTTTTTGATTGTACAATTATAAAAAAAAAACAATAACAGGTAGAAATGGATTTTTGGTGACCCTTGGATGCTAAAGTACAGCTCTCAAACAATAGTCATCTGCCAAAAATCTCTTGATCGGTCGGTCAGGTATCAAATAATTGTTGTAGATTTAGGTATCTATTAAGAGTCACTGTAAGTCACTGTAGATATGATAATAAGAAATGGATTGTATAGATACCTAAAGGTTGAATGAAATGGATCTGCAGTTGTTTGAAAAGTATCAGTCGTGACCGGCAGCAAATGTGAAGTGGCGGAGAAGAAATAGAATTATTTTGTTTCTGTGTAATCATTAGCAGAGTTCAACAAAGAAAAGTGTGACATTGTTTATCAACATGGTATTAACAATCCCAAGTGTAACCGTAATAAACTACGTCGGTTAACATCAACAGTAATAGAGAAAATACGTTTACTGGGATATACCCATCCGTTGGACGGATGGACGTATTCCGACGTCAAAGAATGTTTTAGATTGAATTACCTCCAAAAATTTCAGTTTGCGCTGCCCATTTCAGGAGTACGCTGCCCATGTTTGCATAGGAGACGTATTCACCAACACCATTAGTATTGGGAAAACGCATTATTTTTTGTTTTTTGGCCTACAAGTATAACCATTAAAATTTCCAATGAAATAATCTGTCCAGTTGAAGGATATTATCGGTAAAAAGAGAGTTTATGAAATTTTGCGGATTAAAACAATTTTTTTCCATCTGGAAAACGCTTGTGTCTTTTCATGCGGACAATCAATCGTTTCAATGAACATTTGTTCGTAAAGATAGACGTAACCAGCAGGTCACTTTGTCTGTAGTGCTAGTGCATTTACCTTTCCGATAATATTTAAAACGTCTCCGTTGATAGTTTCAGTTGTTGTCGGATAAAATCAAATAGGTTTGGAAGAAATTCCAATGAACTAACCATCACATGAAGAAATTGAAGATATTGACGATAAAAAAAAACAACTGAGAGAAGTTTTAAAGCCTTCATTTAATTCCACTGCCAGCTTCAGCTTCAAAAATCACAAAAGGATTTTATAATTTAAAAAGTTTTGGCTCTAATACTGATAGATAAACAAGACTATTGGATTAATTTGCCAGATACTCGAACAGATTAAAATTTTAAGATTTGTTGTATTAGATTAGTAAATAAAGAATTAAATATGAAATAAGTTTACAAAAATAATACCGATGTGTTTTATTGAACTTGGGTTAAATATTCAAAATAGATGTTCGCCAAATAAATTAAACAGCTGAATTTGCAGTGAAATTTCTATGAAACAACTGTATCTAACTCGTAACTCTTCGGCTGGATACCATTTAGACTGAAGAAGTATTGTTGATATTGATAACGCATGATAAAATGGACTGTTCTATTGTGAAACTGATTATTATAAAAATAAGTAAACGTAAATGACTGGTTATTTAAAGTCTGATTTGTTTTACTTACACCAACGTTATTAGTAAATGTTGAGTATGCTGAATTATTCGATGTCGAATTTGATGAGTGATAATACTAAGAACCAATATTATATATATTCTACTACTGATTTAATTGTTTCATTATGTACTTGAAAATTCAAATTCAGAAATTTAATTAGTTACAACATAAAAACGGAACTGAGAATAGTAACTACACTCTGTACAACTTCTATAAGACTAGGTGATAATATTGCTGCTTTGTGTCATTGTAAACAAATAATGCTTCAATTTATATTCTAATGTGTAGGTATTGGTGACTACAATACTCTGCATGATTTTCATATGTGTGTCTGCAAGCACTGAGCGTAAAGAATGTTTTTGTATTTTTCAAGTGTCAAGTTTCTATAAGACCAGTTACATTTTCCGTTGTTTTAGTTGTTTTGGTCAATAAATCGGGAAAATGCCGAAGGGAAAAGTGCTCACGGAGAGGAAGAAAGACAAATAGATGCATTTCACCAATAAAATGTTGGTATAAGAGAAATTGCTCGTGGGATTGGACGATCCCATCAAGTAGTGCTCAATTATTTGGTGAATCCTCAAGGATACTGTAAGAAGGAGAGAGCTCTATGTAAATCGAAGCTCTCTGACCGGGATAAGCGGAAAATACCTAGAACAGCTTCGAATACCTCAAAATCGCTTATGCAAATAAAGCAATATTTCAATTTAAATGTTACTCGGGTTACAATTCCTCAGGTTTTGGTAAAAATCCTCAGGGCTTAAAGATTAAAACTCCTCATCTTACACCATCTCACATCGAAAGACGTCTGAGTTTTGCCAAAGCTCACATGAACCGACAGTGGGACATGGTATAGTTGTGACAAAAAATATTTCCAAAAGAATACATTTTTCTATATACCATAACGAAAAGTTCTTCAATGTATAAATTATCTTCACTGACGAAAAATAGTTTCATTTAAATGGTCCTGATAGTTTCAACGGGTACTGGCGTGATTTACGGAAGAAGAAACAGTATTCTTTAACCAGGAATTTTGGTGGAGGCTCGTGCATGGTTTGGGCGGAATTCTGTGCAACCGGAAAGCTCAAGATAGCTTCTACATCATTCAAGTATTACATACATGTTCTGAAATCCTCCTAACGTTTTTGCGTGGATCATCACAAAAAATTCACATTTTAGCAAAACAATGTTACTATTCATACCAGCAAGGAAACTAAGCAATGGATTAAGGACCAAAAACTTATTTTTTTTTGACCGGCCGGCTCGCTCTGCAAACTTGAATCCTGTTGAAAATATTGGGAGAATAATTGTATGCAGAATCTACACTGAGGGGAAACGGTAAATCAGTTTTTTTTTATTAATTCGTTTATTTTTACAGGCTCAGTTACTTAAGTTTAAAGGAGCCGAATTCTTAAATATATTTTTAAAACTATATATATATATAAACAATTTTCTTACATCTATGGTTAGTAAGGTGGAAAACCGATTACTCGCGGTGTACTCGAGTTTAGAAGGGTGACATATTTTTAGGAGAAGGATGGAATATAAGGAAATTGTAACAATGTTGATGAGCACTCAATTCTTAAATCTATTCGTATATCTATAGTTTATTTACATTTCAACTTATTCTACTATTTATAGCAAGGGGACGAATTACCCGCAAAGGAAGGAAAGGAGGGTATAAGGATGTAGGGACAATCACACACGAAGATCTATAGCTTTAAGGAAAACATATATATGGGACATGTAATCAAGGTCTAACCGAGCCAACACATCTCTCACCGGCACATTGGGCTGTCTTCCTCGGGCCCGAAGGGAGTTTTCTAAATTCGATCTGGCGACCAGATACACCTCGCACGACCAAACAACGTGCTCAATGTCGTGATAACCTTGGCCACAAACGCAGAGATTGCTGCTGGCAAGATTGAAACGGAAGAGTAGTGCATCTAACGAACAGTGATTGGACATGAGTCGGGAGAAGGTGCGAATAAAGTCCCGACTCAAATCCAGACTTTTGAACCACGGTTTGAGGCTTACCTTTGGGATAATCGAGTGAAACCACCGGCCCAATTCATCTTCATTCCACTTGAGTTGCCAGTTAGCGATGGTATTTTTGCGAACTAAAGAATAAAATTCATTGAAGGCGATTTGACGCTGATATATATCGCCTTCAATTGCACCTACCTTTGCCAATGAGTCAGCCCTCTCATTACCCGGAATTGAGCAATGTGAAGGGACCCAGACAAAGGTAATGACATAACAGCGTCTGGATAAAGCACTCAAAATTTCTCGTATTCTCTCAAGGAAGTACGGCGAGTGCTTTTCCGGCCTCACTGAACGGATAGCTTCGACAGAGCTAAGACTATCCGTTACAATGTAATAGTGTTCAACAGGTCGTGAGGCGACGCTGTCCAGCGCCCAGTATATCGCTGCCAATTCAGCAATATATACCGAGCAAGGATTCTGAAGACTGTGTGAGGTGCTGAAAAATACGTTGAACACTCCAAATCCTGTGGACTCATTCATAGAGGACCCATCAGTAAAGTACATATTATCACAATTGACACGCCCATACTTTGCATTGAAGATTGTAGGAACGAACCCCAATCTAAGATAATCTGGATTTTCATGGATTTTCTTCTTCATGAACAGATCGAAATGTACAGAGGAAATGATGTAGTCAGGAAAACAAACACGGTTGGGAATATACGAAGAAGGAACAACCTGCATAGAGGTGAATTCATGATATGAACTCATGAATCTAGAATGAAAATTTAGCTCGATCAGTTGCTCAAAATTTCCGATCACCAATGGGTTCATAACCTTACACCGGATGAGGAACCGAAGAGATAATAAATTGAAGCGATCTTTTAGTGGGAGTACGCCTGCCAAAACCTCGAGACTCATGGTATGCGTTGAGGGCATACATCCCAACGCAATACGGAGACAAAGATACTGAATTCGCTCGAGTTTAATGAGGTGTGTTTTGGCAGCTGATTGAAAACAGAAACTGCCATACTCCATCACTGAGAGAATAGTTGTTCGATACAACATAATAAGATCTTCGGGATGGGCTCCCCACCAGGTGCCGGTAATTGTACGGAGAAAGTTTATTCTTTGTTGACATTTTTTACTCAGATACCTAATATGGGCCCCCCAAGTACATTTGGAGTCGAACCAGACCCCAAGATACTTGAATGACATAGCATGAGTGATCGGTTTACCCAAAAGTTGAAGCTTTGGTTTTGCTGGTCTATGCTTCCTAGAAAAAACCACCATCTCTGTTTTCTCCGTGGAGAATTCGATCCCTAGCCCAATGGCCCAGGTTGAAAAATTGTTCAAAGTATCTTGTAAGGGTCCTTGCAGGTCGGATTCGTTTGATCCTACGACAGACACCACTCCATCATCTGCAAGTTGTCTTAGGCTGCAATTTTGTGTAAGGCAATTGTCGATGTCGCTTACATAGAAGTTGTACAAAAGGGGGCTTAAACATGAGCCCTGGGGGAGGCCCATGTAAGAGACCCGACTTACTGCCGAATCTCCGTGAGAAAAGTTCAAATGTTTCTCACAAATCAAGTTATATAACATATTATTCAATAGAGACGGCAGACCCCGAGAGTGTAATTTGTCTGACAAAACCTCTATTCAAACAGAATCAAAGGCCCCCTTTATGTCCAAGAATACTGAAGCCATTTGTTTTTTTTTCGGCGTAAGCCATTTGAATTTCTGAAGAAAGCAACGCAAGACAATCATTCGTCCCCTTGCCCCTGCGGAACCCATATTGTGTATCTGAGAGTAAGCCATTCGTTTCAACCCAACGATCAAGGCGAAACAAGATCATTTTCTCCAACAATTTCCGTATACAAGACAGCATTGCTATTGGGCGGTACGAATTGAAGTCGGACGCGGGTTTTCCGGGTTTTTGAATAGCTATAACTCGTACTTGTCTCCAATCATTTGGAACAATATTATTCTCCAGAAACCGATTGAATAAGTTCAACAAGCGATGTTTCGCCACATCAGGGAGATTTTTCAGCAAGTTGAACTTAATTCTATCCGATCCCGGAGCAGAATTGTTACATGAAAGGAGAGCAAGAGAGAATTCTACCATCGAAAACTCGGAATCAAGATCGCACCTATCTTGTGGTATATCTCGAACAATTTTTTGCACAGGAGCGGAATCAGGACAAACCTTCCGTGCAAAATTAAAAATCCATCGATGTGAATATTCTCCGCTTTCATTCGTTGAAGAGCGATTTCTCATGTTTCGAGCCACTTTCCATAATTTTTTCATTGACGTTTCTCCTGACAAACCTCCCACGAAATTTCGCCAATAAGCACGTTTTTTCCCTTTGATCAAGTTTTTAAATTGATTTTCAAGGTCCAAATACGTCTGAAAATTTTCAGGGGTTCCACGTTTCCGAAAAGCTTTAAATGCATTCGATTTTTCTACATAAAGCTTGGAACATATGCTATCCCACCATGGATTGGGAGGCCTTCGACGAATAGTGGAACCTGGGATGGGTTTCGTTTGAGCGCGAACCGCGCTGTCATAGATCAAACGAGAAAGGAAGTTATACTCCTCCAATGGAGGTAAACCATCTCTGGAATTGATGGCTAGAGCAATCGCGTCCGAATATTTTTTCCAGTCAATGTGTCTTGTGAGGTCATATGCCATGTTTATAGATTCTGAAGAATTCGACCCAATGGTGATGGAAATTTTGATTGGCAAGTGATCACTACCGTTGGGGTTCTGGATTACATTCCACTTGCAATCTAACGATAGTGAATTCGAGCAAAGCGAGAGGTCAAGAGCACTTGGGTTAGCAGGAGGTTTAGGCACACGTGTTGTTTCCCCAGTGTTCAAAACGGTCATATTGAAGTTGTTACAAAGGTCATATATCAACAATGAACGATTGTCGTCGTACTGTTCCCCCCAGGCAGTTCCGTGAGAGTTGAAGTCTCCCAAGATCAATCGTGGCTCAGGAAGAAGTGAGCACATGTCATCAAGTTGTTTGCGGCTAACCGCAGCTCTCGGAAGCCAATACAAGCTGACAATACAGAGGTCTTTACCTCTGATGTTTGCATGACAAGCAACAGCTTCGATCCCTCCAATAGGTGGAAGGTCAATTCTAAAAAATGAGTGGCACTTATTGATCCCCAATCCCCAGTCATCGCGGTCCAAGCGTATAATATTAAAATCGTGGAAAGAGATATCATCTCGCGAAGAAAGCCAAGTTTCGGACAGAGCAAAAACATCACAATTGAAGTTATGAATTAAAAATTTGAATGTATCCAATTTAGGGATAAGACTACGACAATTCCACTGAAAAACAGTGATATCTCCGACCTCTCTATCTAAATTAGACATCAAGAGAGATAATCATTGCAAGGAGGGGCCATGTTTGCATCAATTGCTGTAAAATTGTCTTTAATACTGGAAGCATTGAGATGACAAGGGTTCTGATGGAGTCGGAAACATTAAAACACTTGAAGATTTGATCCAAAAGGTCAGACAACTTTATAAATCCCGATTGGGAAGTTGAGCTGGACGGAAAAACAGGGACAGTTGGGGTTTTTGATGTCCCCTGGAGTGCTGGGTCGTTCGAAGGTGAACTATTCCCACGGAAGCCAGGAGGAACCTGATTTTGCTTGTCCGCTGCACTCGATTTTTTAGGCAAGCTAACTGGGGGTATCACCGGGGGGACTTGTTCTTGAACTTTGGGAGTGGTCACATTTTTGCGCCGGGGATTCCCTTTGAAAATAAACGGTGTGCCCCCGCTAGCTGTGTCCGCTTCCATTTCATCAACTGGCAACGTGGAAAAGCTATTGTGTGTTGAGATTGGTTGTTGTTGTTGTTGGGCCAGTGGAGAAGCGCCCTTTAAAATTTCCGCAAAAGTGCGTTTCGAGCGTTCCTTTAAAGAGCGCTTCTGTTTCTCCCAGCGACTCTTGTAAGTTTCACAAGCTGAGAGCGCGTGTGGGGATCCTCCGCAATATGGACACTTATGCTCAGTCGCACTGCAGGATTTCCCCTCATGTTGCTCTCCGCAAGTGGCACAGCGCTCCTTGTTGGCACAATAATCTGAAGTGTGACCAACTGACTTGCATTTGTTGCAAGTCATGGGCTTTGGCACGAAGAGTCGCACAGGTAGTCTCAATTTGTCCACCATAACGTAGTCAGGGAGGGCGGCACCAGCAAAGGTGACTCGAAACGAGTCTGACGGCGTAAATTTAGTTTGGTCCCCATCAAGGGAGAGTTTCCCGAGTTGGCGACAGTCCAAGATCTTTACTTCCATTGAGGGAAGCTTCTTGAACTTGCCTTTTCCTTCTTTTTTTATTTGTTCGCTCGTCAGACCCGTTTCAGTTATCACCCCCTCAATTTCTACGTTATGGGAGGGTATAAATGTTCTATATTCGAGAGTGAAGTGTTGGTCAGCAACAATCTCGTTTGCGTGTTTCCGTTCATTCACGACAACCCGCAATTTGTTCGGTCTAACCCTGCGAATTTCAGATACAGAAGTGTATCTGGCCAGATCTTTCATGATCTGAATCACGTTAAGGCTTTTTCCTTTTGGTTTTGGCCGGAGGAAAACAACCCACGGGCCAGTTCCAGGTGCATCTTCTGGATAAACTCTGACACGTGGAGCGGAAACAACAGAGGGAGAAGACGAGGACGAGGACGAGGACGAGGATTGGGTTGGATCTGAAACATCAGAAGGGTGAAGCGAAATCGATGATGGGAGAGGGGGAGTGGAAGTAACAGTCGGTTCAGAAGGGAGGCTTGCTATTTTCTTAGAGGGGGGCTTGGAAGGATGAGCAGATTCGTCCCCAGAAGAATTATCTTCTTTTTGAGGGACTCGTTTATGTTTTTTCCCAGATCTTAAATGGGATTCATTATCGGAGATCTCCATCTCTGGAGATCCTCCACTATCCTCCATCTTACAAAAATTTCTGTCTTATTTCTAATATATTATTGATTTTAACAATAATCTCGAAAAAAAAATTACAAAACAAAAATAAATTATGATAATAATATTAAACAATGAACAAATGAGTTGAATAATAATATTAATATTAAATATGTGTACCTTAAAATAAAAGTTGTTCCGATACTGCGCTCTACTGCCCTAACCAGGGAGAGACAGATGCTACACGCTATGGATCAATACAATAGCGCAAGAATAGCTCACACGGTCACGTGATGATAATTCCCGTTAACGACAGCCACACGATGGCGATCCCGTTATGCCGATGTTCAACAGCCGCCAAGGGCTGCAAGCTGCAAGAGCGCTGCTTCCTTTGTTTCACTTCACAAAAGGTCAATTCGAAAGCGGACAGCAATGACCTTCACTCGTACACTATACCAATCGCACAATAGTAAAAGTGGCAACGCACAATAACGACACTGAACTTTACTCGTCAAGAGTTGGATAGCGAATGACGGTAAATCAGTTGATCGATTTAATTTTTTCATTGATAATATTTATATTTAGCTTATAGCACATTATACTGATAATTGTTGATTTTGAAGGTTATATGAAACTACGTCTGTTATGCGTACACACACTGATTTTTCGGAAACGTTTTTTCCAAAATTGCTCAAATGTTTTCGAACAAAAAATGTTTGTTCGCATGTTGAGCATACATTATGTAGAATGCGTAACAGCGAAAAAGTCGATTTTGTTCATTTTGTCGTTTACGTCTCCTATACAAACATGGGCAGTATACTTAATTCTAGGCTAGGAATTTAATATAGTTTCCAATGATTAAAATTCAAATAGAGGCATGAAGTTGTCCAAATTTGCTGAATAGCTCAATATGTTCTGGCATTTATAAAAGTGAACGACTAAGTCGACACAATTTTGAACTGCAGAATATCACCTTCAATTTCTTTTCAATTATTTTCACTTCCAGCCGCCGAATCTCTAGTCAGCGCAATTCGCGAAGTAAAATGCTGCTCATCGTTGCTGAGCTTCGTTCCGATCCTTCAATGGCTTCCAAAATACTCGCTGAAGCACGACCTGATGAGCGACGTAACTGCCGGTATAACCTGCGCTGTAATGCAAATCCCCCAGGGAATGGCATACGGACTGTTGGCCGGTGTGGAGGCCAAAGTTGGCCTCTATATGGCGTTCTTCCACTGCCTCGTGTACGCCGTGTTCGGAACGTCACGACACATTTCGATGGGAACGTTCGCTGTGGTTAGCTTGATGACGGCGAAGGTCGTCGCGACGTATTCGTCGCCCCCTGTGGAACTTGTAGGTTACTTCAGGCAGTGAAATGATTTGATGTTCATTATTTGATTAATGCTTACAGATCAATGGAACCGATCCTAGCTCCAGTGGAATCGACCCCACCGTACCACACTACACTGCAATACAGGTAGCCACTGCTCTTTCGTTCGTTGTGGGATGCTATCATGTAAGTGTGCCTTCTTGATGGTGAATATTTTGCCCACTTATGAAGCTCTTTTCAGATTGTGATGAGCGTTATCCGCTTGGGAACGCTTTCATCTCTCCTCAGCGAACCACTGGTTAGCGGGTTCACGACAGCAGCTGCTGTCCACGTGCTTGTCAGCCAGATGAAGGACCTGCTTGGGATCTCAATTCCCCGCTACAAAGGCGCCTTCAAAAACATCTATTCTCTGCGAGACATATTCGAAGGGATTCCCAACAGCAACCTCACCGCCGTCTACACTTCAGTTATTGTGATTCTTTTTATGATATTCATGAACGAGTACTTGAAACCCTGGTCATCGACAAAGTGCAAATTTCCGATTCCGGCCGAGCTGATGGTAGTCGTGGGGGGAACGCTGGCCTCCTACCTCATCGGATTGGGTCCCAACTTCGGTGTAAAGCTCGTCGGGGAGATCCCCGTGGGGTGAGTTGATAATCGAAGACAATCTTGGCGTATGTATTCTAATCCAGTTTCAATTGCAGTTTGCCACCGCCTCAATGGCCAACAATCGCCCTCCTTCGACTCGTTGCGGTGGATGCCATCGCCATCACAATCGTCAGTTACTCAATCGTGATGTCCATGGGACTCATTTTCGCGCAGAAGGAAGGCTACGATGTTCGTCCAAACCAGGAACTGATTGCGATGGGTGCCACCAACATCTTCGGGTCGTTCTTCTCGTGCATTCCGACGGCCTGTTCACTTTCCCGGTCGTTGATTCAACACCAGACCGGTGGTAAGACCCAGATAACGGGGGTGATTTCCTCGATGCTTATATTAGTAGTGTTGTTGTGGGTGGGACCATACTTCGAAACGCTTCCTCGATGCGTGCTGGCATCAATCATTTTCGTAGCGCTGAAAGGCATGCTGTGGCAGGTGCTGCACATCAAAAAGTTCCACCGCGAAGGCACCCTCGAATTGTTCGTATGGTTGGTGACGTTCCTTAGCGTAACGATCATCGACATCGACATTGGTCTACTGGTCGGTGTTGTGTTCTCTTTACTAGTTTTGTACATTAAGGGTTGGAAGTCATACTACAGCTTACTGGGAACGGTCCCCGAAACGGCGATATACGTCGATATCGGAAGCCACCAGCGCGCCGAGGAACTCCCCCACATCAAAATCTTCAAGTACTTTGGAGCGATCAATTTCGCCAGCCGTTCCGGCTTCAAGAAGGCACTCACGAAAGAGGTCGGCGTCTGTCAGAAGCTTGTCCACCGGGCATCGAAATACGATTCCGCAGGGGAAGGAGCGGGGTTGCACATCATCAAGACGGTGATCATTGATCTGTCCAGTGTTCCCCACATTGACACTGCCGCCTGTAAAACGTTCAGCGAAATCAAGAAGGAGATGAGCCGGGTTGGCGTCAACACGTTGATCGCGAATCCGGCGGATTGTGTGTATGACAAGCTGCTGCATGCAGAATCAATCGGGGAGGGAGGTTTTCATATATTCCCCACGACGCACGATGCCGTGCTGTACGCTCAGGGTTCGATGACGAGTGTCTGAGAAGGAGAATACCGATCGATCGATCAATGATGTGCCAAAGAATGATGAACTTACTTACACAGTATCAGGTACCTGTGCGACGCAGCACAGGAAACATGTGCCTTTTCTTATAGGATAAGAAATGGATAACAATAGCTCATCAGAGAAGTTGATTTTTTATAGTTTAGTACTTAAGAGAACCAAAAGTGAATCTGAAAACAACAACTTAAAAAGTGTTCAGTCAGAAAGACAAGAACAATTATTAATATTACGTTGCAGCTGTAAATCTCCCCAGCAGAATCTTGAGCATGAACATGTTTTGTTAGGAAAATCCTTTTTAGGATAGTTAGAAAAATAATCATATTTATGTTTGAATACGTATGAATTATAGTGTTACTGATACTGCTGAAGAATGGTGAGGCCACTAGTGATCTAGGAATGAAACTTATCTAGAAGAGAATCCGCGATTCGCCTATATATATATATATATATATATATATATATATATATATATATATATATATATATATATATATATATATATATAACTATGTGTCAGAATAGAAACAGAAGAAGAGTACGTTTTCCATAATAGATAGCATGATAGTATTTATTTCATCCGATTTGCCATTGTAATGTAAATAAAAACCTCACTAAAAAAGAATTCATGTAGAAGAAATCCTCTCGATCGGAGAGAGTAGCAGTAACGGTGAACCAGGGGTGGCATTCCGCATTTCGAAACGAGTGATTTTTGTTCGTTTCGACCGCTTTTGCCTTTATGTATCTCAAGTTTTGAGATTGTGATATTTTTTGAAAACTACTCACTCATACCAATGTTCACTTTGAGCAGTTCATTCGTATTTAGAAGACTAGAAAAATCATATCAGCTTAGCTTATTCTCTAGTCAAATTTTTCCCTTGCGTGCTTTAACTGAAACAAAATGATCCACAATTATTTCTAAATCAATTGCTATATCTAAATCAAGCGAATGTCGATCGAATGAATTGCCTAGCCATTGAGTCGGGCTTGGTTAATTTTAGATCGTAGATAATTTTCAATAAATTTAAGCTTGCTAAAAATGCGTTTGCACAATGCCTGTAACTGAAAACGTCAGTAAAATTCGTTGCGCCGTCTCGATGTTAAAATAGAAGAGAGAGAATATCTGAGAATAAAGTTCAAGGTGAATCTCTTTCCCTGGAGCCACCGCTTGAGGTTTGGGAACACATAATAGCCGCTGGGGGCCAAGTCTGAGAATGTGGTGGGGAAGCAACCTATTGGAATCGTAATTGGTACAACTTGGCCATCGCTTTAAAAGACATATGCGACGGTGCATTGTCGTGATGGTACAGAGTGAATGAGTGCGAGTGAGTTAGCATAACACAACGAGCGGATATCATTTATGCATAATGCTGATTTCACACTCATAAACACACAGCTCGATACAAGGAGAGGAAGTCCTCTGTATCGAGGTTTGCTACGACAAAGAAGAGTAGCATACGAGAATTTTTGTGCTAGTGCGGATATGGAAGAGTATCCAGAATTTTGGAATATAGATATACACTGCATTTATTTAAATAAACGTATATTTAAAAATTTTGATGCATTCTAAAATAATATCCGAAATGATAAACAAATGGATTGAATAATAGAATTCCGTAGTTCTACGTCGAAAACTGCGGTAGTGTCCTAGATACAACCCATTATACTTTTTTCTTCACTGAAGATAACCTATACATTGAAGAACCTTTCGTTATGGTATATAGCAAAATGTATTCTTTTGGAAACATTCTTTATCATCACATACCATGTCCCACTGTCGATTCATGTGAACTTTGGCAAAACTCAGACCTTTTCCGATGTGAGATGGTGTAAGATGAGGAGCTTTAACCTTTTAAGCCCTCTTTGTGTGAGGATTTTTTAGCAAAACATGACGAATTGTCACCCGAGTAACATTTAAATTGAAATATCACTTTATTTGCATAAGCGATTTTGAGGTATTCGAAGCTTTTTTAGCTATTTCCCGCTTATCCCGATAAGAGAGCCTCGATTTACGTTGAGCTCTCTCCTTCTTACCGTATCCTTGAGGATTCACCAAATAATTAAGCACTACTTGCACTAGTTGATCGTCCAATCCGACGAGAAATTTCTTTTACTAACATTTTCATGGCGAAATGCATTGATTCGTCTTTCTTCTCTCTCCGTGAGCACTTTTCCCTTTGGAATTTTCCAGATTTATGAAAAATAACTAAAACAACGGAAAATATAACTGGTCTTATAGAAACTTGACACTTGAAAAATACAAAAACATTCGTTTACGCTCAGCATATGAAAATCATGCAATGTATGGTAGTCACCAATACCTACACATTCTAGTAAATTGAAACATTGTTTGTTTACAATGACACAAAGCAGCAGGATCATCACCTGGTCTCATAGAAGTTGGACAGAGTGTAGTATTGATGCACGAATTTTTAAACGTGTTTTTCTCGGAACCATGTTTTTTCAGTTGGTGGTATCGATATCTCAGGATCTACTCGACCGGTTTGGCTTAAAATGGATTATCTAACGCGTTACATAGCCGTTTTTCGATGCCTTTTTTTATATTCTTGATGACCTTTTAAACACCGATTTTTCTTGAAAAATAACTCACTTTTAACAAAAATGGCCGCCATTTTGGCATTTTTTCGAATTTTCAAAAACCCCTATATGACGCTTCAGGTTTTAAACAATAATCATTGGAATTCGTTCTACGACACCCCGTTTCTTCAGACATGATTTTCGTACAGCATCTGTGTATCCAGCTTTCAACAGCGTAATAATCATTATTCGTGCACTCAAAAAATGGAAAATAAATCTTCAAATATACCTTAAACAATAATCAAAATGCTCGAATACTTCGCTTTATTTCTAACATTAAAAAAAAAAATCATGAAAAATTTAATTATTTTTCGACCTTCCAGATTGAAGCCCTTTACACTCCTATACTCTGAGAAATGAATGAATTATTGATTTCTGGTCTGTCAGACCGAGAAATCAATAATTCATTCATTTCTCAGAAAATATCAACACTACGACATTGCGATTCTCTTCAGCTTCGTTATTCGTCGTTCGTCATCGTTAAGCGTATCGCATGTGTTGGTACAAAGGGGACGTGTGCTACTTTTTTAACACTTTCGGTCTGACACACCGACGCGAGTATAGGAGTCACTTTTTTGGACAAGTGCCTTTTTTCATATTCTAGAATATTAATCAATGAAATATATAAATTAATGTTAGTGACGTGGAATATTTATAGAATATAATGCATAAGACCATTACCAGACTATTCTTATTTGATTTCAGTCCCTTTTGTGATTAGATTGAACGGATCCATATATTAACTATTCGTCGATATATTCGTCGTTAGATTCATACATTCAAAAGCAAAATATAGATGTTTGACTTTCGTATAGTTATTCGCTAAATATAATGGTCATACATATACACACTTGAGAAAAAAATTCACTTGTGGAAGAATTGTAAACAGTAAACTATAAACTAATCGGTAACTTATGGTAATTTTTTATAATTACAGTTTCGGGGATATTTTTTTTATAATGAATATAGACAAGAAAACAAGATAAAGAAAAAGAAGTTACTAGAAATCCTTTTATATCATCTTTTTATGCCCTATCTAAAAAAAGGTATTAATTCTTAGTTTACCAAGAATACAGAGACAAAGAATATTAGAAATATGTAAACTTTATATTCCAAAACCTTTATCATCTGTTAGTTATACATTCTTCTCTTCGATAAAAGACCCGAAAACAGGCAACAATTGCATGAAATGTAAAAAATATGTTTGTTTCGAGCATGCAGTTATACTATGTTCTGATTCTTACTCCAATGAAACCACAATCGATTAATACGTTCTTATGTTATTTTATAGTTCTTTATACTTTCATGAATTATATTCAGTTGCATACTTTTAATTAATAACAATAAAAGATTCGAAACTCGATATTTGTGTTGGAGTATCAAAAATTACTCTATTTTGAGGAGGCTGAATTAGATGACTATTAAAACATAATAAAGACGAAGAAAACATATGTTTTGGAGTTTTTTCATTCAATCATACCCTCTTCTTCAAATAAATGCCAATAAAGCCTGAAAAATACACAATGGCAACATTACAGAGAAGTTCAATTTTCGGTCTGTGACACCGTGCGCGAGTATACGTGTTATGATTTTGCACGCGAGAACAGGAGTGTTAAGCAATAAACCAAGGCGCGTAGAAGTATATCCTAAGGTGATCCAACTTGCTAAAACCACTCTTCAGCCATCTTGGAAGGCTACTGTGTTTCGTTTGTAAACAAAACACAATACGCTTGTGCCCAAGCTCGCTCGTGATCAGTCTGTCTCTTTCACACTTCAAGGAAAAAATTCCCCTTCTGCTTTCTTCCGTACTGTTTTCATATACCACTCCCCTAACCAACTTAGTGACGAAACGGCCTCACCTAGTACCATAGACCCGTCTTACAATTAACAATAACTGTAAAACAACGCAATTGGGTGTTTTAGTTTTGCGAGAATCAAAGTGAGGTTATTGATTTCTTGTACGGACAGAAGCAACTACTAATGATCAGTGTTGGAAAAAATCATCTTCACTATGCTCAAATGCATAGATTTTCAGGCTAGGTTGTATCGAAAACCTAGACATATTACAAACTAAAATTAAGATGACAGATCCAGGCAACTAGTGAATATGAGCAAATGAACTTTTGTTCTTCAATATGTTTTGAAGTTTATTTTCCACCCAGTGTCATTTTCATTTTGATTATTGAGGACGTCAGAATTGAATTTCATTTCAGCCAAATGAAAATAAGCTGTTGTTTACTTCTAACCTGAGACTGCAGTGTGCGGTTGGTTTTTATTTAGTTCGGACTTTTATTGTACTTATGTCCTTCCCAATCAACGCAGGCAAAATTATGATATGTTATCCAGTTGGTCATCTAGTCTAGAAGTAAACGTTTATCAATTGCAATACAGCGCAAATGCCTTGACGGTAGCTACAACCACTCGTTGTATCCATTCTGCACATGTCGTTGCTACCGTCTCGCCAAATAAAATTTATTTTTAAACTCAAATTCTTGTCAGAACGAATATCGTTTCGAATGTGATGATTATCAATTTGTTGCTTTTGATATTCAAAGTATCAATAACAGCGAAGTTATGAACCCCACTCAATATCGCATTCATTCATTATAGGAAATTTGTTCATGCATCAGCAATATGAACGAAATGAACTCCTTTGTTATTGTCTTCAATGAGGGCAGTGTGATTCAAGCTGAAAAAAAGTCATTTACACTGAAATAAAATCATATTCGTTACTCGTGAATATTTGTTGATATTCTATAACACTGCAAATGATTAATGTTTTTTTACTCAATTGAAAGATGAAATAAAATACGGGGGAAAAATTTGCAATAGAAAATTCTTGGATTAGTGGAGGCGATCTAGCGTAGTGGTAACATCCATTCCTCTCTAGCTAAAGGTCACGAGTTCAATTCTCACTTCCGACATTCTTCCAAAAAATGGGAGTAATGTGACGAACCAGCCAAAAAAGTTGAAAGTCACTATAATACAGATCAAGAAAATTCTTGGATTTTGGCGCCACAAAAAGTCAGCATACAATGAGAACTCCACGTGAATCGAAGCTCACTGACCGAGATAAACGGGAAATAGTTAGAACAGCCTCGAATACCTTAAACTCGCTCATGCAAATAAATCAATATTTAAATTTAAATGTTTACCGGGAGACAATTCGTTTTGGTAAAAAGACAAACGTTTTGGTAAAAAATCTATACATAAAGAGAGCTAAAAAGGTTAAAACTCCTAATCTTGCACCATCACACATCGAAAGACGTCTGAGTTTTGCCAAAACTCACATGGACCAACAGAGGGACATGGTATGTTATGACAAAGAATGTTTTCAAAAGAATACATTTTGCTATATACCATAACGACAATATCTTAAATGAAAGATGGTATTGTTTTACTTTTCACTTAGCTAATTTTTCTTCAGAAACGAAAAAAGTTCAATTTGGATGGTACAGGAACAGTATTTTTCAACCAGTAACTATGGTGGAGGCTCGTACATGGTTTGGGCGGGATTCTGTGCGACCGGGAAACTCAATATAGCTTCCACATTCTTCAAAATGGATAGCAAGGATTACATACATGTTCTGTAATCCTCTCTCCTACCGTTTTTGCCTAGCTATGGTTGCAAAAAAAAA
This sequence comes from Toxorhynchites rutilus septentrionalis, assembly GCF_029784135.1. Taxonomy (NCBI): domain Eukaryota; kingdom Metazoa; phylum Arthropoda; class Insecta; order Diptera; family Culicidae; genus Toxorhynchites; species Toxorhynchites rutilus. The sequence continues at coordinate 56,357,468 of NC_073745.1, forward strand.
ACACAATTTCAGTCAGCATAAAAACTAAGCAATGGGTTAAGGGTCAAAAACTTGACTTATTGGACTGGCCGGCTCGCTCTCCAGACTTGAATCCTTTGGAAAATATTTGGAGGATCCTAGTATGCAGGATCTACGCTAAGGGAAAGCAGTACACCACGGTTGCTGAACTCAAGGTCGCAATTTCTGAGACATAGAAAATATCGAGAAATGCGACTCTTTTGAACGATATTGACGTTACATATACTTTATCCTAACCGTTCAAAAATATATGAAAATATCTTGTTGAAATTCCGAATATTTGTTTCAAAACAAAATATATTCAAGGTGGTCTTATAGAAGTTGAGCAGAGTGTAGAACCATTATTTCACCTCAGCAGGAACTGGGAATGGTCATTCATATTCTCGATCTGCAAAATTAGTTATATGGTTTGACCTCACATGATATCCGGGAAATGGCATTTGAATTGACCGGAAAAAATAAGTTTCCCCATCCGTTCGATGTCACGTTCAATAATCATTGTCACCGAATATCTGACGTAGGTTTAAAATTTAGTTGCTGAAAAAGGCATTGTATGGTCTCAATGCAATTCTTCTGGTCTGGCTTCTGTCCAAGACACCTGGTACTGATCCCAGAACACTGTTTTGATTGAAATATTATCCTGACTTACTTTACATAAACATAAGTATGTTTTTTTTCGATTAAACGCACACATTATTCAAATCACCCCAGATGAAATTTCAATCTCAAAAAATCATCTCTTTTATTTTATTATATTTTTGATAGTATATCAATATATATAAAAATGGATTTCTGTCTGTCTGTCTGATTCTTATGGACTCGGAAACTACTGGACCGATCGACATGAAAATTGGTATGTAGGGGGTTTTGGAACCGGGGAGGATTTTCATGACAGTTTGAGACTCCTCCTCCCTCTCTAAGGGTTAGTTAGAGTTAGAAACACAAATTTCTACATTACTCGAGAATTAATCAAGCAAATGAAACCCAATTTGGCATGTGGAGGTTTTAGGGTGCAATAAATGTTTCTAACGAGTGTTAAATAAAAAATGAGAATTTTTTCAATACCTTTCAGTAACTCAAATAAAGAGCGTAAAATTTTCTTTCTCCAAGAAAATTGCTCTTTGGGCTCCCCAGAAACAGTAGACGTGTTTGGTTTTGCTAGTTTGAATTTAGTCAATGCAAAGATGGCGTCGAAACAGCACGTGCTCCTCGAACGCATTGTACGGTTCTACGAAACGCATTTCCAGCAAGGAAAAAAGTTCACGGTGGCACATTTTAAGGAAGAAAATGTACCTGTCAGTACGGTATATCGTATCCTGGGTTCCCTGGACGTAGAGCGGAAGGTCGGAAGTGGTCATCCGGTGACGATAATGACGAAGCAGAGGAAGACATCGTTATAGAAGCTGTTTGAGAACAAGGACGCCGGTCGGTAATATGGCTGCTCCCACGTATTGATCCATCGGACCCTCAAGATGGAAGGAATCGTCTGCAGGAAGAAGACGAGGTCGCAGGAGAACACGGAGGTGCAGATTGAGACGGTTAAATCACAGTGTCGGTGGATGACCAAAAAATACCGCGGGACGTCTTTTGTTCTGGACGACGAAAGCTATTTTCCGCTGTCCAAAACGCATATTCCAGGAAATGACAATTACTACTCCAGCGACAAGTCATCCACACCGCCTGAAGTGAAATACAATTTCAAGCACAAGTTTGGAAAAAAAGGTTATGTTGTGCATCGCCATTTCCGACCGGGGCATTTCAACGCCTTGGTTTAAGCCGAGCGGTCCGGCAATCAACCAACAAATCTATCGAGAAGAGTGCCTCGATAAAATCCTTCTGCCGTTCCTGAACGAGCATCACGCGGATGGGAAGTACGTCTTCTGGCCGGACAAGGCGTCTTCCCATTACGCCAAGAAGACGCTGGCGTATCTTGAGGAGAAAAAAATACCGTTCGTGCCGAAAGATCGTAACCCAACAAACTTGCCTCAGTGCCGCCCAATAGAGGATTTCTTTGGCTCACTCAGTGCCCTAGTTTATAAAAACAATTGGAGGGCCAAGGACACGAAGCAACTGACTACAAGAATCCGGAATTGTATCCGGAAAATGGACGTAAGTGCCGTACAACGTTCTTGTGAGAGCATCGCGACAAAGTTGCATCGAACAGCAGACCACGGCCCTTACTCAAACATTCACTGACATTTTTTTGAAGAAAATACATTATGTTATTAATAAAAAATACTGAAATCGATGAAAAAAAAAAATTTTATATGTGATTGAAAAAATTCTCATTTTTTATTTAACACCCGTTATGGTGGTTAGACACTCCACCCCTTTCTCAAAGGGGGGCTGCCATACAAATGAAACACAAATTTCTGCATTATTCGAGAATTAATCAAGCAAACCAAACCAATTTTGGCATGTGAAGGTTTTAGGGTGCAATAAATGTTTTTACGGTGGTTAGATACTCCTCCCCCCTCTCTTAGTGGAGGCCGCCATGCAAATGGAACACAAATTTTTGTATTACTCGAGAACTAATCAAGTAAATGAAACCAAATTTGGCATGTGGAGGTTTTAGGATGTAATAAATTTTTCTATGGTGGTTCGACACTCCTCCCCCTCTCTTAGGGTGGGCTGTCATACAAACGAAAAACAAATTTCTGCATAACTCGAAAACTAATCAAGCAAATGGAGCCAAATTTGGCATATGACACGAAATGTTTCTGTGGAGAATAGACACTCCTCCCAATCTCTAAGGGCAGAAGAGGGGAGGGGTCTGTCTTTATTCTATCATATTTTCTGTATCAAACATTTATTCCTTGTAACGGAGAGACATGTTATTTACAAGTGGTTGAAAAATCTTGAACGAGAATTGTGTCTGAAAATAATCTGATATTATAATGATGAGTTTTGGTAGAAGTACTAGAAATTTTATAGTGAAAGGTAATTTCAACGGGGTCGATTAGAAGATCAATCAATGAACAGTTCTGCAATTGGACTCATGAACTTGCGCTTAGCAAGAAAACGTGAATGTTTGAAGGTATTGTTAACAAAAAAACAAATTTTAGGCGGGACGAAGTTTGCCGGGTCAGCTACTTTTATATATTATATGTTTGGTAGCCTGATACAACAATTGAACATTATTAATTGGGAGGAAAAAATATAGCTCAGTGTACAATTTTTTTATTTAGACCGTATTGGTTAGGAAATATTAGGCGATTTGCTTAGGAGATCCAAATCGCCCCCACTTGCCCTGCTAGCGAAGAACAATACTCATAAAATACGAATAATCGCTAGGCATGTTTGTCAACCAAAGTATGGAAGAGCGGAGAATGTGGACGATCCCAACCCTGGCACGACAATAGGGCTCTTGCTACACATACATGCAGAGCATGTGTTGGGCACACATTCGCTTGTTTACATTCGTAGTGTCTATGCAGCAGAAGCGGATTTTTATCAATCGGCGTTCTTGTAGATGATTTAAATAGAGTTACGGTCATTCTAATAGTGCATAGAGCTAACATGAACTTTGTGAAACAGTTAGGCAAGCTATTTTATGAGCAAGAGTTTTTGTGTAACGCATATTATTTAGTTTACTAGCACCTATTTCGCGATGTTCATTGAGCGACTCTCCCATTAGATTGGAATCGAAAAATTGGCAGAAAAAGGATTATCAACATTTTCGCACCTAGATCAAAGTCACAGAGTCTCGAGCTCACGTTTGAATGCTTCCTTGTATTTCCATGAATAGGTCAATCGATGGATTTTTTCCGTTTCCGATAAATTTTCTTATAAACGTATTTAGCTTCTCCGCAGAGCATTCGGGTACTCGGAAATCATATCTGAGAGTTGGTTGATATTTCAGGCTGAAAATGTCCTTAATTTCAACATAATCAACTGCTTTTTTGGCGGAACTAGCCGCCGATTAAGGATATCTGCACACGAATATTCATTATAGTTTATTCTTTCACGAGACCAGCAAAAAGCTTAAAACCTAAATGGGAGCACACTTCACCTAATCCGGCTATACAATCGCAATGTGCAGTTTGCACTATTTCTGTGAAAATTTTTGAATAATCAATCTGCTTCCATTGATATGAATCATGGCCAAAACAGAAATTTCTATTTTTCCCCGTGTGTATGGCTTTGACGCTAAAAGTAAATATTTTTATGTGAAGAAACATATATTCGCATGTTATTCATATAGATTAGCGCGTAATCTTTATAACTATTTCGCTAAAATAATTATTTAAACAAAGCTCAATCTTGTCGCTCCATATAATTCCTATGGAGCGATCACTTTTGCCTGCCCAACAGATCACTAATACATATGCACGCTGCAAGCGCCCTATGGATTGCTAAGCCATAATTTACTACCCACAGTATGTTACTCCCCGAGCAATGGAAAACTACAGAAGAGGAGATAACAGTGGAGATCTGCTGAGAAGTTCATTCTTTGAATTGGACACTTTCTACACTTTCCTCATTCTGTTTACCAACAAAAGGAGACGATGATATTTTGATTTGGATCCGTGGTGTCTTGTATTCCTTCAAAATTTACACAAAAGATAGAGCTTCTTCGGGTACCTGCTTGGAGAGTTACATAGAGCATCCCCACATTCTGAAAGCATCAATGAATGTTCAGCTTAGAAGTACAGAGTGATTGTCTTGAAGTGTTACTAATTAGGAAGCACTTCCAAATTTCGGATTTCTTATTGATCTGTGAGATACTAGCGAGCCATTATTGGGTGAGCATAAAGTGGGAACGTTTTTGTTTCAGTCATTGTTGGTTAACACGCATCTTTTTGTCACCAAATGCAACCACGTCCACACGATTTCAGAGAATTTTATTCCTAAACACGAAGGAGTTTACTTTGACTGCACAATCTGAAAGTGCAATACCAATGGACGCATCATTGCTAGCACTTCAACACAATCATCTTGTGAACCTCAAACATGGGCGAATATGATGTTTTTTGCTTCCAATATGAATTTTGTCTTACTCCAGACATCTAAAAAAACAGAAGATTTAAAGGGTGTGTCACATCAAATTGCATCACGGAAAAAACGCTGTAGAAATTCGCCCAGTAGACCGATCCTTTTTAAAATTTTAGACAGTAAAATAAAAACTATTAAACAACTTTTGGCATTTTCTTTTTGTTCATACTTCGAACCCAAGCCCGTATGCTCGCACCTTCCTCTTTACCCCGTCCATAAGGTTCTGTACAACGTCAGGTTGTAGTTTTTTTTGAACAGAAATCCATTTTCTCTTGAAGTACGCCTCCGATTTGACAACTTTTGGGTTCTTCCGGAGGGCCTGCTTCATAATCGCCCAATATTTCTCTATTGGGCGAAGCTCCGGCGCGTTGGGCGGGTTCATTTCCTTTGGCACGAAGGTGACCCCGTTGGCTTCGTACCACTCCAACACGTCCTTTGAATAATGGCACGAAGCGAGATCCGGCCAGAAGATGGTCGGGCCCTCGTGCTGCTTCAATAGTGGTAGTAAGCGCTTCTGTAGGCACTCCTTAAGGTAAACTTGTCCGTTTACCGTGCCGGTCATCACGAAGGGGGCGCTCCGATTTCCGCAAGAGCAGATCGCTTGCCACACCATGTACATTTTGGCAAACTTGGATAGTTTCTGCTTGCGAATCTCCTCCGGAACGCTGGATTTGTCCTCTGCGGAGAAGAACAACAGGCCCGGCAGCTGACGAAAGTCCGCTTTGACGTAGGTTTCGTCGTCCATTACCAGGCAATGCGGCTTCGTCAGCATTTCGGTGTACAGCTTCCGGGCTCGCGTCTTCCACACCATGTTTTGCCTTTCGTCGCGGTTAGGAGCCTTCTGAACCTTGTATGTACGCAGGCCCTCCCGCTGAACGAATGAACTTGACAAATTCAGCTTATTGGAGACATCCCGGACCGAACTTCTCGGATCACGTCTAAACTGCTTAACTACGCGCTTGTGATCTTTTTCACTGACGGAGCATCCATTTTTGCCGTTCTTCACCTTCCGGTCGATGGTTAGATTCTCGAAGTATCGTTTTAGTACTCTGCTGACCGTGGATTGGACGATTCCCAGCATCTTACCGATGTCCCGATGTGACAACTCCGTATTCTCGAAATGAGTGCGCAGGATTAATTCACGACGCTCTTTTTCGTTCGACGACATTTTTTCAAATTTACGAAAAATTGACAGTGAATCATGGCCAACGTGATCTATACACTCTTATCTGATTATAAGCGAAAGTTGAAGATATAATTCCTAAAAATTAAATTTCTACAGCGTTTTTTCTGTGATGCAATTTGATGTGATACACCCTTTACTCACACTTAAGCTCGCTGGAAAGTTCGAAACAAGTTTTTTTTCCCTGTTGGGTGTGAACCACTGCGTCCATTACTTTGAACTATTGTGGTATACCCCTTTTTTATACTACACTTCAAGCTTATCTACTACTTATTGATGAAGGAGTAGACTGAAAGCTATAGCGGGATAGGTGCCAATCAGGAATAATCTGTTTGATAAAATTTATAATCCTGATCGGCGACGCAGACCAAATTTCCTTGGGCTCCAGAATAGCTTTATCAAGGTGTTGAAGTCTGCGTCTAGTTAGAGCTCCGCAGTTACAGAGCAAATGTTCCGAGGTTTCGCTCTCGGCATTACAAAAGTGACAAATATCATCTTATGCCAAACCTATGTTCTTAAGATGGTATTTACTCGGGCAGTGTCCTGTTACAAGACCAGTGAATGTGCTTAAGTCTTTTTTATTAAGGCTTAGCAGCTGTTGAGTAATTTTAATACTCGGCGTAATAATATTTTTCGCCTGTTTAAGTTTTGCAGCCATCCAATTGGCTGTCACTTCCCGGTCTTCCCATTTTTTCAGCTCGTTTTTCAACACACAGTCGAAGAGTCCACAGAATGGTTCTGGACCAGTGAATGGTGAGTTTGAGCCGTTCCTGTCAAGTTCATCTGCTCGCTCGTTGCCCTCTATACCACAATGGCCAGGAATCCAGTACAATTGTACCGAAATTATCTGACTTAATTGCCGTAAAAAGGAAATGCATTCCCAGACAATTTTTGAAGAGCACTTGAAGGCATTTAGAGCTTTAAGTGCCGCTTGCCTGTCAGGGAATATGCAGATGTTAGCATGTCTATACTTTCTTTTGAGGCAGACATTTAGACATTCTATTATTGCAGCTATTTCTGCCTGAAAAACTGTTGGCCAGTTTTCCATAGCCACAGAGATTTTTGTTCTGGGACCATACACTCCGGCACCTGTTCTGATTTCCATTTTCGACCCTTCAGTGTAGAACATCCCATACTGAGCGAGAATGTTCGATCACTCTGTATGGAATGTCATAATTGGTCCTAGGTTCCATCCAATCATTGTTCATCTCTGAGGCTGGTCCAATGGGTAAAAGATTCAGGATGCTCAAGTGACCAGTTTTGTCCCCGTCTAGTTTTTTTTTCCATCTTTTAAGCTTTAGAGCGCTTTTTTAGCCTCTAGCTGAACATATTGGTTCAAAGGTACCAGGTGAAGGATAGTCTCCAATGCCTTTGAGGGTGTACTTCGCATTGCTCCAGTAATTGCAACGCATGCTAGTCGTTGGAGTTTGTTTAGCTTTTTTGTAGCTACAGTTTCCTTAGTCTTTGGCCACCATACAAGTGAGGCATAGGTTATCCTAGGCCGCACAATTGCAGTGTTAATCCACATAACCATTTTTGGTTTAAGGCCCCATGTTCTTCCTATCATTTTAGAGCATGCCCATAGAGCTGAGTTGGCCTTGCTGATTATTGAATCTAAGTGCGTGTTCCAGTTTAATTTAGCATCTAAGATTACACCTAGATATTTCAATGAAGCGTTGCGTTTTATTTCCTCTTCCCCAAGATGTAGAAACTGCAGATGCAGTTTTTCTTTTTGGTGAACGAAATAATTGTTGTTTTTGAGGGATTTATGGTCAGACCTTCTGTGATACACCAAGATTGTGTAAAGTTTAAGGCCATCTGCATTCTGCTCGATAACACGTCGTCAAACTTGCCTCGTACCATTATGACTAGATCATCGGCAAAGCCCACAACTTCGAATCCTTTTACCTCTAAACTTATCAGAAGTTCGTCAACTACAAGTGACCAAAGGAGGGGTGATAAAACCCCTCCTTGTGGGCAACCTTTCGTTGCAATCACATATGTTGACGACCCGCCCAGCTCCGAGGTGATTCGTCTATGTATGACCATGCCCTGAATCCATTTGGATCCATTATTTGCAGTTATCGAAGCGTCTTTTTCTCATTGCTTGTGTCATTGATAGATAAGAAGCATTATCAAAGGCACCTTCGATGTCAAGAAAGGCGCATAGAGCGGTTTCTTTTGACAAGAGAGATTTTTCAATTTTTGTTACAAGCGTGTGTAGCGTTGTTACTGTGGATTTGCCCGATTGGTAGACAAACTGGTATTTAGATAATGCGCATTTGAACATGAATACAGACTTTATGTATTCATACAATACTTTTTCCATAGTTTTCAGCACTATTGATGATAAACTAATTGGTCTGAATGCCTTTGGAAGTGATTTGTCACGATTCCCCGCTTTCGGAATGAAAACTACTTTAACAAGTCTCCATATCGAAGGAATGTGCTCTAGTATCAGGCTTGCCTCAAAAATCTCGATTAGAGGTGGAATTAGTTTTGATTCTCCATTTTGAAACAGGGCTGGAAAAATTCCATCTGCACCTGCAGATTTGTAAGGTAGAAAGGATCTCACCGCGTTAACTACTCTGGCTCTCGTGAAGACTAACCCAGCAACTATGTTGACTTCCCTCGCACTTTCAGGTCTTGTGGGGTGACATCGAGAGCATTTTGTGTCGCCATTATAGCCCGGATTTGTATTCGAGTGGACAGATGTAGATCCCGGAAAGTGAGTCTTCATCAGTAAGTCTAGTACTTCTGAGGGAGTTTTTGTAAACGAACCGTCGTCCTTTTGAATGGAACCTAGCCTGTTTGAGTGGTCTTTTGCCAGAGTCTTATTGAGTCTAGCTACGGTTGGAGTACTTTCAATGCTTTCGCAGTTATATACCCAGGATTTTCGTTTGGATCTTCTCAGTTTTCTGCTGTATTCAGTTAGAGCCGTTTTGTATTGAGACCAGTCTGAAGTAATTTTTGCTCTGTTGAACAGTTTCCGCGCTGTTTTGCGAAGCTGTTCAAGTCTTTTATTCCACCAAGGAACGTTTCTTGTCGAAGAAACTTTTCTTAGTGGGCAATTGTTGTTGTAGACAGAGACTATCGTTTCGTTTAATTATTTCGAAGCTGATTCAAGCTGCTGAATCGACTGTATTTTTGAGTTCAGAGTTTTTGACTCGAGTTCAAGGGAATACCGATCCCAGTTGGTTTTTTTGGAATCTCGGTATTCTCGCTGAACTGTCATGCCACCATCCCATTCACAAGTAATGTGTCTATGATCAGACAAAGACGCCTCTTCGGAAACGTGCCAGTTATGAATCTTGTTTAGTTGCACAGGGCTGCACAGCGTTAGGTCTAAGACTTCTTGTCTGATTGCGTTTATGAATGTTGGTTCATTTCCTTTATTAGCAATATCTATGTTGTTTGACGAGAGAAATTCTAAAAGACACTCACTCGATAGTCGATAGTTAATGTCGGTACTTGCCCACATTGTGTGATCAGCGTTGGCATCACATCCGATAATGAAGTCCTTGTTGATTTCCCTACAGTAATTAACAAACGCCGCTACCTCTCGTGGGGGAACCTCAGGAACGTCGCCAGGAAAGTAAGCCGACGCAATTACGATGTCGGATCTTCCTTTGGCGGTTGGTACTTCCACTCTGATTGCGACGATGTCCCTTTGAATGAACTCTGTAATAGGAAAGCATTTAATGTTTGCATTTACTAAGACAGCAGCTCTTGGGGAGTCATGCTTGTCATCGTAGAACAACTTACATGAATCTGTTTGAATACCTAGTATTCTTCCTTTGTGAACCCAAGGCTCTTGAATGAGAGCTAGATCCACAGCGTCTTTTGTAAACCTCCTGGATAACACGCTCGACGCTGCTTTAGCGTGATGGAGGTTTATTTGCAAAACTTTAGTGTTCTGCATTAGGTTGGGTTGACCGATCCGGGGGTTTACTTGGGAGAATCGGAGCCCCATCTGTTTTGTTGGAATTATGGTCAGATTTTTTGCTTGTTCCAGTGTCCATGCTCGTTTTGGATCTGGCGTGATGGGGGGTTTGAAGAAACTCACTTCACTTGACGTAGTTGAAGTTCCTACCCTTTTTGCGATTGCTTTTAAGTTTGAATCGCTTGGGCCAGGAACAGTCAGATTGTCAAGTTCCTTGTTTTTCGGAGAAACTTCTTGAGGAAACTTCGATTTACCAGAAACCCTGCTGATGACTTTTCGAGCATTTTGTGGCTCCTCAAGTATGGAGTCACTGGGCTCTGAACACTCCAGATTACCTGGGTTTTTGGAGTTATGAAGTTTCTCGTTTCTTGACACCAGATCTCCTTCGAGCACACTGGAGTTTTTTGAGTTGTGGTTTGGCGCTGATTTGGATTAGTTTTCCTCAGCTTAGTTTCGCCAAATCGGAAGTTTATTTTGAAGTGGTTGCTAACAAGATGACGCATTGAAGCTTCATCGACTGTTAGCGTCCACTCCGCGTGGATTTCATTGGGATTGGATCTCTTGAGCATTCGCCATTTATCGGTGGAGAGATTCTCGTTCTTGCTCTCAATGAGGCTTTTGAGTCTCTCGTCGCTGTATGTTGCACTTTGTGGAACAAAGGCATGAAGAATCTCTGGACGCGGAATGGTTTTTGCGTCTAGAGTAACCAGTTTTATGTTATCCTCCAGGGTTACCATGGGAACCACTTTCTTCAACCGTTCCGAGGTTTGATGGTCTTTACAAGAAAGTATTAGATAACCCGACTTATATGAGCAGTTGAAAAACTTGGATTTCACCGGTTCATTTCTTTGTTGCTCTATAGCAGTGAGTAGAGCATTCTGAATGGGATCTAGTTGAGCTGTAGTCAGTTCAGTGTTGGGATAGTTCTCCGGGAGAATACCAACTTTGATCTGCTCTAAGGCTTCTTTGAAGGACATTCCAGATTCGATAGTGGTTGTTGTGGTATTGTTTTGAAGAATGTTTTGTGCAACTTTTTTCTGCTCATTCTGTCCCGCTCTTTGTCGGGGGCAGAGATTTTGCTTCGATTTTTGACGTAGAACTACGTCTTTCATTAAGGGTGCCAAATCAGAAAACAGGTCACGTTTTTATGAAATTAAGTTAACGTTAATAACTATTTTTGCCACGAACGGATTTTGGCGATTTACATACTAAACGAATCGGAAATTCCGTAAGATTTGTTTATTATGCTATACATTATAATCCCCTGGTTTGTAAATGGTTAAAATTCATGAAAACTTTAAACTGTCCATTCGTGTGCTTTCCCGAACAGAGCTGTCAATAACGAGCAACTCATCGACGACCAACGGAGGGGAAATCGTAGGATCTAAAGTCTCCGCGAACAAAGGAAAAGTAGAAGAATGAAGGGGAATACTTGCCTAGAGTATAAACAGTGGATCTCGCTGAGGCAAGCTTTCATTCGGCATCGGACTGTTGAGCAATCCAGTACACTTTGCTTTCGCTGCTCTTCGATCTAAGATTGGACCCCACCAGTGGTAATCCAACTTGGATATCGTCGTTTGTTTTTTCTGTTCATTTTTCGCGTTATTCGTATCGTGTGTTTTTCTTTCCGCGTCATAGATTGGACGCTTCGTTTAGTGTGTGATGAGCAAGAAGAAGGGGAAGGCAGGCTCGAGCCCTGCAAAAACGAACGCATTGCCAGTGGCAATAACATTTTGAGGCAAGCGTCATCTAATGATGCACGCGATGTTGGTGCAGTGAAAAGCGCTCGCACTGAACCGAGCCTTCGTGAGTGTGACACCGCATCGAACAACAGCGAAGTAGGCGATTTCGGCGAGTCGGTCGAAAATGTAAACGCCGTTACGCTGGCAGTTACGCAATCAAGCTCTCCCCGCTGGTGGTGAAGGCGGTGACTCTTGACAAACTCATCAGCGAATTCGCATCGATGGGTGTTGCAGCAGAGTACAATCTGTGTGGCATAATTCAGTCTTTTTCCAAGCAGTTAAGATTGTTTGTTTTCCGTCATCATAAGGGCATCGTTGGTGCCTTTGAGAAAGCATCAATGCATTAAACTGACGTTATAGCGAAGCAGACGTTAAGGTTGTGCGCCAAAAAAATATTTTGGGAATACCAAGCATCTTGGATGTCTTACTGGAATGTTATAAGTTATTTGGGTTCGCGTACCAGTCGTAGAACTGCCTTCAACTTGGATTGCATTTGCTCTAATATGGATCATAATGAAGCATTGATACTGTTTTCGAGGTTGTTATTAATAAAAAGAGTTTATTTTGCTTGTTTAGTCACCAAGGAAGTAAATGTTCTGGAATTTTGTATGTGATTAGGTTTCGCTTGCCAGTAGCAAAAATTCCTCCACTAAGGGTGACAGCTGCGCTTCTCTCGAGCATGAGAAAGTTATGCAACTCTTTTCGAGGCCAGTAATATTAACAGAAGCGTTTCTTTTGAGAATAGCGCAAAATGCTAGAAGTGTTTATATTCCTAGTAGTTTCAAGCCACCAATGTAAACCAAGAAATAAATTGCGACATACGATCAGCTAGTGTATTGTTTTGCGAGGGCAAGAATGAATCATAAATCATTTATCGTCAACTGATTCTACAATGAAAAAAAACCTTTCAGAGATTATTCCACTAAGCAGTTGTTTCTAAAGTTTCACAGCATTATAGAATAATATCCGAAGGTATAAACAAGCGACTTATATAAAATAACAGCGTAGTTCTACGTCAACAATGCGGTCGTATCTTGGACACAACCTCCTATATTTTTTTAAGAATCGGTTTTTAATCGGGGGCGCTTTGTTGGCCCAGAGATATGCTGACTCAGTGCTTTCAGCCGAGCTTCCTTTGCCGGAATCCCAGCTGCGACCAAGTTCTTCAGTTTTCTTCTCTGGCCCTTGGTGAGGTTCTTTTTCCACGAAGAGTGGACCTCGACTGAATCTACAACTTTAGATTAAGTTTTTGTAGTGACTCTACATTCGTCACTATCATCCTCTAGCGACTCACAACGAGTCGGAGTATTGAGGATGGAAGAGGAGCATGACTGAACACCCACAGGTGCGTCACTCAGTACTTCATCCTCTTCAATACTCATAGAGTCGATCTCTATGGAGGTTTTTCCCGACAGAGAGAGGCTGCCGGAACCCGAAGTTTTTTTTATTGTTATCATTTGGATTATTCATAGAAGTCCCACGAGTCTCACGGTGAAGAAGGTCCGCTGCATCAGTGACCGGCTTAATGCAGCAAGGGCAAACGATACTGTGGATGATGCCCTGGTGCTCCACAAGCTCCGTTATCGGCAGTTATTACATTCATTGCATTGTTCACAAACATTACAATTTCCGCGTTGTGATATGGCACCCACATCTCCATTCTGTCTTTTAGCTTTTTTTCTTGGATTCAATTGATTGTTTTTGTTTTTTTCCTAATGAAGACTGTATTATTCAATATTCGAAAATATTCCATTGGGGCTTATTTTACGGTCATCTTTTTTTCCAATCTGTTTTTCATTATATTAAAGTTCTGTCTATCTATTCAGTCATTGGAACGGAAGCTGATAAACACATTTTTTTTTATTTTACTCGATCAGAAGCGAAGAAGTCTACTAATAGTGTTGAAATGAATATACAAATATAGTGACGTCTCGATTATACCACAGGGCATTTTTATCACGTCTCGTTTATATCATTCTCGAATTCATCACTAAAAATGTTTCGCTTATATCACGTTTTTCGAACCATAAGAAAAAAACATCAAAGGTTCAATCCCACCTTACATTATTGAACAAAACATGAAAATTAAGAAGAGAAAAATATTCTTAAGCATTCGTGCCAATTGTAGCGATCAGCCATATTCACGATGATTACAGAAAATTTTCGAATCTCATTTGAAACCTCCTAGTGCTACTTTTATAAGTTAAGAATCAACAAATATGGTTCACCTGAGCGACTTTCTCTTTCATTGTGTGAAATGAGATCACAAGTATACTTGAAATTTGGACGTATAATTTTTAATAATAAGAATTTACAATTTGTTAGCTTGACATTTTCAAGGAACAAAAATACAGTGATTCATACAAAGCACAAATCGCGTTCACAATACGGTGTACAATCGCAAAAATGCTAAAGGAGATGAACAAAACTGTGAGCACTATAAGACAAGTAAAAAATATGTTGCTAAAGGTAAAATTGTATATTTTACTTTGAAGGAAAATACAGTCAGCTAGAAACGACTGTGGTTTCTCAATGAACGAGAATTTAACAATGCTATTTCTTTGGTGCTCACGCTGCGTCAGATAAATTAAATTTCGATAAATTTCGGGAGTACAACCTGCGGACTCACCATCTGTTTGTACCCTTCAGAGCTGCGTACGATTCAGTTAAACGAAACGAGCTATGGCAGATTATGCTGGAACATGGTTTCCCAACAAAACTACACAAGTTGATCCGTGCCACCCTTGATGGGTCAGCATCAAGCGTCAGGATGGTGAGTGAAACATCCGACTCGTTCGTGACGTTGGATGGTCTGAAGCAGGGTGACGGACTTTCGAATTTACTATTCAACATCGCGTTAGAAGGCGCAGTACGAAGGGCTGGTGTGCAAAGAAGTGGCACCATCATCACGAAGTCTCACATGTTCCTGGGATTTGCGAACGACATCGATATTATTGGTGTTAACCGTAGAGCCGTGGAAGAGGCCTATGGACCTCTGAATAGGGAAGCTGCGAGGATTGGGCTCATCATTAATTCTGCCAAAAGAAGTACATGGTGGCTGGTAGAGAACGTGGTACCCGTCTGGTGTTGGTGCTACGGTTGTGATAGATGGGGACACTTTTGAAGTCGTCGACGAATTAATTTACTTGGGTACATTAGTGACATGCGACAACGAGGTGAGCCGTGAGATTAAGCGACCGATAGCGGCTGCAAACAGGACGTTCTACGGATTGCGTAACCAGCTGAGGTCTCGCAGTTTGCAAATCCACACAAAACTTGCGATCTATAGAACATTAATTCTCCCAGTGGCACTCTATGGCCATGAAGCATGGACACTGAAAGAGGCTGACAGGCGAGGTTTCGCTGTCTCTTAGCGTAGAATTTTACGGTCCATCCTCGGCGGCAAACTTGAAGACGGTGTATGGCGCAGGCGCATGAATCATGAGGTATATCAGACATACAAATCGGCGGATATAGTCAAGCGTATGAAACACGACAGGCTACAGTGGGCTGGGCATGTAGCTAGAATGTCGGACGAGCGGTCAGCGAAGGCTATATTTAGCAAGCATCTCGATAGAGGTCGTCGACTCCGTGGCCGGCCCCATACTCGCTGAATGTGTGCTGTTGACGAGGATACCAGCGCAGTGGGTGTTAGGGGAGACTGGAGGACAGCAGCCCAAGACCGAGCGACGTATTCTGGATTCGGCCCTGGATCCACAATCGGTCCATCGCCAAAAAACTAAAGTAAAGTAAGTATTTCTTTTAAAGATATTCCTTTGCAGGATAAAAAGTTCGCACCTATTTTTGTAGTATCTGTGTCGTTTCAGTTCAGTTAATTTCAAACAGAGGTTGGATATACAAAACCGTAAGATACTGTATGCTGCGAAATGTCGGTTGACTTTCGGGCAATGGATAGTGTTGGAGAACGCTATAAAATATAAAAAGAGTGATGCTACCGGGCACAGATAGGCGTAGCGAAATCGCGCTGTTGATGTAATTGCGAAATTTTCATTCCACTTCTCTCGCTCGCACAATAAGTTATTCGCAATGTTAAATAGAAACAATAGTCAGTTGAAATATATATTTTGAACAGAACGGACGCGTTGTTCATCGCGCTTACGGTTGCTAATTAAAAGTAAAATAACTTCGTTAACAGGAAGAAGCGGTCACCGTGTTGACGAACAGATAGTTTCTAGAACTAAAAATCATGATTTGAGCGTTGATCAAGTACACAATTGTGCCGAATCTGGTTCATTTTTTAAAACATTAAAACATTTAATTAACTCATTTGAAGGAAAAAGCGTTGCTGGAATCAAAACTGACAAAACCGGATAACTTCCATACCATGTTCGAGCGTTTCTGTTACTGAAAATCTGTCATTGATGATAATTGAAAGACCCTTGATGCTTCAAATATGCTACACTTTCAGAGAATATCCCAATGCATGGATGAACCGGCAACTATTTTTTGAACGGCCGTTTCATTTAATGGATAACTGAAATGTGCGCTATTATGGGGATGAAATTTGCTCTGACAATACATTGGTACGTTTTTTTGCTGCCGAATGCACCTTTTATTGCTCAACCAATGAACCAAGGAAAATATCAAAATTAGCAACTAATCTACTAGAAGTGACAATCATGCTAGGTTTAGAAATACTGAACAAATCACTGGGAAAAAAAACTTTGAACGATATTGTATCTTGCCTGTTAGAGTCCTGGCATCACATTTTGTTAACCACAATCATCAAATTTCAAAAGCCAATAGGTCTGTGGCTGTACAATCAGTGTAACTTGGTTCCGCCGCTGAGAATCACCCATTGCGCCCGGATCACGAATGCACGTCTTACCTTGTTGGCTGTTTGACTCTCTCTGACGAGAGCTGGTTGTGATAATTGATCGAGCTCGAGACGGCATATAATATATGGTGGAATATGAGACGGCACGTCTTGCCTCACACACAATCCTTTAGTTTAAGCACATAAAATTTCTCTCTAAACCTTTCTCTTTCTAGGGCTTGGCTAGTAGAACACAGTTATTTCGTCATGGCGTCATATATATATTTTTCACAACCCCATCAATATGGATATCAAATGAAAGGGCTTGACTAGTGGAATAAAGTTATTTATGAAAAATGCAAATCTAAGATGGCGACCACTACAAAATGGCGGATTACACATTTTCTTATAACCCCATCAATATGGGTATCTAATGAAGGTGAAGGTGGAAGCTAGCCATTGTAGTAGTATAGGCAAACCCACGTGTAAAAATGGGGTAATAGTGTTTGTGAAAGAAGAGCAAAGCACACTTAAACAGATCAATTCACTTATCAGACTGTGTGGTGCTTCATTGATACGAGTCTTTGAATACATTTGAAAAAAAAAAATAACAATTCAATACTGAAGTTAGATGTATGAACAAAATGTTCCGATGAACAATTGCATACATAAATATATATAGAAGGTGCATTTGCGTATGAAGTAAAATTCTGATTATACGCGAGCGTAACATGAGCAAATTCATAACACATGCGAAATGGGGCTCTTTTGATATTAACTAGTTCTTCCGCATAGTAACTCGATGCTGATAATTCATTAATATTTTCCTTCGTTGGTCGTATTGTTTCCACATATTCACGTTGGAGAGCCTTAACCCTTCTCTTCGTTGTCCGAGACATTTTGATTGAATGTAATGCTTTTCTATATATTGTTTTTGAAAGCATAGGCATTTTCTTACCCAATGTTAAAGTCGCTAAAACTTACATTATAGACCCATTAAACGTAAAAACAATGATTGTATTGATATCAACACAATTTTATTCTATTGATTTTTATGACATGAAACGCTATGACTCACGAATAATATTTTATTGAGTGGTTTTGATAGCTGTTCCGATTATGTTGTCTGGCATCAGTGTCGAAAAAATAACGATGCTTTCACCAATACAAACAAAACCATTGCAGAAGATTGAAAAAAGAAAATTTAACTTTCAGAGCACTTGCTCGAGTTTTCCGACGTTTTTCTCTATACAGTGCGACAGCAGATGAAAATTTAATATCTTGTGAGTAATCGATTAGAGTTTGGTTGATATTACCTGATGGGAAGTGTGCGAAAACGATCATTTTCCTCAAACTGTTTCGCAAAATTATTGATTTTTGGGCGAGGGGTGAGGGAGGGAGATGAAAGAAATGAGCGCCATTGTGGCAGCCATTTGTGGCTAGCTTCCACCTTCACCTGAAATGGCTTGACTAGTAGAATACAGTTTTTTATGAAAAATTCAAATCCAAAATGACCACCACAACAAAATGACGCCATATATAATGAAAGGGCTTGACTAGTAGAACACAGTTATTTATGAAAAATGCCAGAAATTGTATCAAAAGAAAGTTCTCGACTAGTAGAACATAGCAGATAATGAAAAATCCAATTTCAAGATGGCCGCAGTCCCCAAACAACTAATTACTTTTTGAATGGTTTCATTCAGCTTGACCTGTTTCTATGTATGTTTGAATGTTTGTTGGGTTATCCCACATTAATAGAAAATTTACCCCGTTCCTGTTGAATGATTGATCTGAAATTTGGAACATACATTTAATTCTACTGTCAGTATAAAACTGCGTATTCCATGATCTTGAAAAATTCAATTTGGCCGCCGCAAAAAAATTGCTGAATGGCTTGATTTGGAGAATACACTACACTATGAATAACATAAATTCGAAAAGGTTACCGCCACAAAATGGTCGACTATGTATTTTTTTGCAATCCCAGACTCGATTATATGTGATTCGATTATATACAATTTTGGACTCGATTATATTTAGTTTGGAAAAAAATATTTTTTTTATATTTCAAATATGGCTTATTTCCTGAAGAAATGTAACCTTCCAACGTTAAGGTGAAGTTTAAGTGGCTATTACATGTACAGTGGGGTAAAAATCGTGATTTTTGAAGATTTTGCTTGAATTTTCATCAGGAATTGTTTATATCGATTTTGCAGCCAAATTAAGAAAGATAGAAGCTGTGCGTCAAAGAACAAATTGTGGAGCGGTAAAAGAACTTCATTTTAATTGATAGAAACAGTCTAGTTTAATACAATTTTTGAGGAGAAAATTAATAATAACATATTGAAAATTATTAACTTTGAAGTTTTTCACTTCCAAAGTGCTATTAAAATCCACTAATTTAGTTGTTCCACTACTATATCCTGTACTAAATTTTTTCATCTTTCAAATGAAAGCATCATAATCGTCTTCCGTAGCGTACTTTTTAATGTAGAGCCAGTTTGAAGCAACAGAGTCCGAAACAAAAAGAATCTGTAACTCTGTCACTGTCAAAATTCGAACATATGCGTAGGAAGATTTTTTTTCATCAAATATGATCGTCTATCACCTCCTGAGAGAATCTAGATAAATTATTTTTTTCATTAAGGGGATGAATCAAAAATCAAATTCCTCTTTTATTTTCAAAAAACGAAAAATACATGCAAAAATCACAAATAAAGAAAAAAAATTGTTTTGTTTCGATTATCCGGGGGATTCGATTATCCGGAGTGAAAAAAAAAATCAATACTCCGGATAATCGAGTCCGACCTGTATTGATAAGCTCTAAAAGTCGTACGAAGACAATTTTGATGTAGAATTTTAAATATAGAAGTTCAGAGTAAAAAAAACGATTTTTTCTTGGTTACCCTAATGCAACTTAGTTAAAAAACAACTTTGTGGGAGATATTTTTTTTGTGCACCCGTGGCCGAGTGGTTAGCGTCTCACATTATCATGCCGGGTGTTCGGGTTCGATTCCCGTTCTGGCCGGGGGATTTTTCGTCAAAGGAATTTCCTTCGACTTGCACTGTGGTCACGCGTATGCAAGAGCTTGCCCTCGGAATACATTCAAGACGTGTTATCTGGCTTAAGAAATCTCAACTAAGTATTAATAAATGACGCTAGTTAATGCATACGTTGAGACGGCAAAAGTTCCACAGAGAACGTTAACGCCATTCAAGAAGAAGGGAGATATTTTTTCTTTATACAAAAACTGTCTTCAAGAAGTTCTTACATATGATAGAGCGCTCATTTTTATGTTATCAAAAATAAGGTGACCGAAATTGTCAATGAAATAAAAAATTTAACTTTCTTATCTTTATAGATAGAGATAAACATAGTTCAACAATATTGTGGCCCCGATTATTTTAATCAGCTTTGTAGAACAAAACTTTTTTCTATCTTTTAATATAAGGTACACCGTGGCAAGTTGAAACATTTTTTTCGAAGTTCAACTTGAAAATTATATTAAAAAATCACTAAATCACTAAATTGAAATTTGTTTGCAGAATATACAAGGTATAACAGATGTCTTTCGATAAAAAATAGGGATTCACACTGGATGTTTCGAAAAATGGGTGGGTTATATCTATGATATAACCGCAAGGTTGACGTGGGACTACCTTAGCTTAGCAATCATTCGTTTGTATTGATTAAATTCGTGATTGCATGAAACAGTTTCCAAATTCAATTGAATTCAATATATTTGCTCTGTGAGTAAAAAGATTGAACGAATGCCATGTAAAGTCAATTCATGCATTGTGATAGATTATTCTTCGTTACAAGTAAATTTAATGACAGACATTTTACGTTTGGTATGATGCCTAGGACAAAATATATGTACGGAAGAATTATCAAACGTTTGATGAACCAGCCTAAGACTGAAAATCTTTGTAATAAAGACAAAAAAAAGAAACCCCAGATTTTGAAGTCTGTGTTAGGGAAACACATTTCAATCGGAACAAAAATATTTTCGACTAGCATGTATCTGCAACGCCAATTTCCCCAAGCTCCATGGATTTGAAGTCTGTGTTAGGGAAACAAATTTCAGTCGGAACAAATATACCCCCGACTTGCATGAATTTGAAATGCCGATTTCCTTCAGGCACTTTAGTTTAGAAATCTCTGTTAGGGAACACATTTCGATGGGAACAAAAGCTCTCCTTACTTTCATGTATTTGCAATGCCGATTTCCCCAAGGCTGCTTGGTTTTGATGGCTGTGTTAGGGAAACCGTAAATCGGGCCAATCAAAACGAGGCAGTTAGGGCGTTTAGATAACACTTAATATTTTAAAATTATTCAATTGTTTATCTAATGAAAAATAACATTTTGTTAGTTGCGATAGATGCGTAGAAATATTCCCTATCAATTGATGTAAACATCTTTCCGATCCAGTATGAAATGTTCGAGTTATAAGCATTCGAATTCTTTCATTTTTCCTGCATGTTTTGTGTTTAAGTTTTCATTTTACCTCCCATATATTCCGGTTAGACGTAGTCCCACGTCAAAAATAACAATTTTTTAAATGTTTAGTTTTCACATCCAATGTTTCAACTTTTCCTGAGAGCAGGTAAGTTGAAACGCGAACTATCATGAGTTTATTGAGCGGTTTTGTTTCTCGAACTGATTTATGAAACACTAAATTGAAGGAATATCATATAAACAATTGTAAAAAGGGGTTTTCTGATATACGCAAAATGGAAACTACTAGGAATTAATATACGAAACAATAACATCAAGCATACTTCATGTCAGAGAAGAGCCACTTGAAACGGCCACTTATAGAGTTTATGGGGTCATTCAAATATTCAAATATTACGTAACGCACTCAAAAAGGGAGGAGGAGATGGCTTTTGGAAAATTGTTTTGAAATAAATCCAACTAAATCTAAACATTTTTATGCAAATGACCATTACATGTTACATGTTATGTTATGTAGAGAAGAGGAAGTCTAAAATAGTAAAAAAAAGCGTTACGTAATATTTGAACGACCCCTTGTTGCAAAATTAACTAATTCTACTTATATCATGTCTTTGTATTCATAAATTATGAAGAACATACTGAGGAACGAAATATGAACTATTCTTTTTTTTTATTTATCATCATTCATTCATACAACAATCACCGACAAATAACGTCCGGAATTTGCAGCAATGTTTAAAAAATAGTCGATTTTCACTGGTTTCAACTTACCCCTGGGTTGAAAAAAACATGGGTTGAGTTTAAATGCTCAGAGCTTCACGAAAAAAGATTTTTCAAAGTTTTCAAAACCACTACACTTGATTATCCCTATTTGATTACCTGACGTGCGATTCTTGCGATATTTTTGGAAAAATCAGTGTTTTCGAACCGAAGATAATGTTTACTACATATATTTTTATCACGTCAATCTATCATTCCTTGTAAAAGTGATGATTTCCGTTTTAACTTACCCCGAATTTCAACTTGCCCCGGTGTTCAATCGATTCAGTGCTTTTTTCCTGAGTTGCATTAGGGTGACCATGAAAAAGCGGTTTTTTTGCTCTAACTTTTATATTTAAAATTCTACATCAAAACTGTCATAGTACGACTTTTAGAGCTTATCAAGACCAACATTTTGCGGTGCAGAACTTGTCAATATCTTAACCCTACTCAAAGTTATTCATGGTTTTTTACTCAAAAACCTATGATTTCAAGTTTAATTTATTCAAACACGAAAAATAACATAGTTTTGAAAATCACACATCATGTAGAATTAACTCTTTCAAACGCCGCTAATGAACTTTGTTTATGTTTGCCCCAGAAAGAGTGACAAACAATTGCAGGGAGCGTATTTTTTGAGAAGAAATATAAATAACTTTGAGTAAAGTTGAGATATTAACAAGTTCTGCATCGAAAAATGTTTGTATTAGTAAGCTCTAAAAGTCTTTTGAAGACAGTTTGTATGTAGAATTTGGAACATAAAAGTTAGAGCAAAAAAAAAACAGTTTTTTTCATGGTGACCCTAACGCAACTTAGAAAAAAAAAGCGCTATATCGGTTATTTCAAATGATAGAAAAAAAAAACTTTGTTCTACAAAGATGTCTCAAATAACTGGGACTACAACATTGTTATGAACTATGTTATCTATAAAGATAAGAAAGTTATAGTTTTTATTTCATCGACAATTTTGATCACCCTATTTTGATAACATAGAAATGAGTGCTCTATTATATGTAAAAACTTTGTCGAAGACAGTTTTTGTCTAGAGAATAACTGTCGATCTCTAAATGCTAATTTCCACTTAAATGCATCTCCTGGACAGTGCATCTCCTTGTGCAGTAGTCAGATAATGTGAAAGTCATGAATAAAACAAAAGAGCAAGAGCCTAGCATCTACTGACAAATTTTGGAAAGTCCTATGTAATTACGATGGAATTCGCGATCGCGGATATTCGAGATTCTATTGTAACATGGAGTATTGTTAGAGCTCAAAATTCATTTCAAATTGTTTAAAACGAGAGTTTTGATAGAACGACTACTGCAGAAAAGTTTCAATTTTTTCCGTCGTTTGAACAGGGTGCTGATGAGTTCTAGGATCAACCCTATCATTATCCACTACTCCATATCTGTGTTGCTTTTCTTTCGAATGTGTGCCATTCATAATATTTATGTGAGAGTGATACGGGAAACCTAGCTTTCTCATTCCTATTGGATGCCTTTCGTAGAAATTTTCCATACGGAACTTTTACCTGTCTGTAGCATATGAGCGCCATCCCTTCCCTACCCAGTCAGGAAAATCACCTGTGGAATTAGATTTGTGTCGTAATTGTCTAGACCGTCTTGTTATCCTGTCAATGACCATATTTTATCCGATATTTGGGATGTGATACCTGATCAAGTAAATGAGCCTTTTTTTCCGTTTCCTTACCATATGTCTCTTAAATTACAGGCAGAAAAAATCGTAGACAGGCCCCGAAATTTAGGAACTTTTTCTTCTTAGTAACGTAATTTGAAACTACGTGGGAAGTACAACGAATTTGAAAAAATACTTTTTCATTATTTTGACTGAAAATTGAAAATTGATCATAATTTTAACTTATGATATTGAATGTGGCTATAACCAAATTATGATAAATCGTAATCCAATTGATTATGATTATGCTACAAGTTCAGTTCGTAATCTGTTATGCCGAAAGAGGTCCACTTTCTAAGCGATAACACAAGAATGCTTCCGGATGCAAAAACGGTGGCCTTGCCAAATGTTTGTTTGTACCATCGATTGTAGATCGCAAACAAACAACGCTTCGGAAAACACTTCCAGAAAACGGCGGAAAACGAAAACGGCAGAAAACGAAACACTCCGGTCAACGTTCACGTGAAAGCTTATCAACGCACGTTACCCGCTAATGCCGACGAAAAACTGGATTGGACAGGAATTTCCGGGCTGAATATGGGCCTCAGATCACCACAGGCAGACGCAATCACAATTGGTTCTATACGGCAGCTTTATTGACATCTTTCTGCCTTTGAATTGATACAAGTGCTCTTGGGTAGTACCATTGAACTGATGATGATGATGATGGTAATGATCATGGATGAGGGATATGAAGAAAACAAACCGTCGAAAAGTTTCCAGTGGAACAGTTGTGCATTCCAATCCGACTTTTCGGGTTGGGATTCCTGTTAGAGTTTAGAGTGAGAAGCCTCTTCTTCGATCCTCGATCTTCGCGTATTCTCATCAGTCCGTCCTTATCGCATCGTGGAGTATCGACTCGCAAACATTAGACTGTGAGC
This sequence comes from Toxorhynchites rutilus septentrionalis, assembly GCF_029784135.1. Taxonomy (NCBI): domain Eukaryota; kingdom Metazoa; phylum Arthropoda; class Insecta; order Diptera; family Culicidae; genus Toxorhynchites; species Toxorhynchites rutilus. The sequence goes on from NC_073745.1 coordinate 56,381,921, forward strand.
TGTATAAACACACAGTCGTCAGTTCGTTGTAGTCACGAGACCAAGCAGCACGCGCATCCTTCGGTGTATTGATCCTTGTTCAGTGGAGAAGTATTCCTCAAAATTTGAGATGATGAGTCCAGAAAACGGATAAACGTAGTTTTTGCGATAGTTATGTGTAGAAAGTGATTTAATACAGAATTGAAATGAGTCCGTGAGAAGTGTTTTCGGTGAAATTGAAGACAAGACCACAACGAACCCAACGTTTTGTTATTAACCTGACGAGAACTAGTGAGAGCAGAAACATCGATTGTTCCGCTGTAACGGATAGTGGATCGATTCAGTGAAGATAGTGATATAAATTAAGCGGAGGCATTAAAATGTTGTACCATAAAGCAGAGCCAAATGATGGGTTAGTACCGATGAATTTAAACAAAAAGTGTGGACTTAATATTAATTACCATTTCTCAGCAATAAACTAAAGTCCGAGTACAGCGAATTGTCCTATCTCGTGACGAGGCAGTGTCTCAACCAAGAAGATCTTAATCAACTGACGGAGTATGACAGTGTCAAAACATCGGGTAAGTAAAAAAAAACTTGACATGATATCCTGACAGACCCTTCAAGTTTCGAGACAAGTGTAATTCCTAAAAGTCAAAATCATAAAAAATACAATTGATGAACATTCGTGGAGTCTCTACCGCAGCGTCCCAGGTGCCTAATCTCCCAAGTCCAAACCCCAACCCCACGACCTAATCAAACGGCAACAAGAAAATATTTGCACGCGACTGAGTAAAAACAACGTGTTGCTATCGCCCCGGGAAGCCGATTTCTAGTCCCCCCAAATATTTGACGACCTTTGGGTCACCGATTGCGTATTCAAAAGGTAGCAACAGTACGATGAATCATTATCACCAATGTTGTTGAATTATCACGGGGACGCCGGACAAATATTATTATGATAGTGCTTAGATTGATAATGCGGGTTGTTAGCGGTGATTTGAGGGATGTGAACCTAAGAAAGGCCGAATGACAAACAACGAAGTGACGCTCATAGAGATTCCTTTCGGATCTTTTGTTTTGATCGCGGCACGCGGTCATTCGTTTGTGTTCAAAGGGCGTTTGATTATCTGTTGATACCCCATTTTATGCGTGTAAACCATAACTATCATTCGCGGCATTCGGGTATTGAAGATCTAACTTGTGACATCCAATCAGTACCAGTAGAGTGGGGCGCTACGTTTATCCCCGTGTTATGGATAACTAAAATTGTTCTATTTGAGTTATGATGACCCAGCAAACATCAAATCATATAAATAGCCATAATTGTAGACGATATACTTACATCCAAGGCACATTTGGATGATATCTGATACATATAACTGGAATATACACGCAAAAATGGAGGCGATATACATATATGACATATTTTATTCACATATAAAGCCGTATATAACGATATACGATGCTTTTTACACTGATATGCGATTTGACTCGACAATTATATATAAAATGAATAGAATGTATGTATATAATACTGCATATCCCGGTACGAAGATGATCATAATACCGATATACGACTTAATCCATCAATGATAAATCGTGTTTTTTGTATTTTATACAATTTTGGATACACATGATGCATCCGTTGGTTGATATTTTATACGATTGTAATTTGATACGAATTTATGTGCGATCTAGTATGTGTAAATGTTATACGATTTAATGTTTTCTGGGGATGGTCAAAACACGTTTTTCAATTCACAACTGCAGATTGCTTGCCAAACATGGAATTTTTTGGTGAATTTCGACTTCTTGATTTTACAATCTTCCGATCAATCGAGGTATAAAATTTTCTGCCCAGTATTCTGATCGAAAATTACCAGGCAGCACGTTTCGTCTACCATAACCAAACATTCATGTTTATATAACAAATATATATAAAATATTTTTGTACAGTGTCCTTAAGCACTTATTTGCCTAAAAAAATGGGTGGGTTATATCTATAATATAACCGCAAGGTTGAAACTTGACATTATATCCCTACAGACCCTTCAAGTTTCGAGACAAGTGCTCAGGGGACTACCTGAGCTTATCAATCATTTCAGTGAGCAGCAGATATGAAGGCATATCCTTCAATGCAATCTTGAATAACCGGGCCAAAGCGTTATGTTCGTAACCGTTCTTGTAATCCGTGTTAGGAAAACACTTTTCGGTGTGCAAAAAAAAATGCGGGTGCAGAAGTACCTACGGCTTGCATGAATCAACAACTTCAACTTCTACTTTTTATACTATAGAGGATTTAAACCTGAAAGTTCATTCGCCTCTAGTGTCTGTACGATTTTCCCAGGTTCCTAAGTTTAGAATACCGTGTTAAGGAAACATATTCTAGTTTGCACAAAGGCAAGCGAGTGCAAACGTACTCGCAGTTTGCATTTATTTGCAAAATTTCCCCAGACATCTTGGTTTTGAGGTCTGTGTTAGGCAAACACATTTCCGGTGGAACAAAAATGCCCACGACTTGTATGAATTTGCAATGCCAATTTCCTCAGACACCTTGGTTCAGATGTCTGTGTTGGGGAAACACATTTCAGTCGAAACAAAAATACCCCCGACCTACATGAATTTGCAATGCCAATTTCCCTACGCTCCATGGATTTGAAGTCTGTGTTAGGAAAATATATATCAGTCGGAACAAAAATATCCCCGACTTTCATGTATTTGCAATGCTGCTTGGTTTAGATGGCTGTGTTAGGGAAACAGTAAATCGGGCCAATCAAAACGAGGTAGTTAAGGCGTATAGATAACGCTTAACATTTTACAGTTTTTCAATTGTTTATCTAATGAAAAATAACATTTTATTAAATGCGATAGAAGCGTAGAAATATTCCCTATCAGTTGATGCAAACACCTTTCCGATCCAGTAAGAATGGTTCGAGTTATAAGCATTCGGAATCTTTCATATTTCCTGCATGTTCTGTATTTAGGTTTTCATTTTACCCCCCATATACTCCGGTTAGACGTAGTCCCACGTCAAAAATACTTTGCATTCCAATCCGGCTTAATATGGGCTTTGAACCATCCTAATTCAGCCCTTTCCTTCGCTTTTTGAACGTAGGATTGCAGAACATTTGGATTCCGCTTGAAAAGACCTTTAGCCTTCGCTTTGGCGATCTGCCACTTCCGGGTTTCCGGGCGTAGTCATACTTTCTTTGAAACGTTTCGAACTCCATATTTTGTCACATTAGGAAATTCTAAAAGTTACTCTCGAGCGGATAGCGATTCAATGAAAACGCTGAAACGAGCTGCATTGAGGGTGTACTCCAGGTATCGTAATTCTGTTCCAGACTGAATACCATCGTTATTTTTGAAGAAATGCATCTCTAGTTTGTTGATCCCGCTACAACACGTCTTGCAGCTTTCTTTAGCTACTGATCGTTTTCCGAAGCTATTCAAGCAGTTTGCGATCAATATGGATTCATGTCCGGCCGGTCAACTATCACGAAGACTTTTTGCAATTATGTCGCCGACAGCATGGTCGAAAGCTTCCAAACCGACACTTTTCACATCGATCTAACAGCCGCTTTTCATAATATCTATCGCGACATCGCTATCGCCTAGTAAACAAAGCTAGGTGTTACTGGGACTTTGCTAAGTTGGTTTGAATCTTAACTCAAGGAACGCCGATTGAATATTTCAACTTCTTGAACCAGAAGGAAGCCATTTGAGTCCTCTAGTTTTCCTGATCTACATTCTGTCAAATATATACCGGGATTTTTGGTGTTTTGACGTAGGACTACGTCTTACATTGAGGGTGCCAAATCAGAAGACAGGTCACGTCTTCATGAAATAAAGTTTATGTTAATAACTATTTTTGCTGCTAACGGATTTTAACGATTTGCATACCAATCGAATATATTTTGACGTAGGACTACGTCTAACCGGAAGATATAGGGGGTGAAATGGAAATCTAGGCACTGAACAAGTAGGAACAAATGCAAGATTTGGAACGCTTATAACTCGAGCATTTCTCAATAGATCGCAAAGGTTTTTGCAGCAATTGATAGGAAATATATCTACGCATCTATCATAACGAATAACATTTCATTTTTCTTGAGATAAATAATTGAATAATTGTGAAATATCAAGCATTGTCAAAATGCACTATGTGCCCATTTTTGATTGGTCCATTTTGTGCTCCTCAAATCGTACCGACCAAAACGGGCAACCAGAGCAGCAGCGAAATAGAATGAAGCACGATTGGAAAGGAAAAAGAAAAAAATTAACGAAACATTGGTCGCAGTCTCACACATGCGTAATTCTCGAGCCAGCCAGTCAGCTTAAAAATCCCCGCTCCGCTGCCGTAACGATCATTCTCATTCAAACCGTACACCACATCGATTCGCATCACAACACACCAACAAACCAACCCAAACAGCCATGTCTGGACATGGTAAAGGAGGAAAAGTGAAGGGAAAGGCAAAATCTCGCTCGAACCGTGTTGATCTGGAGTTCCCCGCAAGGGTAGCTAAGCCGAGCGCGTTAGTACCAGTGCACCAGTCCACCTAGCCGGCGTTATATAGTTTCGGCCGCCGAAGTGATCGAGTTAGCTGGCAAAGCAGCTCGCGACGATAAGAAAACCCGCATTCGGAACAGAACACATTTGGTTCGGTGGACATCAAGACAACAGGCAGTTGCAGCGAGTGGCGAGTGGCAAACGCAATCGCAAAACGGCTTATTTAGACTTATTTAGTTGGACATTTGTGAACATAGAGATCCAAATTATGACCCCACATTGAAAGTCGACACTGTCCACTGTCATCGCAAATGTTCCATTACAGGTTAAAATCGCCTCCAATGCGACACTGAGTGGCGCTTCGGCACGTCGCATTGAATGTAATTTACTGTACAACATGTCACAAAGCAGGATGGGAAGAAATTTTCCAACTATGAAAGCGGTGGCGAGTGGCAACAAATCGCTAAACAGGAAGGTTTAGCAGAACAAGATGGAGATATCGATTGATAACAAAACAATAAACTCTTTAGATTGAAGATAATTTTGTGATCCTGAAAAGGACCCTTTCTAGCATGTGCATGTGAATGTGAATCCAACGAGCGAACAAATCGTAATGAATGTATTGTTTTGCCATCGCTCCCTTTTAACGCTCATTCGTTCGTCTCGTTGGACTCGCCCCTCTGGCTGAGTCTGCCGATTTGTCTCTATCCTGTGAGTGTGTACCGCTAGAGTATAAAACACGCGGACCCCAAAAAAATATCTTATTTTCTTTCAAACCGTAAACCCGTGTAGTTGTACGGCATCGGCATCGTGGACGTAACAAATGAGGACAAGTTAAGGGAAAGGCAAAGTCTCACTCGAACCGTGCAGGTCTCCAGTTCCCTGTTGGTCGCATTCACTGATTTCTCCGCAAGGGTAACTAGGCCGAACGGATTGGTGCCGGAGCACCAGTATACCTAACAGCGATTATAGAGTTTCGGCCGTCGGAGTGCTCGAGTTGGCTTGCAAAGCTGCTCACGACAATCAGAAAACCCGCATCAAGAACAGAGCAGCTTCGGTTCGGCGCTCATCAAGGCAACAATTAGTTTCTGTGAGTGGCAAAGTGTTTCTCCGGCACGTCGCATTAAATGTAATTTACTGAACAACATGTCACAAGCTGGATGGGAAGAAATTTTCCAACTGTGAAAGCTGTGGCGAGTGGCAAACGCAATAGCTAAACAGGAAGGTTTAACCGAACAAGATGGGAATATCGAGTGATAACAAAAACACAACACCAAAGGTTCTTTTCAGAACCATCAACATGTTCATAAAGAGTAAACAGTAAACTAATCCATTTTTCAGGTAGATAGGTAGGTATTCCGTAGGAGAAGAAAATAAAACAATATATTTAAAATATATATTTACCAAAGGTTGTCCCCTTTGTATAGTCCTACGTCACGCCGGTTATGTCCTCGACATTACCCACCCGTCTTTTTTATATCAGGTTTTATATCAGGGTGTCGACTACCTTGAAAATCAGGAAATATCAGGGAATTAAAATAATGTCAGGAAAAATCATGGAATATCAGGGAACTACGACATCAATCTGGAAAAAAAATAAATTCTATCGTTTAGAATTTTTGTTATTGCAGTAATTAGAAAATTTTGATAACACCAAAAGCTGAGAAGGTATAGCTAGGGCTTGATAAAATGAGCTTCATGATGATGATAGGCTTTGCCACGAATTCTTAAGCTGAGGATTCTGAGCTTGATGAAACTTCGTTAGCTATATTTTGTCGTTGGTTTCGACGAGTCTTTGAACAAGACTATAAATAGGCTGCAGTTGCATCTGAACATCAGATTTTGGGATGAAGAATAAATGGAGGTGTTAAATCGTTACATGACGTCAATGTTCTTGGAACGTTCTCAAGCATCAGAGTTTAACGTGCAGCTTTTAAAGAAGGTCTGGGAATTATATATTTGAACAAATCTACCAACGTGAGTTGGTCATATTACGCCAGCTGCAACTGGACTTTTACAAAGGAGAAGAAAAACTCTTGAATCAGGGAAGCTCCGGATTCATCAATAGAATGATGGATTAAAATAACTCGTCAAAATTTACGACAGACAAATCTCGAAATTTCGTCTGGGATGCGGAGCTCTGGTTTCAAAGCTTTCGAAGCATTGATATATCCTTGATCTTGCCGTCATTGATTTAGATTTAAAAAAAAATAGCTGGAAAACGATTCGAGAAACTTTTGACTGTTGATTCTAGTGACCTAGTGACCAGCAGACTTAGCTAAAACAATATTGATAGCAAAAACAGCAACAAGTTTGTTCACTATGATCCGGAAAACGACTGGAGCATTTTTGGAAATGATAGGTTTACGGAACATTTTAGCCAAAATGATCTTCTGTCTCTCATGTGGGAACTCCAACGCTGAGAGAGCTTTTCCAATAATACCGAATGTTTTAAGAAAGTCGACACCCTGTATATGCTATACATTACAATCCATTACAATAGTCTGTATATGTTTTAAATTGATGATAATTGGAAGCATTCCCATTTCCCCATACATTCGTTCTGTCCATTTGTGTGCTTTCCCGAACAAAGCTGTCAATAACGGGCAACAAAATTTGCGAAGTAAACTCTACCCTTGCATAGTAAGTAAGTTCTCGCTAGCGTATAAGTATTGCATCTCCTCTGCGGAAAATTCTCAGAATCTTTCTGTGCCCGAAACAACAAAGGTCGCTTATCGTACTCATTTTGCGTTTTATGTTTCTCCTCGAGCTGTGAACGATAGCGAATATTTCACTTGAAGTGCATCTGGCATTGCAATTAACATCCGAATCCGAGCCATGTTAAAGCATGCGAAAAAAGAAAAGAGTGCAAATGATTATAGGTGGCTTCTAGCCATCAGTGTTTGGCTTTGTGTGTGTTGCTTGTTTTCGTTGCGCGAACATTTGACATTCATTCCCTGCAGGGGAGGTGGGGGTAAAACGGACATGTTAAGAAGAACTTCATTTATATCTTTGGAAACTCATGTTTCCCAAAACTTTGATGCAGTTTCTTGCAATTCAATATACTGTTTTTCTACCTAATTTGTCAAATATTTTACAAAAAAGGGTTTTTCAATGTTTTTTACTAAAATTAAAACAGACCGAAAAGTACAACATTTTTTTCGATGCGGGTATAATGGACAGGTTTGTAATATATGAAGCGTAGAGGTTTATCGATCGCGATAGAAATAATTTTATTCAACCAAGGTCTGAACTCATCACGAATGTCCGTTAAATGATGAAAAAATCGAATTAATCCACCTAGAAGTGATATCGTGCTTTTCAGCAGTGTAAACGGACAGACCCTCGACTATTTTGCTTTTGGTTCCAGTCAGCTTCTAAACAGTCCTCATTTGGCGATTTGATTTCCATTTATAGACGCAGGGCATTCCTTAGGAATAGATTAAACAGACTTTTCACAGTTCTCACTCTCACTCCCACTGGCAACTGTCCGTTTTACACCACCAGTACAATTATTTCGATAATTTAAAATTTTCCACTCAAAAATGAATTTAATTTTCCGTACATACCTAATATCGCTTCTCTGTTAACTCACAAACCGAAACATAACCATCAGCGAATTGAATTTTGATATTAAACCACTCAAAATGTCTCATATCGAAGCAGCTAAAATTACATCCTCACGCGGAACTATGTATGATTTTCGGTTTTTGTTTTTCCTTTCCCATTTTGATCAGTATTCATTTCCATAGTGTAGCTTACATATTATAGAATAACACGCAGAAGGTGTTCTCATTAACAGAAATCGGAAATTCAAAATGTAACTATACAAATCAACCACCTGTCCATATTACCCCCACTGTCCGTATTACCTGCGGTTCCCCTACATGTGAATTGCGCACGTTCGATACTTTTAGCTACCATTCGTATTTGCTCTCGTGTAGAGATGGGCAAAACAGTTCACTTTGATGAACGGTTCACTCATTAACAGTTCATCTAAGTGAATCAGTTCTTTTGAGCCGTTCTTTCGCTCTTTCGTTCAGCGGTATTAAGAACAACATAGAATGTTAGCTGGAACCCAACATCAATAGACAGCTATGAATTGATATCGTTGGATTGGATAGTGTACGTATGGGATTTATATTTTTGATATTTAGTGGGGAAAGATAAGCTGCTTCTTCTTTAAAAGTCGCAAACTGTATGTGAAAATATGTTTATCGGTCGACAAAAGTTTATGTAATAATTTGATGTGCACAAAATATGTGCAATTTTTCATATTCTCTTTTTCAAAATGTTCATTCAGGGGAAAAATCAGCAGCGATTTTCACTAACAATCAATCATACAAACAATCACGATAAAACGTACACGCAATAGGCCAAACAATGAATTGAAAGCAACGAAAAAACTTTGCCCTCACTATGAGATTTTATGTTTACCTAATCCATGAATCGCCCAAGCTTCCCCTAAATTTTTTTTCTGATAATCAGGAAATATACGAATGTTACGCGGAGTTGAAAGAAAACATGAAATTGAAAATATATAGTTTTGCTTTTAAAAATACGAAAATCTAATTTAATTTTTAACACAAAATTGAATATACATTAATATAATAAACCCTGCGTTAGATGCATTTTGCTCATCATGACAATATCGTTTTATTTTCCTTATAAGCGTTCTCGTTATATGCATCCATTCCGTCCAGCGCAAATCAGTTCAGCTGCACTAGTTCGTTCACAAACAGTTCGCCCGCAAACAAACAGTTCGTTCCCAAACAGTTCACTCTCAATCAGTTCTTTCCCATACAGTTCACTCGCAAACAGTTCACTCTCAATCAGTTCTTTCCCATACAGTTCACTCGCAAACAGTTCGTTCTGAGCAAGTTCGTTCACAAGCAGTTCACTCTCCATCAGTTCACTCTCAAACAGTTCACTCACAAACCGTTCTTTCGGAATCAGTTCGTTCACAAACCGTTCGCTCGCAATCAGTTCGTGGGGAGTACTACCGTTCTTTGAAAAAGAACGACCGCTCGTTCACTCTTTTCAGCGAACTAGTTCGTTCGTACCGTTCGTGAACGGTTTGCCCATCTCTACTCTCGTGCGCATCGGCTCTGTTCTGATGCAACAAGTTTCTAGCTCCTAGTTGACGGTTTTGACCGAGAGTCGAGAAACGATTTCTCATAAACGGCCATTCTCGCGATGTTTCATTTTTATCGCTGCAACTGTGTGCATCTGTTAGACGCGTGTTTGACAATTGTTAATTATATAATTTTTGTAAACAGTACTGACAGTAGCGTCGTTATAAATGCGTTGAAGTTTCATCTAAGTTTGAATGAGTATGATTTTAAAGTTGAGGCAATTCTTGTACAAAAAGAAAAACACATGAAATAAACAAAACTATTATTATAAAAAAAAAGCTTGTCGAATGGCGATGCACGGAAGATGCCTCTCGTTACATACTCAGTGCAATGCGCATTGATAGAAAGAAACAAATTGCGACATATGACCAATTAGTGTATTGTTCTCGCAAATACAAGAAATAATCGTTGCTTCTCGAAATAATTCTACAAAATCACGCAAGCCATTAAACCTTTCCAGGGTCCCCAGAACATCTTACCAAAGAGTTATTTATGAAATTTTGACGTATTCGCAAATAATATGAATAATATGAAATAAGCCAACAGATTTAAGAAAAAGCGTAGTTCTACGTCCTAAGCGGTCGTGTCTCGGATACAACCCCTTGATTTTTTTTTGTCGAAGCACTTCTTGCTTGGAAGCCATTTGGATAACCACTTGATAAGTTGTGACAAAATTCGGGACATGTAAACATTACACTCTAAACTAAAGTGACCAGATGGTCAGAGGTCTAACGCGGGACACAAGAAACAAAACGTTATGTATATAGGTTGTGTGAACATAAACCATGTGTCCTTGCAATTAAACCTGATCAGTATTATTTCTTTATAAGTATCGGCACTCAGTTGTGATTTTTCGGTGGTTTAGATTTTGTTTACGCCTGAAAATCACTCACTCAGTCAGAGCATTGAGGTCTGGCAAGCACGATTCAAATTCTACAATTTTCTTCCAATTATCGAATGGAATGCTCGAAAATTCCAATCCATTTTTCATCGATTTTAGTGTTAACGTATGCATTAAAAAAATGGACTAATTTCGGATGGCGATGAAAAAAAAACTACAAAAGATAATTCAACGGAACAAATTTTCCTTAAATCTTAAGTTTACTAAGACTACAACAAATGATTAAGGCTGTTGATTCGCAGTAGCAGCACTGTCAAGCAACTTGATGATTTTTTCAAACTGCCAGCTCCACCCCACAGCGAAGTAGTTGGACATCCTGAGGCACTTTGTGTCCTCCAGATATAGCCAATCTAGTTTTTACAACATCCTCTCCCTGTGGCTCCTAAAGCCGGGAGATCGAAGCAACCGACCAAATGGAGCTGGATAATCTGGCCAAAATGGACATTTTTCTGCGGAAGCTTCAGACGAGACCGGCCGTATCTGAGCAGCTGGCAATCATCCAGAAAGAGTATCTTCAGGTGCTGGTGGAAAACTTCTTTTCGTGTTCTTAATGGAATACAAGACATACTTGATCCTAGAATTCAATGAATGGCAGGGGACCGGATACTTTACGTTCCCCAGGTAAGCGATGGCCACGAATATATCACCCACGTCAAGTTCTCGAGGAAGGTCATTTTCTGACAAACGAGAAGGGAATGTCCAAGCCGCTCTTCTTTCGAGTCATATGGTGGACTGGTAGATATATAGTACGAAGTGCCTGCCGGACGTTGCGAAGGTGATGTGGTCTTTATACTGAACCTGTGATCAGTCCATTATGCCAAAAGATCACTGAAGGATGGATCGGCTGGAGATGAACATTGTCGCGAAGACCGTCAACCTTCCCAACATCCCCCAGATGCGATCGATAGAAAACTTTTGGGCGAATGGCCAAAATGGAGAGACAGTCGACCACCAAAGCCAGGAAAAGGTAAAAGAACACGCCAACATGCAACTTTTCATCGGCCATAGCTGAGGTTCCGGCCAACTTCCGTAAGGCTGCCAAGCGCTTCATTTACGATACTTCATCAAACAACCCTGCCTCTTCCTGTCCCGTATACACTAGTTCTTCCGGCTTATTTAACACGTTAAGCCCTGACCGAGCTAGGGGACCAAAGATTAACTTTGACTCACGTTGGTCCCTACGGATCAGTAGGGGACTTTTATAAAAATAATTTTCTAATTTTGTTGCTGTCGTTTCCATTTGACACTCTCTTAACAAAAAGTTCACTGTCGGTGCGATGAAACCAGCTCAACGTATTAATCTTTGGAAGCACTGGAAGCTCTCTTGAACAGTCTGCCAAATAAAAATTTTTTTGAGGTTCATCCATTTAATAAAATCAATATGATCAAATTGTAATATTGAAATATATTGATATCGCGGGACATTTTCGTTTCTTTTGCCAAATGCGGGACGTTATCTTACGCGGGACATTTTGTTGAAATGGGGGACTGTCCCGCGTAAAACTGACGTCTGGTCAGTTTACTCTAAACTAATTTTACCCAAAATTTCATCAGTTTTTACCCATACAATAAAAAGTTGGATTTTTGGAGTAAAATCTTTACTAATCATATGTTATATTTATGTGATATACTATATAACGCTATACCTGCTGAGCTACACCCATAACTATCATGTCCTCTCTCTCTTTCAGCACTCGACTCCGTTACCGAGGGCTACCGGTCGTTCAATTTCTCCTCCACACTGCTCAGCTTCATCCCAATCCTCCAATGGCTGCCAAAGTATTCCTTCGGAGAGAATTTTTTCGGAGACTTTACCACCGGCATAACGGTGGCTGTGATGCAAATACCGCAAGGTATGGCCTGCGCACTACTGGCTGGCGTACCGGCCAACGTTGGACTCTATATGGCGTTCTTCCACAGTCTCACCTACGCGATTTTCGGCACATCCAAACACGTTTCGATGGGAACGTTTGCGGTTCTCAGCTTGATGACGGCGAAGGTGGTGCAAACGTACGCAACGGTTCCGATGATCGTGGTAATTCAAGATAGCGAAGGATGAATTCGATTTTCTGTTACATTCTGTGTATTTTTTCAGTTGAACGAAACCTATTCTGCATCGCCTGAAGTATCTCACTTAGAACCACACTACACTCCGATACAGGTGGTTACAGCGCTGTCGCTGATAGTCGGATGTTATCATGTAAGTAAATCTACAATCTCCCCTTGACCTTTTCCCTGAGTGTTAATCTTTTCAGATCCTGATGAGAATCTTCCGTCTCGGAACTCTCACCTCGCTGCTCAGTGAGCCCCTGGTCAGCGGGTTCACCACCGCCGCCGCTGTCGATGTACTCATAAGTCAAATGAAAGATCTCTTGGGGATGTCCGTTCCCCGACATAGTGGTATTTTCAAAAACATCCTAACGTTGCGCGATGTGATCGAACGGATCCCCAACAGTAATCCGGCGACCGTGTATACGTCTCTTGCTGTGATAGTCTTTATGGTCGTCATGAACGAGTATTTGAAACCTTGGTCAGCGACCAGATGTCGCTTTCCGATACCAACCGAGCTGATGGTGGTTGTTGGTGGAACGTTGGCTTCCTACGCAATCGGTCTCGGACCGAATCACGATGTGTTGCTGGTCGGAGAAATTCATGTTGGGTAAGTAAAGGTTCTCTGTTCGCAAGTTGTTATGAAGATAACGCAATCATTTGTCGTTGTAGTCTACCAGCGCCGCAGCTACCACCCGTCATGCTACTGGAAAAACTAGCCGTGGATGCGATCTCAATTGCCATCGTAAGCTACTCGGTCGTCATGTCCATGGGCATGATCTTCGCCCAGAAGGAAGGCTACGAGGTCTGTGCAAACCAGGAGTTGGTCGCCATGGGCATAACCAACATCATCGGATCGTTCTTCTCGTGCATTCCGACGGCGTGTTCTCTGTCGCGATCGCTGATCCAACATCAGGCCGGCGGAAAAACTCAGCTGACAGCAGTGATCTCTTCCATGCTAATATTGGTTGTGGTGCTCTGGTTGGGACCATACTTCGAGGTGCTCCCGCAGTGCGTTCTATCTTCCATTATCTTCATCGCACTCAAGGGAATGCTTTGGCAGTTTCAGCATATTAAGAAGTTTTACCGCGAAGGCGGTTGGGAACTGGCAGTTTGGCTGCTGACGTTTTTCAGTGTCACCATTCTCAACATCGATTTGGGTCTGCTAATCGGAGTAGTGTTCTCTGTTACCGTTCTGTACGTCAAGGGATGGAAATCCTACTACAGCCTGCTGGGAACCATACCGGAGTCGGCAATCTACGTGAATATTGCGGGTCATCGGAAGGCGGAGGAGGTGCCGCACATTAAAATATTCCGGTATACGGGTGCGATCAACTTCGCAAGTAGAACTGCGTTCAAGAAGACGTTCGTCCAGGTTGTTGGCGTGCGTGGTAAACTTGGCAACGGTGGTTCCGGATATGGTGCAACTGAGAAGACAATCAGCGCCGTGATAGTTGATCTATCCAGTGTACCGCACATCGATTTGGCTGCGTGTAAGACTTTGAACGAAATCAGAAAAGAGATGGCAGCGAAGGGAGTCAATGTTTTGGTTGCGCATCCGGCGGATTGTGTATACGATATGCTACTGCATGCTGAGTCCCTCGGCGAGGGCGGTTTCCACATTTTTCCAACCATTCACGATGCCGTGTTATACGCTCAGGGAGGTGGATCGGTTGTGTGATGGACAGAAGGTGACAATGTCTGCTGTAAACTAACCTATCGAAGATATGCATTTCCAGCGGAAATTAATGGATTTTGTTGCAATTTAGATAATGGATTATCATGCAATACAAAATGTAAATAGTAAAGGCTATCTTCCTGGCCATTTAGTACTAAGTCAGACAAGATATGATAACTAATGATATTTAGAAAATATGACAACGTTGTTATTTGTTAATTTAGCCGCGCCCATTGTGAGATCTAATGAAAATTTTTACTACAATATAGCGGCTTTTATTGAAACATCCGATATCACAATTCGAAGTAGCTGAAACTCAGACTTCTCTCAGAAGAGGACAGGAAAAACACGATTTTAAACTGCCGCACCCCCTCCCTCTCTGTGGACAAGCGTAGAAAACTAATAGCGAATTCGTTTTTGTTCAGTTTCAACCCCAGTGCCGCACTAACTGCTGTCAAAACGTTTTTTTGACGTAGGATTACGTCTTTCGGGAACATATTGGGGTACAAATTGAAAAATGAAAATCGATCGCATCTTGAAAAATGTCCAATTTCAAACGCTTGTTACTCATTCATTTCATGATGGATTGATGAGATTTTTGCATCAAACGATTACGGCACTCCATAACAATTTTTCACATTGAACAAAATAGTTTATATCATATAACTAACTATCGAACAATTGAAAAAATTCAACCCCTATCCAAACAGAGATACCCAGTCCTGATTGGTCGAAATTGACGTCATTTCTTTTTCGCGCCCGATTCGTTCTCTCACCGGCAAGCTGCATGGCAATCGAGTAGGAGGCGCCTACTTCACACATACCAAATGATATAAAAGGAAGGAGCATTCGTGGATCTCATTTATTCTTACAACGGACGTGGAACGGACAACAACAAGTGGAGAGCAGCAGCAGTGAAAGCGGCTAATATATAGGCGAGCATATAAGTTGAGCGGTCAAAATGCGAGCTGTGTCTCACATCGAGCTTCTATGGCAGCATAAGCAGCGGCAAACAGTAGCAACGGTTGTTGAAACCGGTCTACTACTAGTGGCAGCAGCAAGCATCACGAGCGGATCGTTTCAGGCACGCTCTCTCCGTCAGAAGTGCGAGAACGTTTCTTGGCATCGTGAAAGTGCAGCATTGAATCTGAGCGGCCAACAATTGAGCTGTGTCTCACATAAGTGGCATTAGCAGCAGCAGCAGCAGCGGTAAACATCGAGGCTGAACCTCAACAATCGAGCTGTGTCTCGCATCGGTCCACTACTGTTGGCAACAACAAACATCATGAGTAGAGAGTTTCAGGCATGCTCTCTTTCTCTACTGCTGCTGCTACTGCTGCTACTCAGTCAGATTTCTCATTCTCATTCATTGGACGCTCAGATCGATAAACATATGTGTTTCTAGTGTGCATTGCTGGTACTCCTGTTCACATCAACCAATACAATTGGATGCGGTTATGGAGGTAAAGGAGACAAAGGACCCGGTTAAGGAATAGTGTATCGCAAGGTTCCACTACATGACAACATCCAGTGTATCAAACCCGCTATCCGTTGTTTAGCTCACCGTGATGGTGTCAACGAAACCCTTGCAAACCGACGCACAGAAGCCGAAGATGCCAAAGCCAAGGAAAGCAGCAGCGACTCCGAAAAAACTACCGCTGCCAAAAAGTTAACAATTGCTACATCCGACTGAAACCTCACATTAGCACGCAGCAGATTCCGTACAACCCATTTAACCATTCCAGTCCTTTTCAGAACTTTCGATATTGCTATGAAACGAAAGAGTTTAATTTATTGTTTTCCACTTATCATAAAAATGATATAAAACTACGATCAAAAATACTGTTTACTTTTACATTTTTTTTGATCATGTGCAACTAACAGGAAACTTATCACGTCAGAAACATACTTCCCATCAACCAACCTGACTGGATGCGGTAAGGGAGGCGAATGACATATGTATGCATATATATATATAGCGAAACGGCTCCGGTCATACACAGCACGTTTCAGACAAATGCCTTAAGGAATTTTCTAAAATAATATTTTGCCGATGCCTTTGCGCGAACTACACGGGCGAGTAGCACCAAAATAGTAAATCAAATGTCGAAGTTCGTGATACGGGTGCGTTCATCGCTATTCAGTTCGGCGTCGGTTTAACCCTTTCATTACGGCAGTGATGCTACCCCTGTACGGAAGTGCTACCCCTGTACGGAGCACTGCGCCGAAAAGTATGCACATCGCGCTGATGTGATCGAAGAGCAGCATTATGAATTTCATGTCGTCTAAAGACGACGCTCGTACACACAGGACGTCGCGCGGATGTCGTCTATAGACGACGCTCGTAACGGAAGGGTTAACCATCAATAACTACGCTTGGCAACATTGACATCTGGCAATTTTCATATAAGATTTTTTCCCCGCATGTTAAAAGTGGTTTTTCATGTACATAAAAGCGCAGCGTAGTATGTCAACTGCTTCCCGGTTAGAAAATAAATGAGCGACCCGTCCAATTTCAAACGCTCATTGCTCATTCATTTCATGATGGATTGATGAGATGTTTGCATCATACGTTGTCGGCACTCCATAATAATTTTTCACATTGAATAAAATAATATATATATCATGTAACTAACAATCGAACAATTAAAAAAATCTCAACCACTATCCAAACAGAAGATACCTAGGCCTGATTGATCGAAATTGACGTCATTTCTTTTTCGCGCCCGATTCGTTCGTTCACCGGCAAGCTGCATGACAATCGAGTAGGAGGCGCCTACTTCACACATACCAAATGATATAAAAGGATGGAGCGTTCGTGGATTTTATTCATTTTTACAACGGACGTGGAACGGACAACAGTGGAGAGCAGCAGCAGTGGACGCGGCTAATATATAGACGAGCATCGAAGCTGTGTGGTCAATAGGCTAGCTGTGCCTCACATCAAGCTTCTATGGCAGTATAAGCAGCGGCAAACTACTACTACTGTACTAGTGGCAGCAGCAAGCATCGCGAGTGGAGCATTTCGGGCACGCTCTCTCCATCAGAAGTGCGAGCACACGCTTCTTGGAATCGTGAAAGTGCAGCAGTGAACTTCAAGACGAGCATCAAATCTGAGCGGCCAACAATTGAGCTGTGTCTCATATCGAACTTAAGTGGCAGTAGCAGCAGCAGCGGCGGTAAACATCGAGGCCTAACATCAACAATCGAGCTATGTCCCGCATCGGTCCAGTACTGATGGCAACAGCAAACATCATGAGCAGAAAGTTTCAGACATGTTCTCTCTTTCTGCTGATGCTGCTGCTCAGTCAGATTTCTCATTTTGTTCGACGCTCAGATCGGTAAACATATATGGTTTTAGTGTATAAAGTGTGGTCACATCAGATCAACATCAACCAACATGACTTCATGCGACAAGGAAGGCAAAGGAGGATCGAAGCGTATCGCAAGGTTCTACATGACAATATCCAGTGTATCAAACTCGCTATTCGCCGTTTAGCTCCACGTGATGGTGTCAACGAAAACCACCAAAATAAAAACAGAAATAAGCAGCAGCGGCTCCGAAAAAGCTACCGCTGCCAAAAAAACAACAGAAGTGAATTGTTGTTTTTTTTGCATCAAAGTTTTACGCGAGTAAATATGTCGGAATATATGTTCACGCAATATGAGCGCCAATCTCGTAAACGTGCATCGGAGCTGAAACAACTTTCTATCATTGATATCGAAAGCTCGATTGTAACACTGATGAAATGAACAAAAAATACCCAACAACCAAACCAAACGGCCCTTTTCAGGGCCATCAGATGATTATCAAAGAGTTTAACAATATATTTTTTCAAACATCCAAAATCAGCATGCGACAGATAGCCTAACGTAATCCTACGTCAACTATGCGGTCGTGTCTCGGACACAACCTTCTGTGACTTTTATTCACTCAGTTTCGCACTCAGTGTCGCACTAGTTCGCCCCGAAAGCTGTTAGTTTCGCACTGAGATGTTTCACGGGTTGGCACTCGGGTTCACCAATACAACTATACTGAACTGTCAAGTTCCGAATATTGTTTTGGAAAATCTAAAAATAAAGACTATGAAAATGAAAAACCTGCTGCTTTTGCTTTTGTATAATTGGAATCGTAATCCAATTCGGATTCTGATTTTGAAGAGTAGAGTAGACGGCATTAAGCTACGTGTGCTTTCATTGGGAGGTGAAAATAATGATGGATATTCAGGTGGAATAAATTTCAAAATCAAAATTATGAATGAAAATTTACTTTAACGTATCGAATATTTATTTTATGTGATTAAATAAAAGTTTTTTTTCCGATATCGCAGAATATTGAACGAAAACTGTGTCTAATGATGGTTTTATATTATAATAGTAATTATTTGTGGAACAAACAGGAAATGCATCGACAAATGGTTAAGTGAGTGTCAGAACTACATGTGTTAGGTAATCAAACAATATTAAGTAAAAATTTTCATTCAAACTTTTATATGTTTACACTGCACTTGGCCCTTCTGATCTGATGGAGAACAATTTACCTTCCAAGCACTAATATCACCACTAGACGTCGACACTGTACATTTGCCGTCGTAAATATAAACAAATCAGACTATATAACGCACACCAAAAAACCACCGCATTCGTGGGGGTTAAAACGTTTTTTTATTACAGAGTCAGTTTGGCACTGACTCAGTTTTAAAAACGAATTCGCTATAATATACCCAGTGGCGTCGAGTGAAGCTCACGCACTGGCTATACCTCTTCCCATATTAACCACGTGGACATTCTTCAATTTTTCCATTCTAAATCAATGAAAAAATTTTGTTTAATAAAATTAGTAAAAAAAACTTTTTAAGTTAAACGGTTTCATTGTGATTAAACATAACAATGTACTAAAAGCTACAAAATAATTAGGTAAGTAGCAGTTGGCAGTTATCACATCCCTTCCTTCATTAATCTAGGGCATTGATGAGACTAAAATAAAATCGTGGAGCACGTTTAATTTTCATTATCCATAGTTAACGATTCCATCATAAGCCCCACGATTTTATTTTAGTCTCATCAATGCCTGTTTTTTTTTACTTGATTTATTTTCTAGTTTTTAGTACATTGTCTGTTTTATTAGAATATTTCCCTACAATAAAAACCATAAGTCAAATAATCATTTCATTTGATATCAATATTGATATGGCGCCATTTTGTGGTGGCACCCATTTTGGATTTGCATTCCTCGTGAATAACCGTGATCTATTAGTCTAGGGGTTCTATTGGGTGATCTATTAAGACGCATTCGCATTACGCCAATCGGCCTTGGCCGCCCGGTAAAGCCGACTAAATGTGGACGTACCGCCCGGGCTTGCCGACGTGCCGAAAACCGTCTCGAATCAAACCGAACCCAAACCGAAACAAGTGGGTCCGGTTCGAGAAAGTCGAACCAAATCAAAACGAAGTAAATTAGCGTTGACGACATAGTGCTTCGTGTGTTCGTGACGGCTTCGTGCATCCGATGGGACTTCGGCTTCGTGCACCCGATGGGGCGTCCACATTACTTAACGAACCGAATATGCCGCCTGGTACAGGCCGATCGGTATCATTCGGCATAATGTGGACGCGCCTTTAGATACCCATGTTGATGGGGTTTTGAAAGAAAATGTATATGGCGCCATTTTGTGGTGGCAGCCATCTTGGAAACGGTTCAAAAAACCAAAAGTCTGCTATCTGTTCAAAATATGATGTTTGACGATGTTCTTCTTCGCAAAATAAATTGACTTTTTGAAAAACAAAAAAAATAAAAATATTGGCTTAACTATTTAACTCAAAAATTGAATTTGATGGCTAGCGTTGCATGGACAATCTCACTGCCCATATTTGTATAGGAGACGTAAACGACAAAATGAAAAAAGTCGACTTTTTCGCTGTTACGCATTCTACACAATGTAATGCGTATGCTCAAAATGCGAACACAACATTTTCCAAACGTGCCTTTCATGATAGTATCTTATCACTGGGCATTTCTTCATAGATGAATATAAGTAACCATTGAAGCGCTGCTTATATAGTTATTATTCTCTGTTCACAGCACTGCGATGATCGTAGAGAAGCATTTTCGTTTTTTATGTTGTAACTACTTAAATTTCTGCATTTGAATTTTCAAGTAAATAATGATACAATCAAATCAGCAGTAAAATATATATAATACTAGCTGACCCGGTAAACTTCGTCTCGCCCAAAATTTGTTTTTTTTTTGTGTTTTCAATACCTTCAAACTTTCACGTTTTCTTACTATACGCAAGTTCATGGGTCCAATCGCAGAACTGCTCATTGATTGATCTTCTAATCGACCCCGTTGAATTTACCTTTTACTATTAAATTCCTAGTACTTCTACCAAAACTCATCATTATAATATCAGATTATTTTCAGACACAATCCTCGTTCAAGATTTTTTAACCGCTTGCCAATAACATGTTTCTCCGTTACATGGAATAAATGTTTGATGTAGAAAATATGATAGAATAAAGACAGACAATTCACTTCCTCAAGTTTTGCTCTTATCAACTCATTTTTATTGGTATAGATAAAAGAAGATATGAAAATCCATTTCCACTTTCAAACAAAGATCAATTTCTTCAGAATTTCCAAAAATTTTCAATTGTCATGTTTGGTTGGAATATGTGTAATATTTTTATGGGACCATACCATCATAGAACATTTCTCGTACCCAAAAACCATCACATCCCAAATTTGGCTCGATTCGCTTAATTAGTTCTCGGGTTATACAGAAATTTGTCGAATCACCGAAAATTGCACAACGAGAATGATTTGCTTGTCCCAAGCGTCATTCTGTGTGTTCTTTGTGCAATTTGGTTGGTTCAGGTCAATCACGGAGAGCAACTACGAATTGTACAGTCTACCCAAGCTCAAGCTCAAGCTCGGGTTATGCAGAAATTTGTGTTTCATTTCTATGACAGACCCTCCCCCCCCCTTTAGAAAAGTGAGAGGTGTGTTGAACCACCTTATGTTTCTTGCACCCTAAAACCTCCACATGCAAAATTTGGTCCCGTTTACTTGACTAGTTCTTGAATTATGCAGAAGTTTATGTTTCATTTGTATGGCAGCCCCGCCTAAGAGAGGGGCGTGGAGTGTCTAACCACCATAGAAACATTTATTGCACCCTAAAACCTCCATATGTCTAATTTGGTTGCATTTGCTTGATTAGCTCTCAAGTTATGCAGAAATTTGTGTTTCATTTGTACGGGAGCTCCCCTTCAGAGCGGGGGGTGGAGTGTCGAACAACCATAGAATCATTTATTGCACTCTAAAATCTTCATATGCCTAATTAGGTTGCATTTGTTTGAATAATTCCCGAGTAATGTAGAAATTTGTGTTTAATATGTATGGCAAAATAACAAACCCCCCAAAGACTAACAAATTTTTGTTAGTCTTTTTTGTGATTGCAATTAAAATTTATAAACTACTGAAATTGTAGGAATCATAAATGAAAGCTTTTGGTTTGGAGAACTGATACTTTTACGGTACTTTTCACGATACAAATCAAAACCTCAAAGTAAACTGACAATGTGATGGTGAGAAAGTGAATGAAACTTAACAACGTTTTAGGATTTTTTTTAACGTTGAACTCGGTCATTCTTTGCGCTTTGAGCGGGTTGTGTGTTTCTTCACACTGCGCTATAAAATTTGGAGAATGAAAAGATCTGGGAAAATTACAGATGAAAAAACATAATGTGTTAATTGAAGCTACAGTAGAATTCCGATTATCCTCGGAATAGTCAGGCAAACTCACCGTGAAAAACGAAAATCGCGGATAACCCATTAAAGGACTAAAAAAGAGATGCAAACACGAAAAAAGATGTTTCAACATAAAAACTATTGTTTTATCAATACAGAACTCATTAAACTATCCATCTATAACGTCGTTTACACCCGTGACTAAATAATGTCAAAGTCATGACCACAACAAAAGAGCATGGCCTACCACTCACTTACAAATTCCGGAAAGGCCTATTGATTGACTATGGAACTCGCAGTCGCGAATAATCCACAGGGCGGGTCACCCGCTCTTATTTATGGAATAAAAACATTTGCTTGCAGATAATATAACTTGCATATATTTTCGCAAACTAAAATAATCTGGCATGTTTGAAACTGAAAGGAACAGTCTGTATTTGTGAAGCGAGTATTATGTTGTGTTTTCGAGAAGGAAAAACGAATTCTTAAGTGTAAATTATGAATGAAAATTAATTTTTCCGAATCAAATTAGTATTCTATGTGAATACAAATCACTTTTTTCTGCAAGTGGTGAGAAAATCCCATACAGAAATTTGGCCTGATCACGAACGTCACTTCATGGTGAAAACGAAATGAATTGTATGCAATTTGTATGCATTTCATTCCGTTTTTACCGGGAAGTGACGTTCGTAATCAGGCCCATTGTGTCTGAAATTGACGTTAGATGATAATAATAAATTTTAATAGGAATATCTGAATATTCAGAGGAAATAGGTTAAGTTAGGGTTAGGACTACGCGCTTCAAGTAATTAAATAATACAAAGCAGATATTTTCATTCAAATTTTACTAACTGAAAATTGCCTTTTACCTTCTAATCTGATGGAGAATAGTTTGGATCCCAAACTCGAATGTCGCCACTAGCCATCGCGGATACATTCGTTGTGAGGGTGATATTGACCGTGTAAGGTGGCAAAATATTGATTGAGGTTAGATCGAATGTCGAAAGCCTAGCTGTCACAATATTGAAGACCCTTATTGTCAATAATTTTGATCGTGTAAGGTGCCCATAAAAGGTGCCAAGCCAAAAATATGAACATCAAGCAAGAAGAGCGCTATCGCGCTCCCCGCACTTTTGGCGTATAACAAGAGGAGCGCTATTGGCGATCTAATGTACAAATCTACACCTTGGCGGCGCTGCGGTGAAAGTGATGATGGTTTTAAATTTTGCCATGTGAAAGCCCGGAAGTAAAATATACGTGTTTTGTTTTTGAGTTTTAGGTTACATTAGCATCAAGGCGCGTAGAAGTATATCCTAAGGTGGGCCAACTTGCTAAAACCACTCTTCAGCCATCTTGGAAGTCTACTGTGTTTTGTTTGTAAACAAAACACAATACGCTTGTGCCCAAGCTCGCTCGTGATCAGTCTGTCTCTTTCACATTTCAAGGAAAAAATTCCCCTTCTGCTTTCCTCCGTACTGTTTTCATATACCGCTCCCCTAACCAACTTAGTGACGAAACGGCCTCACCTAGTACCATAGACCCGTCTTGATTAGCATCATTTTCTTAGTTCAAAAACAAAATCCAGATGTCTCACCGATCGTTTACGTTTTGCGTTAGATCGCCAATCGCGTTCCTCCGTATTTGAAGGGTTAAAACAAATCGTTACTATCAATAAGGTTATCATTTTCATCAATAAAACATGGAATAGAAAATAGCAACATACTTGAAATGAAATTTAGGCGAAAAAAATAGAATTTTCTTGATTTTTTCCCAAAAACTGGAGAAATGTCCACGGGAGGGGTATAGGAAATGTCCATGGAGGGGGAGGGGGTGTCTAAAATTATGCTTTTCCTGTCCAGCCTCTTATGAAATGACTGAGCAATAAGCGTTCAAAGTTTTTATTTTACGACATTCGATTCAATGTTTTTCTATACCATTTTGTACTACTCAGTGTATAAACACAGCACGCTAGGCAGCCCTGCGCCGCATCTGTCAAAACTTCTATTTTCACTCGCAGAGTTGGTAGTCCCGAATACATTTGACACCCACCAGCTCGAATCGCTCGTTCTCGCTCACTCCCATACACAAACCCACAGGAGATAGCATCAAAACAAAACACCCGCTCTGTGGCCCGTCATGTTGGTGTGCATGTGGGGGTGTGTGGGTGTGTGCGCACATGCGTGCGCCTCAAGGAAACACCGCAAAACATCGCCCAACGCTTTGGTTCCATGTGAACCCAAAACACACAGCGGAATCAAGAATGACACTTTTGCTTTCGCCTCCTGATTTACACGCATTTTTGACACTTGGTGTGCCATTCTCTGGGCCCTGCGCCAGCAGCAGCATATCGAGTCAAATCAGTCTCGGTCGATTCGTCTCTTTGGTCGCATCAGCGCGTGGTTTCGTAGTCTGTTGGAGAAAACGGTGTTTTATTCCTGGCAGGATACTCGGTGTGTGTTGTGTTTCTTTTGTTTATGTTTGAGGTGGATCTGTGGTGCGCGCAAAGCTGAATAAATTCCGTTCCAAGAAGCGATCGCAATTGCATCGATTTTAGTGTTTTTCTTCGCCGCGAGCGAAACATCAGAATTCACGGTGTGCGTGACGTGTAAGCGGGATTCCACCGGAATATGTGGAATGCAGCAGCGCGAGCTGGTAGTGCCCTGACAAAGTGAATCTTGCCCCGGCAGAGCTGGCCCGTGGCAAAGGGCAGAAAAACCTGTCTCGGCAGTCACGTTCAGCAATAATTTATGTGGAGAAACACTCGAAAAATCTCTCGCTATTTAAATACAGTGCAAAGTAAACGTCAAAATATGACATGGTGCGTTTGTTTTGACTCGCCTGCTGCTGTTGTCGTCGAGAAGGAGGACGTGTTGTTTACAATGAGTGTATTGTTTTTGTGATGAATTTATGTTGCTGCAGTGGATGAGTGCGGAGCAAGGTATTGTCCGGGTGTTATTTTAACAAATCGAATGCTGAGATGTTTACCCTATACCCGGATCCGGACGACACCAAATGTAAACAAAGTTACAAATGATGAGCAGATTAACTTCCAAAGGGGCGAAGGAGGGAAATGTTCAAAAATCGATACTTGTGTGTTCTAAACAAAAATATCACCCTTGAAGCGCGGCGTTTTTTTTTCCTGTTTTCGGTGAAATTGTTCGTACGTGAAGTGAATGTGTTTTCCAATGAATTTGTGCAATAATAGTGAATAAGGGCAAAATAAATGTTGGTGGCAAATGTGCGTTCGTTGTGTCCCGTAAAAAAACAGCTACGAAAATTGATTGCTGTAATGAAATTAATAAAAATGTAAACATACGAAACGAGGGAAAGAGTCGTGAAATAAATACAAAAATTGGTGTTCAATTCGTGTTATACTGTGTGTGAAAATATGTGTCATGTTCCGGCTCCGCAGCCGCAAGCGCTAAACGGATTAAAATGTTGCATTCCCGGCGTTTGCATTTCTCTCCGGCATTGATGACGAATAGAATAATCAATATGTCATCGTTCAGTGATAAATAATTCTGTGTACGTAAATCGTTGATCAACCGAAGCGAAGGTACAATCGGTTCAGATCACAATGCAGGCCAAAAAGCGCTACATTCTGGTGATAATCTGCTGTGCATTCCTAGCGTATTGCTATTTCGGAGGCTACCGGCTCAAATGGCTGCAGAAACTGTTTGCCATCAGCGTTCGGAAGAACCCTTCCAAACTCCCGCCATATCAGCAGCTGCACTATCAATTTCAAGAATCTCCGGAACCATACGTTCCGAGCTCACCCAACTCGGTCGGCCGGTCATTCATGGATGACGAGCTGTTCGCCCATCCTTCCTTCGAGTCCAAATACATCGGGGATTCGCTTCCCTCTCCTTGGCACACGTGCCGAATGGAGACCTGCTTCGACTTTTCCAAGTGTTCCGACCAGAACTTCCTGGTGTACGTGTACCCACCGGAACCACTGAATTCGCTGGGTGCCCCGCCACCCATCAGTCCGAACTATCAGAAAATCATCTCCGCCATCCAGGAGAGTCGATACTACACCGCCAGCCCGGAGAAAGCCTGCCTGTTTGTGCTGGGAATTGACACCCTGGATCGGGACTCGCTGAGTGAGGATTACGTGCGAAATGTGCCCTCCCGGCTGCAGCGGCTTCCCCACTGGAACGGTGGTCGGAACCATATCATATTCAATCTGTACTCGGGCACCTGGCCGGATTACAACGAGAATGGACTGGGGTTCGATCCGGGTCAGGCGATTCTGGCCAAGGCCAGCATGAGTGCCCAGTCGTGGCGGGCGAATTTCGACGTGAGCATACCGCTGTTCCACAAGCAGTTCCCGCTGCGCGGAGGAAGCACTGGATTTGTGGCGAGTAATAACTTCCCCGCGAACAAGAAGTATCTGCTGGCGTTCAAGGGAAAAAGGTGAGTCATCTGGTTTTTGTTATGTTTCTCTCGGGTCTGATAATTGGATGTGGGTGGGGAAACTTTGTTCGTAGGTGTGTGTGCGCGAGATATGCCATTGGATGTGACTTGTTGCCGAGATTTGAAAGTTTATGCTGTCATTTTGGCTATACAATATCGGGGTTCTACTTCTGTTTATGAACAGACGTTCTTCAATCGATCAAAAATTGGCGCAGTTTTATTTTCTGTTGCGTTCCTTATATTTTCCAAGCAATTTGTTAACACAATTGGAAATATGATTTATGAAAACACTAGAAACCAAAAAAATAAAAACAAAAATTAGAAGAGTGGTGTCCATGATACGACAGTATTTCTAACCCCGAAAGTATCCCGAAATAATTGTTAGCGTGAATAAACATTATAGAAATTTAATAATGAACTCTTTAGTATAAATATTTAGTAGCACAGATAAGAGTCATTGCTTGCACTGATTATGCGAACGATTCGCAAACCAATAAAAGCCAATTTGGTCAGATTATTTAAATAACTCTCACCATTAACATGTATTGTCGATTGCTCGCTGTCTAGAGCGCTAGGCTACCGACAACCGCATGTTTTGTACCGATTAGTGTGCCTCTAGCCAAAAATGTTCAGATTTCCACCTTGAATTATAGTTAACCACTATATAATCAACACACAATCGTAAATTGGTTTTCAACTGATTATTCGATTCGATTCTTTGTTTTTAAGAGGCTTTAAACTTTGCAGTTCATTCGCCTCTAATCAACTGATTATAATTTATTCGTCTAAATTATCCTGAGTGGTCATGTTGGTGTAGTGATTCATTATTACTAATCATACTAACCGTTTACAATAGATTACAATTATATGATCTGGCCGCACTACCAATGCGATATAGAACTATACAAATGTTCAAGTATAGAAACAATCAGTCAGCTCATGTACCACAGTTGATTTTTACTTCTACACACTTGTGTTCTCACAAGGAACGGTTGAAAATGTAATTGTTTACAAACACATCGTGATGGCCTCACAATAGTTATTAGATATAGTGTTTCTTCGAAAGGGAGATGTGTTCTTCAACAAAAAAAAAAAAAAAACAATTGTTCTGAATATATTTTTTGTCTTTTTTTTAAATTTAGTTTTAAAACATACGTATAACCACAAATTTTCACTCTCTTATCCCCATCCCCTATTTTTTCATCTTGATTTAAATATTTTTTTATAAACAATATCTATATACAGCCATTTCATGCCAAACCGATATAGTGGTTCTCAGATTTTCGTGAAAAGTGGTAGTTTTGTTCTTTATCGCAAATTATTAGACCCGTATTTTTTTTGTTAGGGTGACCATTTCCATTTTAAGATGGTTCGAAAAATCCATTTTTTTGCATTTTTTCCAAAAATGCCTTTTTTCAAAAATTCACAATTTTCGAACCACTGAACCAATTCAGATGTTCGACACATTAAATTAAAGCCAATTAGCTGGTCTTTTTTTGTAAAAATACTACAGTTACAGAAAATTTCAATTATGTTTTCGTTATTATTGATTGTATTTGTTCTTTACAGTTTTCATGGTCTCGGGATCGAAGGCGCTCTATTTTTTTTAAATTTTTTTCTGGAAAGCTGAAGATTTTTCACATAACATATCTCGAAACCAGAAAAGCGTTTCTTTTTCGTTTTTGAGTTATGATTTTTCAAAGTTGATCGGTGGTCCGAAAAATAATTTTTTTTTCATTTTTCCTTTACAAAAAAATCATAACTTTTGATCTACTGGACCGATTCGGATGATGACATATCAAATTAAAGCCAATAAGCCAATAAGTTTTCATAATTATCGATTATATTTGTTTTTTTATAGCTTACATCGTTTCGGGACCAAGGGCGTCATATTTTTTATTTTTTAAGGAAAGCTGAGCATTTTTTACACAACATATCTCGAAACCAGGGAGAGGTTTTTTTTCGTTTTTATGTTATGAGTTTTCAAAGTTAACACATTTTGAGTTTTCGTTCAATATTTCTATGCGACTAGACTGGCTGTATGTGACTATAATCTATTTAATTGGCAAGTGTGTTTTTTTTTCAAAAAAGGCAAGGCTAGTAGGCCTTCATTTGATATGTCGATCATCTGAATCGGTCCAGTAGTTCAAAAGTAATTAATTTTTGAAAAAAGTCATTTTTGGGAAAAAACAGGAAGTGGGTTATATCTATGGTATAACCGCAAGGGTGACGTAGGACTATCGTTGATTTAGAGATCATTTGTTTGAAGTTGAATCTGAATTCATTCTGAATGAATGAATATTTGGAGAACTTCGAAACCGAGAGCGTTACGTTGGAGGCACAAGGTTTTATGCATCCAATATTGGATACGGAAATATCCTACTGATGGGGAAGAATAATCTTCAGAAGCTATCCTGTTGATTGCGATTGATTGAAAAATCACAAAACCAAATGTATTTAGTCACAGTGTTACATGGATAGAAAACATTAGAATAAACTTTTTCACATGAATGTAATTTTTAATTCCCAGAGGAACTGGCAGATTATTTTCAGTAACGATTAGATATTTCCACATTTACCTCGATACTGGAAGCCCACCAGTGGTTAATGCTAACTCGATAACCATCTGTTAATAGCACTTGATTGAATCATATTCGGTCACAGTGTTACATGGATAGAATACATTCAAATAAACTCTTTCACATGAATGTATTTTTAAATTCCCAGAGGAACTGGCAGATTATTTTCCGGATCTTTCTCGATGCTGAA
Source organism: Toxorhynchites rutilus septentrionalis (assembly GCF_029784135.1). Taxonomy (NCBI): domain Eukaryota; kingdom Metazoa; phylum Arthropoda; class Insecta; order Diptera; family Culicidae; genus Toxorhynchites; species Toxorhynchites rutilus. The sequence goes on from NC_073745.1 coordinate 56,411,114, forward strand.
TGGCATCCAAACGGAAAGAATTCCGTGCGTGTATGTGTGTGTGTAGCAGCTGCTTCGATGGTCACCTTCTCTTCTCCTGAAGGATCGGCTTCTCTGTGCTCCCTCACAGTTTCAAACAAACTGCTTGCGTTTCAGGGCAGATCTCGATCCTTCGCCGTCCAGCATCCTCAGCAACGATGTTGTCTTGTCGATGTCCTCACGAAAAATGAATGCGTCTCACCACCAGAATATCGCTTAAGTATGCTTTTTGTGCGTGATTGAATCGAGAGAAGGCGTGGTTTACGATGGCAATTTGGAAGGCAAACTAGAGGGGAATTAACTCTCTGAGCTCGGAACTTTCGGTGACTGAGCAATAATCGATTGCGGGCGCATACAATATTGGATACGGAAATATCCTACTGATGGGGAAGAATAATCTTCAGAAGCTATCCTGTTAACTGCGATTGATTGAAAAATCACAAAACCAAATGTATTTGGTCACAGTGTTACATGGATAGAAAAAATTCAAATAAACTCTTTCACATGAATGAATTTTTAAATTCCCAGAGGAACTGGCAGATTATTTTCCGGATCTTTCTCGATGCTGAATGGCATCCAAACGGAAAGAATTCCGCGCGTGTATGTGTGTGTGTGTGTGTATGTGTGTGTGTGTAGAGGCTGCTTCGAGATCTTCCCTGGGAACCGTTTGTGGCATCACTCTCCTCCTGATGGATTCCCTTTTGGCCTAAGGTGCACAAACAGGCTCTTGGTGACACCGTTCATCCGCGCTTTCATGATAAACGAAGAGCTTCACCACAACAGCGACAACATGCTCCAATCGCTGTTCAATTTGAACTGAGTGGATTTCCGAGCGGCGCTCGCTTATATACCGATTGGTGATTTCAATAGCCTGTTTTGAAAGCAATTTTAAGACTATTGAAACAAGGTTTTGGATCAGAAAGTAACAAGTATAGAATGCGTAGACATTTTATCTTTCGAATGAAGTGTTTATCATACCGTTTCGTTCAGTTGTTTAGGAGCTATTAACGCTCAAAATCTCGGTCTCCGGCGTAACGCTTTCGTTTTCGAAACTTTGATTTTACACCCCGGTATAGAAATGAAAGACGTAGTCCTACGTCAAAAACTATCCATTGGATACCATCGGGTAACTTTGAAAAATCATAACTCAAAAACGAAAAAAACGCCTCCCTGGTTTCGAGATATGAAAAATCCTCAGCTTTTCAGAAAAATATAAAAAATATATAGCGCCCTTGGCTGTAGGGTGTAGGTGTAGAGTGGCAATGGATGTATGGGAAAAATTTCATCGAATTTAAATAACCGACCATGTACAGGCAAACCTTTTTTGTGCGGGGGATAGGGACCGCACAAAAAAATTATAGGAGGTTGTGTCCAAGAAACGACCGCATTGATGACGTAGAACTACGTTGTTATTTTATATGAGTCGCTTGTTCCTTCGGATATTATTCTATGATGCTGTGAAATTTTAGAAACAACTGCTTAGTAGAACAATCTCTGAAATAGTTTTTTCATTGTTGAATCAGTTGACGATAATCGATTGATGATTCATTCTTGCCCTCGCGAAACAATACACTAGCTGATCGTATGTCGCAATTTATTTCATGTCAATGCAATTTACCTCGAACGCTATTCCGGTGGCCTTTTCGCAATTTACATAGACTCGGCTACAGTCGATTATATACATGTTGCACCAGCACCATTATTCCAAATCTCATAACTACATCAATATATCTTTGGCACCACATGGAAACAACAACAATGACAACACTTGCAAGTATCAAATATCATGCTACATGTTATTTAGTATTGCCTCAAAGGAATCACACCTCTAGGCATCGTTCGTACAACGTAAACCAAGCGCCAAACAAGCGTTCGCCATTTCATGCATACAGAGCCATACATTGGTGGCTTGAAACTACTAGGAATATAAACACTTCTCATCATTTTGCGCTATTCTCAAAAGAAACGCTTCTGTTAATATTACTGGCTTCGAACAAAGTTGCATTACTTTCTCATGCTCGAGAGAAGCGCAGCTGTGTGGAGGAAGTTTTGCTACTGGCAAGTGAAACCTAATCACATACAAAATTCCAGAACGACATTTACTTTCTTGGTGACTAAACAAGCGAAATAAACTTTTTTTTGTTAATATCAACAACTTCCAAAACAGTAGCAATGCTTCATTATCATCCATATTAGCGCAAATGCAATCCTAGTTGAAAGCAGTTTTGCGACTGGCACGCGAACCTAAATAACTTATAACATTCCAGTAAGACATTCAAGATCAGGGATGGTAAAAAATCACATTCAATGATCAATGAATAAGTATATCCCTCTAGTCGGATGTTTTTAAATCACCCCCAGCAGGCGAGGCTCTTTTATCCTTTATATGTACACAGAGAGAATACTTGGAACGGTGAGCTACCAAGATCTCAAAAAAGAAATATGAGAGCGGAATCCCAACTGCTTGCACTCTCGAAGCATTACTTCTACTACTCAGGTTTTATCGTGAGTGCAAGCCACAAACGATTAATCCCATTCCATAGAGCGGATGATGAGTTCTTGATCGGAAAGTGTAACAAGAGACGATCAACTGAAATCTTACGACACTCATCGAGGGATTTTTAATTCTCTATTGCACTGTCCGCAGTGAGTGGCTGACTCAGTCTCGTCAGAGCAGCAGACGGGTAATGGATGCAATTGATTAATTTTATTACCAGCAGATTTGGGCGAATCTCATCCCGCCCAAAATCGTTTTTAGATTCCAATAATTCTGAACATTCACATTTCTCTCCAAATAATTTTTCCAACAGTAATTCAATTAGTGACTTCACGAAACACCTTTCGAATTCGATTGAATTTCAGACCCTTTTTTATTTTGTAGATAAAACGGATCACATATTTGATTAATTCAATTCTGTGTGGTTACGTTCTTCGTTGCGAATAAATGTAATGAAATAGTATGGACGTATGATATTCATGTATCGTGGACTTCCGACATATGTGGCAGTAGATTTGTCGAACGACTAATGTTTTTTTATATCCCTTCAAACTTGTTGCATCTCTCAAGTGTACATACTGCTTTGACCGCAGATTTGCATGGTAGAATCTGGTTAATTTCAGGTATTCAGTCTTCATATTGTCGAATGAATACTGTTGGAACAATAGGTATCGCAGCAAATGATTATCAACATCTTACCTTATCATCAAACGGTATGCGAATAATTTCAGTGAACTGACGGCATTGGAATATATGCTTAGTGAGGACCACACAATTATTATCAGAGCGAATAAACGTCCGACTGGAAGTCATGAACATCAATTCAATGTGCCCAAGATAAATTTATCCTTTGAAGGTCATTAACCTTTCTAAAGATGATCAGATGGAATATATTCCAATGTCGTCTGGAATAACCTGTCCAAAACCTTATGATCGTAATATTGTTTTTGCTATTATTCTGATGTTTCATAACACTGCACTCTATTGATTATTCGCCGAAAATGAATAAAAAATATCCTTGAAGTTAGCCTACGGTTTTAGTAGCAGTGCAATATAACATAAGAAAACATTTAAAAATAAAGCTTTTTTTTGAATGAATCAATAGTAAAACAAAACGTCAAAAAATATTCAGCTTTGTGATAGCAGATAATCATTATCCATTTGAATTGTATGAGTATTCCATTCCCCCACAAACTGTGGATAGTCTATCTGCATACAAATTATGTAGAGTGCCACAATCCAAAAAAATTATGAGCAAATATTGACGTGCTTAAACAAAAAAACACATGTTGACATATTTGCGCTAATTTATGTTTTTTTATTAATTCAAGGTAATCAAGGTCTTTTCTAGACACCAGTTTACTCGGCCCCGAAAAAAGTGGTCTGTATTTGGGCAAGCGGAAAAATATATCTCGCAAGACCACGTGTTCGATGTCGTAAAAGCCTTGGCCAATAACGCATTTACATTAACTCATAAAATTAGTGATTTGAGAGGGATTATTGTTTGTAGTCTCTTGATTAATTTAAACACCATCTGAGAAATCCTCCGTGAAACATGAAACATTAAAGTCGTCCTATCTGCTGTAGCGCATTTTTTATTTTACCCAGTTTCATCGAAGTAAACGCGCTCGGAAAGGAAAATTGAACGCCCGGATGAGAGAGCGAGAATCGTACGTCATAGAGACACTCATTCCCATGGAGCAAATTCTTGTTAGGAGTTGAAAGCAAAACGAGGAAGGAGAGTAACTCAATTATTCGAACTAGTTTCAGTCTAGCAATGCTTTGGTCAACTCAGAGTTACCAAGAGAAAATCATTTGGTTATGATGGGTGAGGATTAATAGTTAGTCGCAGTTTGCACAGATTACGATCTGTGCAGTTTGCGATTAATCGTAAATCACATCATGCTCCCTTGTTTTCCATCCTTGTTCAAGATGCTTGGTATTTCCCAAATATTTTTTCGGCGCACAACCTTAACGCCTGCTTCGCCATAACATCAGTTTAATGCATGGATGCATTCTCAAAGGCACCAACGAAGCCCTTATGATGACGGAAAACAAACAATGTTAACTGCTTGGAAAAAGACTAAATTATGTCACACAGCTTGTACTCTGCTGTAACACCCATCGATGCGAATTCGATGATGAGTTTGTCAAGAGTGACCATCTTCACCACCAGCGGGGGGAGCTTGATTTTGGTTGCTGCCTAGGTAACGGCGTTTACATTTTCGACCGACGCGCCGAAATCGTCTACTTCGCTGTTGTAAGAAGCGGTGTCAAACTCGTGAAGGCTCGGTTCAGGCTTTTCACTGCACCAATATCGCGTGCATCATTAGATGACGCTTGCCTCGAAATTTTATTGCCCCTGGCAATGCCTTCGTTTTGACGTAGGACTACGTCTTTCATTTCTATACCGGGGTGTAAAATCAAAGTTTCGGAAACAAAAGCGTTACGACGGAGACCGAGATTTTGAGCGTTAATAGCTTCTCAACAACCGAACGAAACGGTATGATAAACACTTCATTCGAAAGATAAAATGTCTACGCATTATATACCCGTTACTTTTCCATCCAAAAACTTGTTTCAATAGCCTTAAAATTGCTTTCAAAACATGCTAATGAAATCACCAATCGGTATATAAGCGAGCGCCGCTCTGAAATCCACTCAGCAGGGACGAATGAGCTTTAGGTTAAAGTTCCTTCAAAAACAAGAACAGAACAGAAATCCACTCAGTTATAATTGAACAGCGATTGGAGCATGTTGTCGCTGTTGTGGTGAAGCTAACTTCGTTTATCATGAAAGCGCTGATGAACGGTGTCACCAAGAGCCTGTTTGTGCACCTTAGGCCAGAAGGGAATCCATCAGGAAGAGAGTGATGCCACAAACGGGCGCGCTTGAGACATCGGAGCAGCCACCACACACATACATACACGCGCAGAACTATTTTCGTTCGGTTGCCATCCAGCATCGAGAAGGTTCTGGAAAGATGTCATCGTTGCTGAAAAATAATCTACCAGTTCCCCTTGAAATTGAAAAAAACATTCAAGCGAAAGAGTTTATTTTAATGTTTTCTTTCCATATAACACTGCGATAGGTATACCAAATACATTTGGTTTTGTGATTTTTCAATCAAGTGCGATCAACGTAAGACCACGTCTTTCGGCAATTTATTAGTGGTGCAATGAATCTTAAGGAAGAATTCCCGCTCTACGCGCACTGGCAAACGATGTTTACTCAACAATTTCACAAACGAGAAATGGGTGTTGCGAGAAAGGATGCGCGCAAAACGCAAAAATTATGTAGACTGATTTGATGCAACAGATATTTTGTCTATTGGAAATGGAATACAGATTATATCACAATACAAGCAATGTATTATGTATTGTACAACTTTCGAGTGATTGCTTCTTTTGCTGAATAATGTGCCTTCAACGTAACGCTCTCGTTTTCGAAGTCCCCGAAATATTAATTTATTCATTCATTCAGAATTGATTCAGATGCAACTAAAAACAAATGATCACTAAATCAACGATAGTCCTACGTCACCCTTGCGGTTATATCACAGATATAACCCACTTCCTGTTTTTTTTGCAGGGCTCGAGTCTGCCTTCCTCTTCTTCTTGCTCACCACACATTACGCGAAGCGTCCAAATTATGACGCGGAAAGAAAACCACACGATACGAATAACGCGAAAAACGAACAGAAAAACAGGAAGTGGGTTATATCTATGGTATAACCGCAAGGGTGACGTAGGACTATCGTTGATTTAGAGATCATTTGTTTGAAGTTGAATCTAAATCCATTCTGAATGAATGAATAAATGAATATTTGGGGGACTTCGAAAACGAGAGCGTTACGTTGGAGGCACAAGGTTTTATGCATCCAATATAGGATACGAAAAACCTTGTTCTGAAGAATAATCTTCAGAAGTTAACCTGCTAACTGTACTTGATTGACAAATCACAAACCCAAATGTATTATATGGATATTTTATGGATAGAAAACATTAAAATAAACTCTTTCGCTTGAATGTAATTTTCAATTCCAAGGGGAACTGGCAGATTATTTTCCAGCAACGATTAGATATTTCCACATTTTCCTCGATACTGAAAGCCCACCAGTGGTTAATACTAACTCGATAACCACCTGTTAATAGTACTTGATTGAAAAATATTTGGTCACAGTGTAACATGGATAGAAAACATTCAATTAAACTGTTTCACATGAATATATTTTGAAAATTCCCAGAGGAACTGGCAGATTATTTTCAGTAACAATTAGATATTTCCACATTTTCCTCGATACTGGAAGCCCACCAGTGGTTAATGCCAACTCGATAACTACCTGTTAATAGCCGCGCGTGTATGTGTGTGTAGCGATGTCTTCCCAGGGAACCGTTTGTGGCATCACTCTCCTCCTGATAGATTCCCTTCTGGCCTAGGGTGCACAAACAGGCTCTTGGTGACACCGTTCATCCGCGCTTTCATGATAAATATAGAGCTTCACCGCAACAGCGACAACATGCTCCCATCGCTGTTCAATTAGAACTGAGTGGATTTCCGAGCGCCGCTCGCTTATATACCGATTGGTGATTTCAATAGCCTGTTTTGAAAGCAATTTTAAGACTATTGAAACAAGTTTTTGGATCAAAAAGTAACAAGTATATAACGCGTAGACATTTTATCTTTCGAATGAAGTGTTTATCATACCATTTCGTTCAGTTGTTTAGGAGCTATTAACGCTCAAAATCTCGGTCTCCGGCGTAACGCTTTCGTTTTCGAAACTTTGATTTTACACCCCGGTATAGAAATGAAAGACGTAGTCCTACGTCAAAACCAAACGACGATATCCAAGTTGGATTACCACTGGTGGGGTCCAATCTTAGATCGAAGCGCAGCGAAAGCAAAGTGAACTGGATTACTCAACAGACCGATGCCGAATGAGAGTTTACCTCAGCGAGATCCACTGTTTATACTCTAGGCAAGTGTTCCCCTTCATTCTTCTTCTTTTCCTTTATTCACGGAGACTTTAAATCCTACGATTTCCCCTCCATTGGTCGTCGATAAGTCGCTCGTTATAGACAGCTCTGTTCGGGAAAGCACACAAATGGACAGAACAAATGTATGAAAAAATGAAAACGCCTAAAGTTTTCATGAATTTTAACCATTTACAAACCAGGGGATTCTAATGTATAGCATATTAAACAAATCTTAGGGAATTTCCGATTCGTTTAGTATGTAAATCGCTAAAATCCGTTCGCGGCAAAAATAGTTATCAACGTTAACTTTATTTCATAAAAACGTGACCTGTTTTCTGATTTGGCACCCTTAATGAAAGACGTAGTTCTACGTCAAAAAAAAAATACTCCTACATCTTTATCTATCTATATAAATGGATCGCCGAATGTGTTGATAAGAGCAAAACTCGAAGAAGGAATTATCCGATTTAGGGCTATCTTATATATATTTTCTGTATTTTCTGTATCCAACATTTATTCGATGATAGGGAGAAACATATTATTTTCAAGTGATTGAAAAATCTTGGACGAGAATGGTATCTGAAAATAAGCTGATATTATAATGACGAGTTTTGGTAGAAGTATCACGTAATTTATATTAAAAGTAAATTGTAAAGAGTCAATTAGAAGATGAATCAATGAACAGTTCTGTGATTGGACTGATGAACTTGGAAAACGTGAATGTTTGAAGGTATTGATAACAAAAAATAAATTTTGGGCGGGACGAAGTTTGCCGGGTCAGTTAGTATATATATTAAAATGGATTTCTGTCTGTCTGTCTGATTCTTATGGACTCGGAAACTACTGAAACGATGAACATGAAAATTGATATGGAAGGGTTTTTGGGGTCGGGGAAGGTTTTCGCGATAGTTTGAGACCTCTCTCAAAGGGGGGGGGGGGTGTTTCTATGATAGACTCTCCACTCCCCTCTCTAAGGGGGGGGGGGGGCTGCCATAGAAATGAAATTCAAATATCTGCATAACTCGAGAATCAATCAAGCAAATGAAACCAAATTTGGCATATTGAGGTTTTAGGGTGCAATAAATGTTTCTATGGTGGTAAGACTCTTCATCCCCCCTCTCTAAGGGGGGGGGGGGGGTCTGCCATACAAATGAAACACAAACTTCTGCGTATCTCGAGAATTAATCAAACAAATCGAACTAAATTTGGAAGGTGAAGGTTTTAAGGGGCAATAAATGTTTCTATTGTGGTTTCGCACTCCTCCCCCTCTCAAAAAAAAGGGGGGGGGGAGGTTTGTATAACTCAAGAACTAATCAAGCCAATGGAATCAAACTTGACATATAGAGGTTTTAGGGATCGATAAACGTGTCTATGTTGGTTCGACACTTCTCCCCTCTCTCTAAGGAGAGGCTACCATACATTTTGGGATGTGAGGGTTTTTGGGTACGAAAAATGTTTCTATGATGGTATGAGCTTCCTCCCTCATCTGGAATGGAGAGGGGGTCCCGTAAAAGTAATACACATATTTCATCCAAACATATTCCAACCAAACATGACAATTGACATTTTTCGGAAAACCCTGAAGAAAAAGGGGAAAATGGGAAAATTCGGAAAATTCAATTCGCATTCGTTCTACCATTACATAGTGACAAGCGTTGTTAGTCCATTTGATGCTTGCGCAAATGAAATTGATCTTTGTTCGAAAGTCGAATGAATTTCAATGCGATAAAACGCACTCCTAGATCTTCTTATATCTATATAAATAAAAATGGATCGCCGAATGTGTTGATAAGAGCAAAACTTGAGAAAGGAATTGTCCGATTTAGTGATTTCTTTATTCTATCATATTTTCTGTACCAAACATTTATTCCATGTAACGGAGAACATGTTATTTGTAGGTGGTTGAGAAATCTTGAACGAGAATTGTGTCTGAAAATAATCTGATATTATAATAACGATTTTTGGTAGAAGTACTAGGAATTTTATAGTAAAGTCTGCTTCATTTAATAATGGAACACAAACAATTGCGTGTAGTTCAGTCATTTAATAACGAATTCATAATTAGTTTTTCATACAAATGTAGCATTTTCTTTACTCTTTCATAAAAAAAAATTAAAAAAATTATTCATTGCTGTTTCGAAGAAATTCTCGTACTTTTCCCGTAATACGGCACATTAGGCGGCGCACACCCATTTCGTCCACCGTTTTGGCGATTTGATTCCACCAGTTCTTCATTTGAGTCATGTTCCTAACAAGTTTTCCCTTTGCCTTAAGCCTCCGCTTCGTGATTGCCAAGTATTTCTCTATCGGCCGGAACTGGGGGCAGTTTGGGGGGTTGAGGTCCTTCGGTATTACGATGACCCCGTTCGTTGCGTACCATTCCATAACCGTTTTGCTGTAATGGCAGCTTGCGAGGTCCGGCCAAAACATTACTGGACGGTCGTGGGCACGAATAAACGGCAGAATCCGTTTCTGAAGGCACTCTTTTTTGTAGACTTCTGATGTCATTGTCTTGTCAGTGAGAAAGACTTTGGTTTTCTGTCCACCACTGCATATCCCCTGCCAAATCATGTACTTGCGGGCGAATTTATCCGCAAACACGAACTTAAATTTTGCAGGTACATCCCCCGAGCCGTCGCCAAATAAAATTTTTGACCTGGGATTTGCCCAAAGTCCGCCTTCACATAGGTCTCATCGTCCATCAGAATACATCCGTCGAACTTGGTCAGCACTTGGTCGTACAGCTTTCGAGCACGGATTCTGGCCACATTGTTCTGCTTCAGCGTCCGATTTGGCTGTTTGCTGGCTCGGAATGACCTTATGCCTTCCCGGAGACGAATTCGTCGCACCGTACTGTGAGCGGCCTGGAACTTATTGGCCAAATCGCGGTCTGAAAGATTGGGATTCCTCTTGACGGCCTTGATGACTTTCCCACGCAGTTTCCGGTCGACAGTTCCACTCCGACGCTTCGAATGCGGCTTCCGAGCCGTCGTCAATGTTTCCTTGTATTGCTTGATAACACGCCATACGGTATTTCTGGGCATTTTAAGCTGTTTAGCTAGCTTAGATGCCGACAACAATGGATTTTCAAGAAAACTGTGCACAATTTTATCTCTCCGTTCGGCTTCCATGGCGGTTGTTTACAAAATGCTATCGTTTGGTGTTATGACATAAATACATGGTGAAAGGTAATGAATTTCCCGACACGTGGGTGAAAAAAGTTTCCAAATCCGTCCACTAGGAGCGCCACAATGAGCAAAAGAATTTGTTCCAATATTAAATGAAGCAGACTTTAAAAGGTAATTTTAAAGGGTAGATTAGCAGATCAACCAATGAACAGTTCTGCGATTGAACCCATGAACGTGCGCTTAGTAAGAAAACGTAAATGTGATTACGAAAAATGAATTTTGGGCGGGACGAAGTTTGCCGGGTCAGCTAGTAAAATTATAATTTTCTGTCGAGGTTTCGCAAAGCAGACAGAAACAGCCAAGTTTTCTTTTATATGTGAAGTAATTGGTGCAACTGTCGATAATGCATGTTTCTACGCGTTCTGTGTGTTCAAATTACACCAACATCGGCAATCCCTCACAGCGGGTCGAGTTTAATTCTTTTCGGAATACATAAATGCGCTACCAGACACCCGATGTTGTTTTCGCTTCGACTAACAATTTCTGTTTGCAATCTGATCTCAATTAGAAGCACGGAATCAATAATTTATATCTGGAATTTTCTCAGTGAAATCTTTGAGTGCTCTGAATCATAAGTCTGTATGTTGTGTCTGTAATCTGAAAGCTGTATTCAGTAATGTGTGTAATCTAGTTCTGGAATCAGAATTTGGAACACTAGCTTGAAATCTGCTTCTGGAATCTGAATATTGTTTCCTGAATCTTAAACTAGAATCCGAATCTCGTGTCGAATTTTCTAAAAATTAAAATTTGTGTAGCAATTTCGTTGTAAAAAAACTCGAATGTGCTCGAAAGCGTTAAATCCCGATTTGTAACAGAAATCTGAAATGTGGAATCCAACATATGAATATGTGTGCACGCCACGCTCGCTTGTTCTACTAGCTACAAAGTTAGTGGGGAAATAAAAATCAGCAAAAGGGATTCGTCGGATCACACATTGTAAAGAAATCTTCGTAATTACCGTCAGGAATTTTATTCATTATGTGCACCATCATGATCATCAACATTATCACCTCTCGTACCTCGGATGTCATTCCAACGCGAATTCGCGAATATTATCGCGTATGAATAGCGAAAATGACATTCTCCCCCATTTCGATTTCTGAGTTTGTGAAAAACGACTCCTCCTCATACGTTCCCTCCTATGCCACAAGGAAAGTTTTCATTTCGAGGTGGTGTTCTACCAGAACGATGCGTAAACTCGGGTTGAGCAGAGACAGCAGACACGACGACGGGAGGGGTGAAATGAATTGTAATTAACACATACGTGTCGTGTCCCTGCAGGCAGCGATGCAAGTCATAGTTAATATTGCCACCCCGAGAGAAAAGAGGAGAACTCAGTCAGACTCGGAAATGCCTCAGGAACACTGTGCTCTGCCACGAGAAGGTGAGCGGCGGAAGGGGATGGGAAGAAAATGGTTCTGGTTCTGTTCAGCATGTTTCCATTTTCTTCTGACGTATTTTTCATGTTGGTCTGGCCCGGGGCGGTGCAGAAGGTGCAGAGGGAAAGCAACAAAACGCAATTCATTCCGCCGGGGGGAAAAGCCGTTGCTTCTCGTTCTCCAACAACGTCAAACGACGTGACTATGGTTCATACATCAAAAGACAGGGAGCAACCGCAAGTTCCGTAGTTTATGGCTTGGGAAACCGATGGAGGAGCAGGTTTTTTTTTGTTCCCATATTGCCGCGAAGGTACAAAGGTACTATTTTTTGCTTTGCAGGAAAAGTCGCTCCGTTTCAGTTAATGGTTGAGTTGTGTGCGATTGCAGCAGCGTCGATTTCATTTGGATGACAACGTAGGTTTCACGATGAAAGGGTTTGGAACAACATGCATGACGGTAGATCAATGATTTGATGGTTTATGATGAAGGCTAATTTCAATACGTATGTGGATTACCGGCAACCAAGATCATGACCTTCAATCTCTAGAGGCTCTGTAATTAACTCTAAAGTTCAATTATTTGATTAAGCGTGTTTTAAATCAAAATAAGGGTCAATCTAGGGATCTACTGCAGTGAGGGGGTATCGCACTGGGTCAAAAACAAGTTCCGATCAGTGTAGGGTTTTCCGTTGCTTCGATCACCTCCAAAGTCTCACTACCTCATCTAGGTATGTTCTGGAAGCTCCCGGAAAGTGTTTAGCGTCAGTCTATGTAGGGCCTCATTCAAAGCCTAATCGGCAATGACAAGCTATTACCAAGTTTTGGAGGCGCCAAGTTCGATTTCCAGTCTGGCCTGGGAATTTTTCAAGTTCCTCTTCCTTAGGCATTCTATATATCATTGCACAATGATCCAGGAGATGTATTTAAGTGGAAATTAGCATTGAGAGCTCGATAGTTATTCTCTAGACAAACACTTGGACAAAGTTGTTATATATGACAGAGCGCTCATTTGTATGTAATCGAAAATATGGTGACCAAAATTGTCGATGAAATAAAAAATCTAACTTTCTTATCTTTATAGATAGACTAGCTAACCCGGCAAACTTCGTCCCGCCCATTTACTTGATTAATTCTCGAGTAATGCAGAAATTTGTGTTTTATTTGTATGGCAGACACCCCTAAGAGAGGGGGGAGGGGTATCTAACCACCATAGAAACATTTATTGCACCCTAAAACTTTCACATGCCAACTTTGGTTTCGTTTGCTTGGTTAATTTCCGAGTTATGCAGAAATTTGTGTTTCATTTGTATGGTAGCCCCCCCTTAGAGAGGGGGGAGGGGTTTCAAAATATCACTAAAACCTTCCCCGGCCCCAAAAACCCCTACATACCAATTTTCATGTCGATCGGTTCAGTAGTTTCCGAGTCTATAAGAATCAGACTAAAGTTTCCATATGCCTAATTTGGTTTAATTTGCTTGATTAATTCTCGGGTAATGCAAAAAATTGTGTTTCATTTGTACGGCAGCCCCCTTTAAGAGAGGGGGAAGGAGTATCTTATCACCATAGAAACATTTATTGCATCCTAAAACCTCCACATGCCAAATTTGGTTTCATTTGCTTGATTAATTCTCGAGTAATGCAGAAATTTGTGTTTCATTTGTATGGCAGCCCCCCCTTTGAGTGGGGGAAGGACTGTCTAACCATCATAGAAACATTTATTGCACCCTAAAACTTTCACATGCCAACTTTGGTTTCGTTTGCTTGGTTAATTTCCGAGTTATGCAGAAATTTGTGTTTCATTTGTATGGTAGCCCCCCCTTAGAGAGGGGGGAGGGGTTTCAAAATATCACGAAAACCTTCCCCGGCCCCAAAAACCCCTACATACCAATTTTCATGTCGATCGGTTCAGTAGTTTCCGAGTCTATAAGAATCAGACAGACAGACAGACAACACTCCATTTTTATATATATATATAGATAGATAGATGTAAACATAGTTCAACAGTGTTGTAGTCCCAGTTTTTTGAGACAACTTTGTGGAACAAAGTTTTTTTCTATCACTTGAAATAACCTATATAGCGCCTTTTTTCTAAGTTACGTTAGGGTCACCATGAAAAAAAATATTTTTTTGCTCTAACTTTAATATTTCAAATTCTACATACAAACTGTCTTCGGAAGACGTTCAGAACTTACTACACCCATACCTCACTTTACGGCCTGGATCTGTTCCATAAAACTTGGCCGCAAAGCGAAACGCCGTATAAGGAATCAATTCTTCTAATACAAATTCAATCGGATCGATTCAAAATGCATTTCATCTTTTCATTTCAATTAAATCGAAATTCATGAATAACAAGTACATACATTTGTACCTAAAATAAAATTGGCAGTTTTGATCCCTATCGTAAAATGTTATACAGGTCGGACTCGATTATCCGGAGTTTTTTTTTTATACATACATTTAGTTCTAACATAATAAAGTATTACGTTTGTTGTCAATTCTTACAGTTAAAATTTCACATGTGTGCTGGAGCACAACACTAACGTTTGACCACGTTCAAATAATTAAGGTTTTTTTCTTCAGACTTGTTACCATAGGTTGACCGAGTCGCCTTGCTAGTGGATTTGGATGATTCTTCACCTTTTCCGCATATTTCCTCCTCGTTTTATGAAGTTCTTCTTTAACCGTCGCCATCCCTAAGTCTCGATGTATGACACTATTGCGGATGTACCAAGGGGCGCCAGTAATTTGTCTTAGCAGTTTATTTTGTATTTTGCTGAAGCTGTTTGCCATAGTTGACAGCCGTAATGCCAAATAGGTTTCAGCATGGCTTTGTATACACCTGGAGATCACCACAGCAAACAGAAACACAAATTGACCACGTTTTGATCGACGGTCAGCACTTCTCGGATATCATCGACGTCAGAACCTATCGTGGCGCTAACATCGATTCAGACCACTACCTGGTGATGGTCAAACTGCGTTCTAAACTGTCAGTCGTCAATAACATAAGACACCAGCGCTCACCACGGTACCACCTACGACGACTACAGGAGCCGAACGTTGCTGCAACATATTCGCAGCGTCTTGAAGCTGCGTTACCGGGGGTAGACGAACT
Organism: Toxorhynchites rutilus septentrionalis; assembly: GCF_029784135.1. Taxonomy (NCBI): domain Eukaryota; kingdom Metazoa; phylum Arthropoda; class Insecta; order Diptera; family Culicidae; genus Toxorhynchites; species Toxorhynchites rutilus. The sequence continues at coordinate 56,426,289 of NC_073745.1, forward strand.
GGATGCTGTTCCCCTCGATGAATGCTGGAACTCCTTAAAATCAGCAATTAGCAGCACAGCAGAGACCGTCATCGGGTATGAACAACGAGGACAACGGAACGAATGGTTTGACGACGAGTGCCGAGCGCTCCTGAACGAGAAGGATGCAGCACGCGCAGCCATGCTGCAACGAGCGACTCGACAAAACGTGGAACGATACAGACTGAAACGAAGGCAGCAAACACATCTCTTTCGGGAAAAAAAGCGCCACCTGGAAGAGAAAGAGTGTGAGGAGATGGAGCTGCTTTATCGTTCTCGAGAATCGCGGAAGTTCTTCAAGAAACTAAACGCCTCGTACAAAGGCTTTGTGCCGCGGGCCGAAATGTGCAGAAACAAGGAAGGAGGCATCTTGACGAACGAACGCGAGGTTATCGAAAGGTGGAGGCAGCACTACGATGAACACCTGAACAGCGCGCAGACAGGAGACCTAGACGGCGTTGAGGAGGACTACACCGGTGCAATGAACAACGACGACGTACCACCCCCGACGATGGGTGAAGTTAAGGAGGCCATTAATCAGCTCAAGAACCACAAAGCAGCTGGTAAGGATGGCCTCGTAGCGGAGCTCTTCAAGGGAGGTCCGAGAAAACTTGTAGAGTGTATGCACCGGTTGATAGTCAGGATATGGGACACAGAACAGCTACCGGAGGAGTGGAAGGACGGGGTAATCTGCCCCATCTATAAAAAAGGCGACAAGTTGGATTGTGGGAACTATCGTGCCATCACAATCCTGAATGGTGCCTACAAAATTTTGTCTCAGATCCTCTTCCGCCGCCTATCGCCAATAGTAAGTAGATTTGTGGGAAGTTATCAGGCCGGATTCATGCCCGGTTGCTCGACGACGGACCAGATTTTTACACTGCGGCAGATCCTCCAAAAGTGCCACGAGTATCAGGTCCCTACACACCACATCTTCGTCGACTTCAAGGCCGCATATGATACAATCGACCGACGACAGCTATGGAGGATCATGGACAAACACGGCTTTCCCCGGCTGACAAGACTGATTCAGGCAACGATGAACGGTGTGCGGTGCAGTGTGCGGATCTCAGGTGAGCTGTCGGAATCATTTGAGACTCACAGGGGACTTCGACAAGGCGATGGAATCTCCTGTCTGCTCTTCAACGTGGCGCTGGAAGGTGTTATGCGGAGAGCGGGCTTCAACATGCGGGGCACGATTTTCAACAAGTCTAGTCAGTTTATCTGCTTCGCCGACGACGTGGACATAATCGGAAGAACACATGCGACGGTAGCCGACTTGTATACCCGACTGAAACACGAAGCAGGGCTGATTGGGCTTGGGATCAATGCGCCGAAGACTAAATACATGCTAGCAGGAGGGACTGATCGCAACAGAGTTCTTCTTGGTAGTAGTGTTGTGATCGACGGCGACGAGCTCGAGGTGGTAGAGGAATTTGTCTACCTTGGCTCGTTGATAACAACTGACAACAACAACAGCCGTGAAATTCGAAGATGCATTGTCAATGGAAGTCGAGCCTACTATGGGCTCCGCAAATCCTTGAGGTCCAACAAACTCCGACCCCGTACGAAGTGTACCATGTACAAATCCCTAATTCGACCGGTTGTTCTCTATGGGCACGAAGCATGGACGATGCTTGAAGAGGACTCACAAGCGCTTGGAGTTTTCGAACGCCGAGTGCTCAGAACAATATACGGTGGTGTACAGGAAAGCGGAGTATGGAGAAGGAGAATGAACCACGAACTGGCGCAACTCTACGGCGAACCCAGCATTCAGAAAGTCGCCAAGGCTGAACGAGTGCGATGGGCAGGGCATGTTGCAAGATTGCCGGACAGCAGCCCTGCAAAGATGGTGTTCGCATCGAATCCGGTAGGAACAAGAAGGAGAGGAGCCTACCGAGCGAGGTGGTTGGACCAGGTGGAGCAGGACTTGGCAAGAATCGGTGCAGCCGGGAGTTGGAGAACTGCAGCCATGGATCGGGACTATTGGCGAAAAATTGTGAAGAAGATCTAATCTCTCAATGGGATGTAGTATCATTATAAATAAATAAATAAAAAAATGGCTTTGTATAGAAGTAGTTTGAACTCTAGTTTTAATTTCGACTTCCTCCCGATTAGCCAATGTATTTGTTTTGCTCGCATCTTCAATTGCGTTTTCTTCGCATCTATGTGTTTTTTCCAGGTTAGACGACGATCTAGATGTACACCAAGATATTCAATTTCATTCGATTGATGTACTGCAGATCTATTGAACTTGATTTGTGGGAATGTGTTCTTATTAAGCGTGATCGTAACGTGGACACATTTTGTTTCATTTATTTGAATTCTCCATTTTTGGAGCCACTTTTCCACGACCGTTATGTGTTCCTGGAGATCCCGTGAAGCAATCGTTCTGTTTTTGTGACTGCTGAGAATAGCTGTGTCATCTGCGAATGTTGTAGTCATTAAGTTACGCGCGGTCGGGAGATCAGCTGTGTAGATGAGATAGAGAACTGGTCCAAGAACACTGCCCTGAGGAACGCCAGCATAAATTTCTTGCTCTGGTGTTGGAGTTTGGTTATACCGAACATGAAACTTTCTTCCCAGTAGATAAGAACGCATAATTTCATATACTTGTGGTAGCATATTTTTAATTTTATAGAGCAGTCCTTCGTGCAGGACTTTATCGAAAGCTTGAGCTACATCAAGAAAAAGCGCTGAGCAGTATCCGCGGCCTTCATATACTTTACGAATTTCTTCTATCAATCGGTGCTCTTGTTCAATAGTGCCATGTTTTGCTCGGAATCCGAATTGATGATTTGGGATTAATTATTCAATCTCGGGCGCTGATTTTATCAGGATAATTTTTTCGAACACTTTTGAGAAGATTGGAAGGATGCTGATAGGTCTATAAGATTCCACTTTCTGTGTGTCTTTCCCTGGCTTAGGAATCATAATGATGGTCGAAATTTTCCATGCTTGTGGGAAATATCCTTCATTGGTCATTGCGTTGAAAATTCTCGTGAGATGTTTAATTGCTAGGTCAGGTAGTTCCTTGATCATATATCCATTGATGTGGTCGATACCGGGTGACTTTTTCACATTGATATGATTATTGATAACATGTCTCACCAGCCGATGTTTGATTTTCATTTTGTTTTGGTTTATAGCACCAGAAAATTCGAGCCTTTCTTGATTGGGTCCGGATTGATTCGGAGTGAAAACTTTTTGAAGATGGTTTGCAAAAATTGCTGCTTTTTCAACGTCACTTCTGGCCCAAGTACCAGAGGGCATTCTAAACGGCGGGACCTTTAACTGAGGTCGTTTTAGATTCTTAGTTACCTTCCATAGTGAGTAATTATTATTTTGATTTGGCGATAATTCAGTTAAGTAATTATGGAATTTTTTATCTTTCTCGTCTTGTAATAGCTTTCTTAATTTACGTTGTGCCATATTGAATTGGTTTTTAGATTCTGGCGATCGTTTGTTTTGCCAGATACGTCTTAGTAGTCGCTTTTCTGCAACTGCTGATTTTATGTGGGAGGCAGTAATAATTTTTTTGTGTTTCTGAGGCTTCATAGGTGGGGTAGCTATCTTCGCAGCATTCTTTATGAGTACACTGAGCTGGTTAACTGCTTCCTCGATATGATGTTCGTTATTCAGAGGTAGATCGAGAATGTTAGAGGAGATATATGTCTTACATTTTGTCCAATTCGTTGAACAGTTAGTGAGATTAGATGACGTCTGCTTCACTTCCTTTTCTATGAAGTATTCCAGGAGTATTGGTGAGTGATCAGATGATAAGTCCAGAAGAAGCTTCGATCGAATTCGTTTACTATTAATATTTTTTGTGACAGCGAAATCTAGCAGGTCCGGAAGTCGTGCGAGGTCCTCTGGCCAGTGTGTCGGTTCACCGCATGATGCAATGTCATAGCCAGAGTCAGTGATAACGTTGTATAATACGCGACCACGAGTGGTAATCAGCCTTGATCCCCAAAAGGTGTGTTTTGCGTTAAAATCACCAGCGACGATAAATCGGTGCCCTTGGCGTGAATATCCGGAGTATTGATTTTTTTTTCACTCCGGATAATCGAATTCTCCGGATAATCGAGTCAAAACAATTTTTTTTATTCGTTTTTTTTGCATGTATTTTTTTTTTGAATATAAAAGAGGAACTTGATTTTTGATTCATCCCCTTAATGTCAGAAAACACCTTTCTAACATGAAAAAAATAAATTTATCCAGATTCTCTCAGGAGGTGATGGGCGATCATATTTGATGAAAAAAATCCTTCTACGCATATGTTCGAATTTCAACAATGACAGAGTTATAGAACTTTTTTTCTGTTTCGCACTCTGTTGCCTCAAACTGGCTCTACATTAAAAAGTACGCTACGGAAGACAACTCTGTTGCCTTCATTTGAAAGATGAGAAAATTTATTATAGGATATAGTAGTGGAACATCTAAATTAGTATATTTTAATAACATTTTGGAAGTGAAAGACTTAAAAGTTAATAATTTTTAATGTGTTATTATTACTTTTATCCTAAAAATTGTACTAATTTGATTGTTCCTATCAATTAAATTGAAGCTCTCAAACCACTCTACAATTTGTTCTTTGACACCCAAATTCTATCTTTCTTAATTTGGCTGCAATATCGATATCAAGAATTTCTGGTAAAAAATCAAGCAAAATCTCCGAAAATCACTATTTTAACCCCACTGTACATGCAATAGCCACTTAAATTTCACCTGAACGTTGGAAGGTTACATTTCTTCTTGAAATAAGTCATATTTGAAATATAAAAAAAAATATTTTTTCCAAACTGTATATAATCGAGTCCAAAATTGTATATAATCGAATCACATATAATCGAGTCTGTATATAATCGAGTCTGACCTGTATCAAATGAAAGAGACTAGTAGAACACAGTTATTTATTAAAAATGCAAATCTAAAATGTCCGCCACCACAAAGTGGCGCCAAATATTTTTTTTTTTTCAAAACCACGTTAATATGGGTATCAAATGAAAGTTCTCGACTAGTAGAAAATAGCAGATCATGAAAAATTCAAATCCAAGATAGCCACAGTCCGCAAATAACTAATTACTTTTTAATGGTTTCATTCAGCTTGCCCTGTTTGTATGTATGTTTGAGTGTTCGTAGGATTGACCCACATTAATTGAAATTTGACCCCGTTCCTGATTACTGATTGATCTGAAATTTGGAACATACCTTTGATTATACTGCCATTATAAAACTGTTTGAAAATTCAATTTGGCCGCCCCTAAAAAATGGCTGAATGGCTTGACTTTGAGAATAGACTACATTATGAACAACATAAATTCGAAAAGGTAACCGCCACTAAATAGTCGACTATGTATTTTTTGCATTCCCCTCAATACAGGGAAACTTCGATAACGTACCCTCGTTATAACGTACACATTTTCAAAGTCCAAAAGAATAATTTTTTGAATAGTATTTTTCTGAGAGAACTATTAATTATCTGTATTTTGATACCAAAGCTTGGTTTGTACTTTTAACCAATCCCGAAGTACAACTGTTTTGTGATTCCGGATTCTAAATGAATCAAATTTTAATCAACAGTACGAAGAGAAACATCATGAGAAAGGTTGGCTTCGTCTTCTAGTTGAATTTATCCATTAACCTTACTCAAACAGCAACACAATAAAGTAATATAAGCTACGTTTCTGAGTTCTTTATTTTGTTTCGATATAACGTACAATTTTGAAAGTAAAGTGTACGTTATATCGAAGTTCCCTGTCCTGTATTGTTATCAAATAAAATGATTTGACTAATAGAATACAGTAAATAATTAAAATATTCCGAAGAAAGTTAGGTAAGAAATAAAAATTTAAAAAAAGTTGAATGGTTTAATTGTAGAGATACCATTGAAGTATGCTAATGGTACAGATAATTTACTAAAAACTAGAAAATAAAATAAATAAAACAGCTTTTGAGGTTATACGGATTAATGTACTAAAAGCTAGAAAATAATTAGACAAGTAACAGTTATTAGTTATCACATCCGTTCCTTCATTCATGTTTGTGTTGTTGATAATGTAGTGTATTCTCCAAGTCAAGCCATTCAGCCATGTTTCAGCGGTGGCCAAATTGAATTTTTCAAGATCATGGAATACGCAGTTTTATAATGGTAATAGAATTAAAGGTATGTTCCAAATTTCAGATCAATCAGTGATCAGGAACGGGATCAAATTTCAATTAATGTGGGTCAATCCTACGAACACTCAAACATACATACAAACAGGGCAAGCTGATTGAAACCATTAAAAAGTAATCAGTTATTTGGGAACTGCGGCCATCTTGGATTTGTATTTTTCATGATCTACTGTGTTCTACTAGTCAAGCCCTTTCATTTGATACCCATATTGAAGGGGTTGGGAAAAAAATATGGCACCATCTTGTGATGGCGTCCATCTTGGATTTGAATTTTTCATAAATAACTGTAACTGTATAAATAACTGTCCACTAGTCAAGCCCTTTCATTTGATACCCATATTGATGGGGTTCTGAGAAAATATGTGATCCACCATTTTGTTGTGGCCGCCATCTTGAATTTGCATTTGTCATAAATAACTGTGTTTTACTAGTCAAGCTCTTTCATTTGATACCCATATTGATGGGGTTGTGAAAAAATATATATGGCGCCATCTTGTGGTGGCGGCCATCTTGGACTTGCATTTTTCATAGATAACTTTATTCTACTAGTCAAGCCCTTTCATTTGGTACCCATATTGGCTATTCAATATGGAATTATTATAAAAATTATTCAAAATTTCCGAAAATCAAAAATAAAATACTCCGGATAATCGAGTCTAAAATTTCGGATAATCGAGTCCGACCTGTACTTGAATTTTTCATTGTTTTCATTAGGGTGGTCCGAAATCATTTTTTCCCTTTTTTTCTCAAGACTGACTTTTTTCAAAATTTCATAACTTTTGAACTACTGAACCGATTCAAATGATCGACTTGTCGAACTGAAGCCAATGAGCTTTTTTGGAAAAAAAATTATACTAGCAAAACAATGGATTTTGTTTTCGTAATTCTTAATTGTTTCTGATATTTATTTTTTAAGGTTTTGACAATTTCGTAAACAACGCTCCTATTTTTTTTTAAATATTTTTTCTTGAGAGCTGAAGTTTTACATACATATCATAAATTCAGAATGGTGCTGTTTTTAATTTTTGAGTTATGATTTTTCAAAGTTAACATGTTTTTAATCTTCGTTCAATATTCCTATGAGACTTGACTAGATCGATGCGATGCAGGACCAAAACATAAACAGATGTAAACATAAATTATCTGAAGAAAAGAAAGTTCAATATCAACTGCTGTTTTGGTAAGATCCGAAAATCCTCTGGTTATACAGAAGTTTGTCTTTGGTCCCATTTCAAGGTGCATAGTCCTTCAAAATTGTAAGGAAACTAGCTAGAAGTCGGATCAGGCCAAGATAATCTACTGTAACTAACCAGTGCACTAAGAAGAGCGAAACTCTTTTCTCCTCTTTTCTTTTTCAGTATCATAGGCCTTCTTAATAGCAAGGCAACTAGAAGGAAGCGGGAAAGGCCGAGTATAAGCTCATCTAAGTGCGTTTATTGGTCCGCCATAGAACAGTTGATACCGCGTCGGTACTTTCAGTTTCGTCGGTTAACCAAGTCTCGCGAACCCGAACCTCCGCGCGGGGAGACTTTCTAACGCGCGTATCACGAATCATTGTAGGCCGTAAATCGAAAACGTGCCTTGATTGAAGAGGGCCGTTATAGCGAAATGCCGTATAAAGAGCGGCCGTATAACGAGGTGTAATACCAAAAAGGAACAAATTCGATTATAATTAAAGATAGAAAAAAGTTTTGTTCTACAAAGTTGTTTAAAATAACTTGTGCAACAACATTGTCAAACTATGTTTATCTCCATCTATAGAGATAAGAAAGTTAGATATTTTATTTCATCGACAATTTTTTTCACCCTATTCGTCACCGGAGAGCACAACACACGGATCGTCAGATTTCTTGGAATCGTCAGCTATTTGGAAGTCGTCATATTGGATTTCACAATGACGTCAAAGGTCTATATTCAACTTTCGTTGGACGAAACTATTTTAGAAATAATCATGTGAGGTCTCGTTGATATCCGATTAATATCCTGTTCGGTTTGGGTAACTGGAAGTGGTCATTTTGGCTCCCAAAATTATCTCAAAGATCGTTGATTGTACCGATTCCGACTATCGTTGTGAGATTTTATGGCCATTTCGGTAGATTTCCGGTTTATTAGCTAACCGAAAGTCGGCTTTTTGGATCTCGAAATTACTTCCAGGAACGATTTAACTTCCGCTGGACAATACGATTCTCAAAATGTTAATTGGCCGTCCGCAACTGACTTCCGGTTTAGTTTGGCTAACCGTAGTTCCTCATTTTGGAATCTGATATCAGAAATCATTGTTCGAGATCCGCTGATCGAGCCGGTTACAAAATCATCCATGTTGTGGTGTCTCTTGGCCATCTCTCGTTAACTTCTGATTTGTTTTACCTAACCAGAGATCGCCATTTTGGATCCCAAAATGGCGAAAGATCGATAATTAAGTTCCGCTGTTCAGACTATTCAAAACACATCGATGCTGTAGGGTCTCATATCCATTTTTGACTATCTTCTAATGCGGTTTAGTGAACAGGTAGTCGCCATTTTGGATTCCAAACTGATCTCAGAGATCAAAAATCATCCGTTCGTTTAGCCGATTTTAAAAATACTCTTCTATCTTGGTTCTATACTAAATACTTCTCATAACTCCAAGGAAACCGCATAAAAATAAATTTTTCAGCAACGTTAACAAAAAAAAAGACGTTACGAAAATAAATTGACAAAAAATGGGTGGGTTATATTATATAACCCTAAAGTTGACGTGGGACTGCTGTCGGTATTGATTGAATGAAACATTTTTTCGAATTCAATTGAATTCAATATATTTTCTGTGTAAGCAAAGAATTTGAACGAACGCCATATAATGTAAGGCACTTTGGTTTTGATGGCTATGTTGGAAAAATCGGGCCATCGTATCGTATTTTTTGGGCGTCCAGTTGTTTCGGATTTTTTACGGTCGTGGAGGGCATTGAACACGAAGGTTTTGGATCGTCTCAAGTACTCTGAGATTTCGCGTTGGCTGCTGCCTGTCTTGGACATTTTGCGGATGACCATCTGCTGTGTTTCCGTGCAGTTATGTGCGCGATCCATTTTTCGTTGACTGCAACTAGAATTTCAGAGTTCAAATCCTACATACCTGTGACGTCGAGTACCCCTCGGCGGCGTCCACTGTAGAACAACTGTGGGAATCTCCGCAACATTCGGCTAGTGAGGCAAGTCTCTCTCATCTGCGAAATGTCATCGAGTGACGAGGCAAATTATTAAAAAAGACATCTCGTGTTGAAAGACAATTGTTTGAACTACTAAAGTGAAAATTTATTATTCTAGTTAAAACTATTTAAAATCGGTTGGTAAAATCTAAAACTATTTACATATATTTACAGCCGTGAGTAAATTTGAATTATTAGAAGACCCTACCTAATTAATTAAAAAAATTATTCTTAGATTGTAAACCTAACCTAAAATTGAAACTGCGTTACCTAAGAATTTGTAAGGAGAAAAACTGTTAATTGTAAGTAATTTGTAATTGTTGAATTCAAAACCTTATTATAAATAAAATATTTACAGCTAAAGCTGATCCGAACTAGCGCTAGAGTTTTCGTGAGGATCTGCTAAAAGAAAACAGTCACAACAATACCTCTTGTTTACATGATAAAAACGAACCAGGATCCGAAAAAACACAAAACACACCGAGAAACGATCAATTTTCTTCAAAAATCGGTCGAGATAACACTCGAAACAGGTGGAACGAGGAACTGGTCTTAAATTTTGTCACGTCATTTCAGTTGTTAGGTATGCTCAAAACGCATCTTTTAGTGAATGACCATTGTTTTAACTACAGATGTTATAAATTTCTTCGAACAATGCAAATAGATTGTTACAAATGGATTGAAGCACTGGATTGGAAAAAGTTTCTCAAAGTTTTGTTACTTTCCGTTTTTGCTTGAGCAGTGATCTTAATATTTTGTCCCCATCAATATGGGCGGAGATGCCAACCTTCCTGACATCCTGAAAAACATTCAATTTTGCCTGATTTTTCAGAAATAATCCTGATTTTTCCTGATTTGTTTTACTTTTCACTCTATCATAATGAAAATTATCCGTAATAAATATAATGGGTTCCTGTCCTGTATCCTGTGGCTTTCCTGGTTGGAAATGAAAACTGGAATAATAGTATGATGTCTATATACGAGTAGCCGCAGAGTTTTTTTTTAATAATTAGTTTATTTTTACAGGCTCAGTTACATAAGTTTTAAGGGGCCAAATTCTGAATCATATTTTTATAACTAGATATAAACAATTTTCTTAATTCTATGGTTTGTAAGGTAGAAAAAAAAACCGCTCAACTACCACATTTGATTTATTCACCAGACCTAGCCGATTACCATTTATTTCCTCCGGGGAGACATGCACTCGCTGAACAGCACTTCAATTCTTATGAATTATGCGAAAATGGTTCGATGACATATTCAGGGTTGCCACCCATTCGGGAAAAGCGGGAAATGTGGGAAAAAGTCGGGAATCAAAATACATCGGGAAAAATGCGGGAATTGTTCCACGAAGTCGGGATTTTTTTTTGCGCAGTGTTTTTTTTTCGGCTTTCTAATAAGTTACTGCATGTGTTTTAACGCATCTCGACTTTCTGAGCAGTGTGAATCTTTGTTTTTCAAAAAATCCTGTCGGCGAGGTGAGGAAACAAGAGAGGAATAAGCTTAAGAAAAGGCATCCAAACTTTAAACGGAGTTTTGCATTAGTTTTCCGGCCAAAGATGTACGAGATTGTCGCACATGGTATGGTATACACCCTGGTTTTTTTACGCGTTTTTTACGAGGTTTTTTTTACGCGGATTTTCCAATTAACGCGGTTTTTTTTACGCGGATTTTCCAATTTTTTTTTTTTATAAATTCGTTTATTTTTACAGGCTCAGTTACATAAGTTTAAAGGAGCCGAAATCTTAAATATATTTTTAAAACTATATATATGAACAATTTTCTTAAATCTATGGTTAGTAATGTGGGTAACCGATTACTCGCGGTGGACTCGAGATTAAAAGGGTGACATATTTTTCTCAGGAAAAGGATGGGGTATAAGGAAATTATTACAATGTTGATAATCACACACACTCAATTCTTAAATCTATTCGTACATCTGTTGTGAATTTACATTTCATTCTCCTGTTTATAGCAAGCGGACCAATTACTCACAAAGGAAGAAATGGAGGGTATAAGGATATAAGGATAATCACACACGAACATCGATAGATTTAAGGAAAACATATATTTGGGACATGTAATCAAGGTCTAACCGAGCCAACACATCTCTCACCGGCACATTGGACTGCCTTCCTCTAGCCCGAAGGGAGTTCTCTAAATTCGATCTGGCAACAAGATACACCTCACACGACCAAACAACGTGTTCGATGTCGTGGTAACCTCGGCCACAAACGCAGATATTGCTGCCGGCCAAATTGAAACGAAAGAGTAGCGCGTCTAACGAACAGTGATTGGACATGAGTCGGGAGAAGGTGCGAATAAAGTCCCGACTCAAGTCCAGAGTTTTGAACCATGGTTTGAGGCTAACCTTAGGGATAATCGAGTGAAGCCACCGGCCCAATTCATCTTCGTTCCATTTGCGTTGCCAATTAGCGATGGTATTTTTACGGACTAAAGAGTAAAATTCATTGAAGGCGATTTGACGCTGATAAATATCGCCTTCAATCGCACCTACCTTTGCTAATGAGTCAGCCCTCTCATTACCCGGAATTGAGCAATAAGAAGGGACCCACACAAAGGTAATGATATAACAGCGTCTGGATAAAGCACTCAAAATTTTTCGTATTCTCTCAAGGAAGTACGGCGAGTGCTTTTCCGGCCTCACTGAACGGATAGCTTCGACAGAGCTAAGACTATCCGTTACAATGTAATAGTGTTCAACAGGTCGTGAGGCGACGCTGTCCAGCGCCCAATGAATTGCTGCCAATTCAGCAATATACACTGAGCAAGGATTCTGAAGACTGTGTGAGGTGCTAAAAAATTCGTTGAACACTCTAAATCCTGTGGACTCGTTTATAGTGGACCCATCAGTAAAGTACATATTATCACAATTGATACCCCCATACTTTTCATCGAAGATCGTTGGAGCGATCCTCGATCGTTGGTAATCTGAATATCCATGGATATCTTGCTTCATGGACAGATCAAAATGCACAGAGGAATTGATGTAGTCGAAGAAGGATCAACCTGCATGGAGATGAATTCATGATATGAACTCATGAATCCGGAGTGAAAATTTAGCTCGATCAGCTGCTCAAAATTTCCGATCACCAATGGGTTCATAACCTTACACCGGATGAAGAACCGAAGAGATAATAAATTGAAGCGATCTTTTAGTGGGAGTAGGGCTGCCAAAACCTGGAGACTCATGGTATGCGTTGAGAGCATACATCCCAACGCAATACGGAGACAAAGATACTGAATTCGCTCGAGTTTAATTAAGTGTGTTTTGGCAGCTTTTGAAAAGAAAAGAGAAACTGCCATACTCCATCACTGAGAGAATAGTTGTTCTATACAACATTATAAGATCTTCGGGATGGGCTCCCCACCAGGTGCCGGTAATTGTACGGAGAAAGTTTATTCTTTGTTGGCATTTTTTACTCATATACCTAATATGGGCCCCCCAAGTACAGTTGGAGTCGAACCAGACCCCAAGATACTTGAATGACATAGCATGAGTGATCGGTTTACCCAAAAGTTGAAGCTTTGGTTTTGCTGGTCTATGCTTCCTAGAAAAAACCACCATCTCTGTTTTCTCCGTGGAGAATTCGATCCCTAGCCCAATGGCCCAGGTTGAAAAATTGTTCAAAGTATCTTGTAAGGGTTCTTGCAGGTCGGATTCGTTTGATCCTACGACAGACACCACTCCATCATCTGCAAGTTGTCTTAGGCTGCAATTTTGTGTAAGGCAATTGTCGATGTCGCTTACATAGAAGTTGTACAAAAGGGGGCTTAAACATGAGCCCTGGGGGAGGCCCATGTAAGAGACCCTACTTACTGCCGAATCTCCGTGAGAAAAGTTCAAATGCTTCTCACAAAGCAAGTTATATAACATATTATTCAATAGAGGCGGCAGACCCCGAGATTGTAATTTGTCTGACAAAACCTCTATTGAAACAGAATCAAAGGCCCCCTTTATGTCCAAGAATACTGAAGCCATTTGTTTTTTTTCGGCGTAAGCCATTTGAATTTCTGAAGAAAGCAACGCAAGACAATCATTCGTCCCCTTGCCCCTGCGGAACCCATATTGTGTATCTGAGAGTAGGCCATTCGTTTCAACCCATCGATCAAGGCGAAACAAGATCATTTTCTCCAACAATTTCCGTATACAAGACAGCATTGCTATTGGGCGGTACGAATTGAAGTCGGACGCGGGTTTTCCGGGTTTTTGAATAGCTATAATGCGCACTTGTCTCCAATCATCTGGAACAATATTATGCTCCAGAAACCGATTGAATAAATTCAACAAGCGATGTTTTGCCACATCAGGGAGATTTTTCAGCAAGTTGAACTTAATTCTATCCGATCCCGGAGCAGAATTGTTACATGAAAGGAGAGCAAGAGAGAATTCTACCATCGAAAACTCGGAATCAAGATCGCACCTATCTTGTGGTATATCTCGAACAATTTTTTGCACAGGAGCGGAATCAGGACAAACCTTCCGTGCAAAATTAAAAATCCATCGATGTGAATATTCCTCGCTTTCATTTGTTGAAGAGCGATTTCTCATGTTTCGAGCCACTTTCCATAATTTTTTCATTGACGTTTCTCGTGACAAACCTCCCACGAAATTTCGCCAATATGCACGTTTTTTCCCTTTGATCAAGTTTTTAAATTGATTTTCATGGTCCAAATACGATTGAAAATTTTCAATGGTTCCACGTTTCCGAAAAGCTTTGAATGCGTTCGATTTATCCTGATAAAGCTTGGAACATTGGCTATCCCACCATGGATTGGGAGGCCTTCGACGAATAGTGGAGCCTGGGATGGGTTTCGTTTGAGCGCGAACCGCGCTGTCATAGATCAAACGAGAAAGGAAGTTATACTCCTCCAATGGAGGTAAACCATCTCTGGAATTGATGGCTAGAGCAATCGCGTCCGCATATTTTTTCCAGTCTATGTGTCTTGTGAGGTCATATGCCATGTTTATAGATTCAGAAGAATTCGACCCAATGGTGATGGAAATTTTGATTGGCAAGTGATCACTACCGTTGGGGTCCTGGATTACATTCCACTTGCAATCTAACGATAGTGAATTCGAGCAAAGCGAGAGGTCAAGAGCACTTGGGTTAGCAGGAGGTTTAGGTACACGTGTTGTTTCCCCAGTGTTCAAAAGTGTCATATTGAAGCTGTTACAAAGATCATATATCAACAGTGAACGATTGTCGTCGTACTGTTCCCCCAGGCAGTTCCGTGAGAGTTGAAGTCTCCCAAGATCAATCGTGGCTCAGGAAGGAGTGAGCACATGTAAACAAGTTGCTTGCGGCTAACCGCAGCTCCGGGAGGCCAATACAAGCTGACAATACAGAGGTCTTTGCCTCTGATGTTTGCATGACAAGCAACAGCTTCAATCCCTCCAATAGGTGGAAGGTCAATTCGAAAAAATGAGTGGCACTTATTGATCCCCAATAGCACCCCTCCGTATCTGTCATCACGGTTCAAGCGTATAATATTGAAATCGTGGAAAGAGAGATCATCTCGCGAAGAAAGCCAAGTTTCGGACAGAGCAAAAACATCACAATTGAACTTATGAATTAAAAATTTGAATGTATCCAATTTAGGGATAAGACTACGACAATTTCACTGTAAAACAGTGATATCTCCGACCTCTCTATTTGAATTAGACATCAAGAGAGATAATCATTGCAAGGAGGGGCCATGTTTGCATCAATTGTTGCAAAATTGTCTTTAATACTGGAAGCATTGATATGACAATGGTTCTGATGGAGTCGGAAACATTAAAGCATGTGAAGATTTGAGCCACAAGGTCAGTCAACTTTATAAATCCCGATTGGGAAGTTGAACTTGACGGTAAAATAGGGACAGTTGGGGTTTTTGATGTCCCTTCGAGTGCTGGGTAGTTCGAAGGTGAATTATTCCCACGGAAGCCAGGAGGAACCTGATTTTGCTTGTCCGCTGCACTCGATTTTTTAGGCATGCTAACAGAGGGTATAACCGGAGGGGCTTGTCCTTGAACTTTGGAAGTGGTCACATTTTTGCGCCGGGGATTCCCTTGGAAGATGTACGGTGTGCCCTCGTTAGCTGTATCCGCTTCCATTTCGTCAACTGGCAGCGAAGCGAAGACATTGTTTGCGGTTAAAGGTTGTTGCTGTTGGGCCAATGGAGAAGCGCCCTTCAAAAATTTCCGCAAAAGTGCGCTTCGAGCGTTCCTTTAAAGAGCGCTTCTGCTTCTCCCAGCGACTCTTGTAAGTTTCACAAGCCGAGAGCACGTGTGGGGATCCCCAGCAATATGGACATTTATGCTCAGTCGCACTGCAGGATTTCCCCTCATGTTGCTCTCCGCAAGTGGCACAGCGCTCCTTATTGGCACAATAATCTGAAGTGTGACCAACTGACTTGCATTTTTGGCAAGTCATGGGCTTTGGCACGAAGAGTCGCAGCGGTAGCCTCAATATGTCCACCATAACGTAGTCAGGGAGGGCGGAGCCAGCAAAAGTGACTCTGAACGAGTCGGACAGCGTAAATTTCGATTCTTTTTCTTCCTGGGAGACTTTGCCGAGTTGTCGGCATTCTAAGATTTTAACCTTAATCAAAGGCAGCTTTTTAAATCTGCCATCTCCTTCCATAATTGATTTGCACGTCAGACCCGTTTCGGTTATCACCCCCGAGATTTCTACGTCATGGGAAGGCACGTAGACACGATATTCCAGGGTAAACCTCTGGTCGACGACAATACCGTTTGCGTCTTTCCGATCAGCCACGACAACACGCAGTTTGGTCGGTCTAACCTTCGTAATTTCTGTCACGGAGGAGTATCTTGCCAGATCTTTCATGATCTGAATAACATTAAGTGCTTTTCCGTTTGGCTTAGGCCTGAAGAAAACAACCCACGGACCAGTTCCAGGTGCATCTTCAGGATAGACCTTGACACGTGGAGAGAAGACAACAGGAGGAGAAGGAGATGACGAGGATTGAAGGGGATCGGGGACAACAGGATGGGGAGGCGAAATCTGGGCTGGGGTAGGAGGGAGGGGGGTTGGAGAGGAGATATTTGCAGGTTTTTTAGAGGGGGGCTTGCTAGAGTTAGCAGACTCGTCCCCGGACGAAACATCCTCTGATGTAGGAACGCGTTTAAGTGTCTTCGCTGTTCCTTTATTAATTTTTTCAACCAGAGGGGAGTCATCATCAGAGATCTCCATATCTGGAGATCCTCCCCCTCCTTCTGCCATTCTGTAATTGGTACTTATAATCTAGTATTTTGTTTTAATAATAATAATAATAAAAAAATAAAAAAATAAAATTAAAAAAAAATAATCTATATAATAAAATAAGATTAATAATCTTATATCTTATTTATTTCTATTCACCACAATGCACCCCAGTGCTGATGAACTGGCAACCGCTGCTTGCTTCTCAATCGGAGCGCTCGGCACTATCACACACCACTAAGAAGTGATGCTCTCCTTCACACTGCTGTAAGTGAGCAGCGAATCGCGCTGGTATTGTGTGCGTGCAACTGAGCACCGATGTCCGACTTCGATTGCGATGGCGACAAATCGGCGAAAACTGAAAGCCGGCTGGCCTTGCCAGGCTTTGATGATTCTGCTTTTCTCACTAATTCCGAGTTCACACTGCGTTTTACGATATCTCGAACAGTTCGAAAACGCGCGAGAAAAGCACACCCGAGCAATAAAAAAAAAAAACAGCCAACGGTAACCGAAAACAATGCTTTAACGGAGACGCTCACAGCACATGACCGGTTACTCGAAGCTTATGCCGAAGAATGATTTTCCAATTGACGCGGTTTTTTTTACGCGGATTTCCAATTAACGCGGTTATTTTACGCGGATTTTCCAATTAACGCGGTTTTTTTTATGCGGTTTTTTTTTTACGAGGTACGTATGCCCCGCGTAAAAAAACCTGGGTGTATAGGCTGCTGGACCTAAAATTGATTTTTTGTGTTACAGTAGCATCTAAAGTTAAAATGGTTTTTGCGTGAATGTCAGACAGAGGCTCCGATGGTTCCTTTCCTTTTCGATGACCTAACGGGACTTGTGAAGTGTTATGGAGAAAACTATGAAATCCGAACGACTGAAAGTGAAATCAAAATCACCTCACAGAAACCATTCTACTGCTACCCGGAAGTATTAAAATTGGATTTGCAACGAAATCCGTAATCAACAAGCAAGGAATTCCGCAAAATTTTCGATGAAGGTGTCCTAATATTTCGTACCAGCTATCGTGATTTCTACTGTGGATTTTTAAAGAAATTGTTCATACAATCCGCTTTGACATATCGCACTCGTTACCTAACGTGTATTAACCCGGATGTGATTTTCAACAACCCGGATATAGCGAAGAAACGGACGGAGTTATGCTTGGAAGTATTCGTCGATAAACAACATTTGCCCGGCGTTTGTGCAGATAAAATAAAGAATGAGTGTGGACAATTGTGTCCAACGTCTTCTGCTGAAATTTTATTATCTGCATATCAAATAAAAGATCTAATATTGCATTGCTCTTGGATGGAAATCATCGCTCAGTCGCAGAAGGAACTTCCAATTTTGACCTTGTTCGTGAAAAAAGTTCTGAACCTATCGCATGGCAATGCATCATTGAAGAGAGAGGATTTTCTTCGAAAAACACGAACGAGGCTAGAAACTCGAAGATGTTGGTTGACACCTAGAGAGATGCAGTCTTGATGGTAGAGAAAATGAAATGCTCAAAAAAAAAGTTGAACTGGATTAGTAATAACACTCAATAAACATAATACGTCTAATTCAACTTCTTTTCACTCATGGTTTCTTATAGCATCCAATAGAAACATTCGTATCATTGAAAAAAATAGTAGTTGTTAGTTGAAAGGTAGATCCAGCATACGGGTCGAAACATGTCCATAAAATAAATCAAGGGTCTGGGGTAAAAATGGGACACATTTCAAAGAAGAAGGAGTCAGATTCTGGGTCATAAAAATGCTACTTACTTCGTGTTATTTGTTTCATCTCGTCTCATATGCTCCTATTCCTGCTAAGCATTTTTATTCAGCTTTTTTTTTTTAACAAGATAGATTTTCTGTGTAATTTTATTATGGATTTTAGGGTCAACTCAGTTACTGATCATAGAAGGGGGGAAACGCGGACGTGCGTTTCTTGTGCTCCGCGTATTTCGTTTGCGAGTTCTTGTGTTTTCACTGTGTTGAGCAGGAGGCAGCATACTGAAAAATATGTGCGCGTTAGTACTGTGTTGATTATTTTATTTTGATTGGTCAAAAAATAGTGTATGTGATTTCGAAACCATTAGATTTTTCAATTCTTCGAAGATGTTTTTGAGATGGTTTGGTGAAGTGAAGTTTTCTGGGAAGCCATTTTTATATTTTGTTTGTGGTAGTAAAGAGATAGTTTTTGTTGCACTTTCAATTCGTCGCATGTTCGGTTCTGTATTATAGTGCTCTCTCTCTTAGACACGGGCATATATTATCATGGCGAACGGTTTGTTTGCCTTCGTCTAATACATGAGTGCGGAGTTATTATGTCGTAGTGAGTGTATCACAATTGAAGGAATCACCGACACGGATGGGCTGAACATGCAGCAATGCCAGCTAAGTTTTCTTTTACCTTATACACATACAGCTTTTTTCATACTAAATTGTATCCATTTCTAAAGAGTTGGAATGTTGATTTATTTAAGTACACTTCTCACATCATAGTAAACATTCCTTGAACATGCATGTTTATAATTTGACAATCTATTGACGCTGCTCTCTCTCATGAACTCATAAACAGATCGGATGCTACAGAAGTTGACTTCTTCTTGCTCGCTGAGGATACGAGATAATGATGGTGTTTTTTCCACTCACCGATATAGCAATCTCGGTGTCGGTGCTATTCCGGAAACGATTGTTAGAACGATCCCGGAAAGCAAAGTTCTAAGCAAATAATATGAATATAAAAATCTAAAAATCTAAAAACCCAATAATCTGAAGATCTAAAAATCTAATAATCTAAAAAATCTAAGAATCTAAAAAATCGAAAAATCGAAAAATCTATAAATTTAAAATATAGAAATCTAAAAACCCAAAAAAATTTAAAACTGAAATTCTAAAAATCTAAACATCCAAAAATCTAAAAATCTGAAGTTCTAAAAATCTAGAAATTAAAAAAATCTAGAAATATAGAAATCTAATAATCAAAAAATCTAAAAATCCAAATATTCAAAAATCTAAATATAAAAATAGAAATCTGAAATTTAAAAATCTAAAAATGTAGAAATCTGAAAATTTAATAAACCTAATCTTTTTCCACAGATATCAACGTGACGGTAATCGGAAGGCTGAAGTTCATTTATAACATTTAGTATCATATTTTTCTAGTTATAGTAATGCAGTCAACTCTGCCTAACTCGATGTTCTGTATAGGGCCCATAGTCATAGTGATAGTAATAGTAATAGTAATAGTAATAGTAATAGTAATAGTAATAGTAATAGTAATAGTAATAGTAATAGTAATAGTAATAGTAATAGTAATAGTAATAGTAATAGTAATAGTAATAGTAATAGTAATAGTAATAGTAATAGTAATAGTAATAGTAATAGTAATAGTAATAGTAATAGTAATAGTAATAGTAATAGTAATAGTAATAGTAATAGTAATAGTAATAGTAATAGTAATAGTAATAGTAATAGTAATAGTAATAGTAATAGTAATAGTAATAGTAATAGTAATAGTAATAGTAATAGTAATAATAGCTTGCGCCAGTAACACCGGCTGAGTGTATCCTATGGCTCACCTTCCCTACTAACACATTCCTATATTCCCGAGACATTTATGAGAGGTCGTAGAGTTCTCTGCATCTCTCTTAAGTAAATGTCGAACTAACATTCCTCCCCTTTCCTCAGCAGTTGCAAGGACGTGGCCAGGACAATTCTTAACTGTTGGATAAAGCATGCCTTCATCTAAGAGATATTACCAATCATCAGCAACGGATGTGGGCTAGTTTTTGACATAACAGTTCTGAATTCGTACCACCTACGATATTGTGCAACTTGCTCAATGCTAATGCTAATGCTCAGGGACTGATCATAGAAGGTATCCGGGAAATGCTCGGAACATGTTTGGATGTGACCAATGAAGTTCTGGTCAGTTACTCTAATAAATGAACCTTTTTGAATTCGGAGTAAGTAGAGGTGGGGTGGATCTGATACGTTTGAAAGCGATTCAGGTCCCAGATACATATATTCCAGAAACAATTCCGTCCGTATCTCCTGGATCCAATATCCAAGCAAAAATCTGTTGCTAAGATACACATCGTCCAATTTTTTGTCACATGCCGAACTTGGAAACATAAAGTAAAAAAACATTTGCAATTCGGGTTTCAAAAGTCAATTTTTAACTAACGAAACGACACAATATTATTAAATTTCATTTCTGTGAGTCGGGAATTTCGCGGGAAATACGGGAAAAAGTCAGGAAAAATGCGGGAATTCAAAAATTTAAATTGGGTGGCCACCGTGCATATTCGGTTTAGAACCCAAAAAAAGATTTTTGGCGAGACATTCATAAATTGTTAGATGAGAAAGGTTTGCAACTTCCAATGGCCTTTACTTCGAATCAAATATTTTAAACAATTCAAGAACAATAATATATTTTAATGAAAAAAAAAATCTGGTTTCATATGCATAAACCTAGTATCTTCCGTTAGATAACTTCAATAAATTCGTCCGCGGCAATCCGTGACACGGTTCCAGAGGAATTGAACCGGTGACCTTTGACACACTTCGAGCAACCTGTGATCGCTTCTGCGCGCGATATAAAACATGCAAAATCCCTGTACGAAAAATCAGCGCGCATTTCCTTTCAACATATTTTTCAGTCAGCTTCTTCGGAAGCTCCGGTTCCTCCATCCTCTCGTCTTGTGCTTCCGTCTTGTGAATGATGATAAAAGTTATCTCCGGCATGATGGGTGATAAAACTTGTCCATGCTTGTTGTCTGTCCGGGTGCGTGTGTGTGTGTGTGTCTGTGCGCTCGGGAGACTGCACGAACCGTCAAGACACAAGTTAATCCTTGTTATTCCCGCGGGCGATCCGGAGTCAAGATATGCCACCGTGCTGGGGAGGGGGGGAGGCAGTTGCTCCGTGAGCTCAATCCAGTGGCCGACCCATCTGGCACTCCCGCTTCCGCTCCTGCTCTCGTTCGCATCCATCTCGATGTTTCCAGTCAAGTTTTACGAGACTTCGAGAGTGTTTTCCAGGGAAAGACGATACATCCTAAATATTTTTTTGCGCTTCTCCGTTTCTTCCGTCCGAGAAAAATTCCACGACGTAATCTATTGCTTTATATTGCCCCCGGGGAGGGCAATTCCGGAATGTGTTTGTGGGTTGATACACTTCCCGAATCGATAAGTTATCATTGGGGACAATTTGTTATGCTGTCGAAGTTGTCACGCCGTGGAATGAGGGTAGCCTCGTCTTTAATATGTGCCCAGCGTCGAAGGAATCCTGCCAGTTTCACACAAACAGTCACGGGCATTTTATTCCGCCAGCAATTTAACTTTCTTTTTTTGTTGTTGTCTGGTTCACCATTTCGAGCGAATAAATCTGTTTTGCCACCGCGCTTCACCGTTCGCTCACAGGTGTGTATTGTGGCAAGGTGGCAGGATCTGTGGTGGACAGCTGAAAAATCTGTTTATCAAAAGGGGAACCCCCTGGGGGGGGGGGGGGGGGGTGACGGACCAACTGCAGCAAACCACCCGGGTGCACAAATTGCGAAATGAAGCTCTCTCTCTGCAGAAGTGGTCTAAATGGCGCTCAATCACGCCCGTATTATACAGTAGTGGCGCAACCGGATTGCTTGACTGGGTCAGCTTCACCGGAATGTGTTCGGCAATAATCCGCATTATCGCAGCGATTCCTGGTGGCGTTCCGCACATGTCGTGTGAATAAATGGGGGAACAGATTTGAGCTGATATTATAAAATTATTTTCAGACACAATTCTCGTTCAAGATTCTTCAATCACTTACAAACGAAATGTTTCTCCGTTACATGTAAATAATTAAATAAAGACAGCTCAATTCGGACAATTCCTTCCTGGAGTTAGGCCTTGAAGAGGGGGAGAAGTATCGAACTACCATAGAAACATTTCTTGCCACCTAAAACCTCCACGTGGCAAATTTGGCTCCATTAGCTTGATTAGTTATCGAGTTATGTAGAAATTTGTGTTTCATTCATATCGGGGCAATCCTAGACCAAGTCCGACTGGACGATATGTTAGAAGAACTTACTATAGATGACATACCAACTGCAGCAAACCACCCGGGTGCACAAATTGCGAAATGAAGCTCTCTCTCTGCAGAAGTGGTCTAAATGGCGCTCAATCACGCCCGTATTATACAGTAGTGGCGCAACCGGATTGCTTGACTGGGTCAGCTTCACCGGAATGTGTTCGGCAATAATCCGCATTATCGCAGCGATTCCTGGTGGCGTTCCGCACATGTCGTGTGAATAAATGGGGGAACAGATTTGAGCTGAGCTTGGCCATTGCTGGCGGCGGTGGTAAAGGTGATGCCGCCCGAGTGCCCGTATCGAAATTGTTGCGACGATAAGTAGAAGACGACGACGGTTCATGTTGCAGATTTTTGCCACCGTTGCGGAAGAGGATCCGGTCCCATTCATTCAATGCATCTCCACCGCTCGAAACGACGTTATTTTGTAGAGCACGGAAATTTGTCGCGTGGATCTAACAACGGCAGAGTGTTGTTCGAAGCTGGTCTCCCCTGGAACTGGAGCTAACCGCAAGTAGAGCGAGAGTGCGACAGGTGACGAAGAGACAGATATTGAGGTGAACTTTCATTAGGTTGGTTGTCTCTAGTTTTGAGCACGGATCTCACCGCTTGAGATGAGGAGCTGTGAGATAAATGGGAAGTGTTTAGTTTGATCAATTTAAATAGTCTACAGTTTCAATGTTTGTGTCGCTCCAGGCTGTTTGCAGTTATTGATTGCGTTGTTTTTTTTTTTGTATATTACTCTTTGGACGGACAAGGATGTGGCTTGAGAGTTCTCTTCTTCTTCAATGGCACTAACGTTCCTAGAGGAACTTCGCCGTCTCAACGTAGTATTACTTGCGTCATTTTTATTAGTACTTAGTTGAGATTTCTATGCCAAATAACACGCTTTGAATGCATTCTGAGTGGCAAGTTCTGGAATACGCGTGATCACAGTGCAAGTCGGAGGAAATTTCTTTGACGAAAAATTCCCCCGACCAGAACGGGAATCGAACCCGAACACCCGGCATGTTAGTTATGACGCTAACCACTCGGCCAAGGGAGCACGAGGCTTGAGAGTTATTTTTATTAAATAGCGCTGGAATAAAGAAGATTATCAACGTTTACAGGACTTTGCAGAACGCGTGTAGGAAAGCATATCAACCTAGTAAAGTCGCTACCTGCAGCAGTTCAAGTGTGTAAGCTTCATTCAGATTTAAAGAATTGTCAGAATTCTATTTATTACTAAGATGACAAGAGGTGATTGAAAGTTTACTCCGGTTGATTAGTCAACTTTGGTTGAAAGTTTGAAAACAATCCCATAAATCAATTCATACAATTCTTCAGATTTGGTGCACAAATAACGTAACGCTAAAAATTTGAATTTGGAATCTCAATCCATCCCCCCTTTCGTTACGCAATTCTTATCTCTAACCCCTCGACCATCGCAGAACTCTCCATTGATTGATTAGTTTTTAACCCTTTACAATTTCCTTTTTTCTATTGATTAGTAAAATTTGTAATTGGTAGTACTTCTATCAAAACTCGTAATTATATTATAAAATTATTTTCAGACACAATTCTCGTTCAAGATTCTTCAATCACTTACAAACGAAATGTTTCTCCGTTACATGTAAATAATTAAATAAAGACAGCTCAATTCGGACAATTCCTTCCTGGAGTTAGGCCTTGAAGAGGGGGAGAAGTATCGAACTACCATAGAAACATTTCTTGCCACCTAAAACCTCCACGTGGCAAATTTGGCTCCATTAGCTTGATTAGTTATCGAGTTATGTAGAAATTTGTGTTTCATTCATATCGGGGCAATCCTAGACCAAGTCCGACTGGACGATATGTTAGAAGAACTTACTATAGATGACATAAGGGGTTGTCCACATACCACGTGGACAGAATAAGCATTATTTTAGACACCCCCCTCCCCCTCCGTGGACAAGCGTGGACATTCCTTATACCCCTCCCCCTGTTGTCCACGTGGACATTCCTCCGGTTTTGAGGAAAAAATCAAGAAGTTGTATTTTTTTCGCATAAATTTCATTTCAAGTTTGTTTCTACTTTCAATTCCATATTTTTATTGATAAAAATTACAGCCTTACCAATGGTAACGATTTGTCCGGGAGCTCATTATTTTCTTCCGAACTCCATTTACGTTATTCCCATATCCATTTTAAAATATCGATTGTGAACTTATTCTTGAGTATTTTTATTAAAGCTGGCTGTTCGAGTTTTCAAAAAATCAGACAATAAAATCAAGCACAGAATTTTCTCGTCTAAACATCAATGACTTTCGCTTTCACAGGTTCGGTTCACAGGAACTTAGTAAAAACGGAACATTTGCAGTATCATCGTGATCGATGATTCCGTTGATCGACAACTCTTAATTGTTAAATCATGCTAAATATTGTCCTGCAAAATTCGTGCCGATTCTAAGGAAAAAACCAAAAGCATATTTTTGTAGACATACATCTTTTCGATCATAGATGCACCATTTTTTGCTGAATATTTCAGCATCCTTCATGGAACTTGAGCATTCCATCCTCTCAGAACGTATGCTATGCAATAGGATGAAGTTCTTACAAGAATCTTAACAGTTAATAATCTGAAGATGCAATATCTGGTTTGTAAGGCGGGTGGAGTTTTAGAAGTGCCCTAGAAGCGTTCTGGATCGTTGATTTTAATACATTCAGATGCTAGCAGTACTTGTTGGAATTCATCGAAACTAGTTGCTTGGTAGAAGCTCATGATATAGATTTTCTTCCAGTCCTATCAGACCTAGCCATAACCTTCTTCAAGCGAAAACCTGCTTCGAGGTTCCATTCACTTGCTAAGATTTTTTTTAACACAACATTCTTGTGAACGATTTGCCCTTTACAATTCGCTACAAATATGTATTTTCGTCGCATTTATGAAACGAATCGCAGTATGAGATAAGTTCCTTTAAGTGTTTTTCGGTAAAATAAATCCTTATTCCGGAATCTGATCGGATTTGAAATTAGCACAATGTTGCGTTCTTTAAGAGAGAATTCTAGTCTAGAAATTTGAAAAAAATAATTTTTTTTTCTTCATATTTCTCTAATTCAGACATTTAAGAATATACCATAGAAGAGACTTTTCGAACATTTCATTATTTACCAAGTTATAGCGATTTTAGTGATGCGATATCTTATCTAGGACCATAACAATTAACTTCAAACGCGTTTTTCTCGAAACATGTTTTTTCAAACTGGCTTACACGATATCTCAAGTTCTACTTATCCGATTTATGTTTATGTGAACACAATCTGTATGCATCTCTCTATCGCATAAACCTATAAAAAATGATAATTTCGTAGCTTTACTATTTTAAAAAAATCAAGAAACTTGAAAAAAATGTTTTAAACAGCATTTTTTTCTTCAAATTTTTGCCATTTTATCAAAAAACACGTCTTTGACATGTCCGAGGTTTATGCGATAGTGGCATCTTTACTGAATCAGAATCTGTTCAATTTGTTTGTTTCAGATAACCAGAAGGGCTGGAATCTTGTACGCCATGGCACAACTTTTTTTGAAACACACCACCCCCCCCACTTGATCGGCTTCTAATTATGGATATATTTTTTTTCGTTCAATTTTTGTTTTATTGTTGAAAGATAGATAAACAAATAGTGATATAATGGATGGTATGGATGGAATGGAAATATTCTTTGTTTTACTTTTTCGGAGCTCGAACAAACGTCCGAAATTCGTATCTCTATCCCCCTTAATCTGATCGAGTCAAATCCTATCGGATTGTGCAAATGTTGCAACCTTGAAATGCAGAATGCAATGGTTTATTTCGTTCGGATTGCGATATGTCAAATCCGATCGGGTTCCGTAATATGGGTTAATATGTAGTCCATGCATTGTTGCATGCTTGCGTGTTGCAAGCATGTTTTTCGTGATGTTTCGTTTCTCATGAACGGGGATTTTCGACATCGCGAATTTACTAATTCATGTGCATCAAAGATTATTCTTTCCTTTTAATTAATCATCAGTAGCAGCATGAACTTTCCAGACAACTCAAAAGAAGCGTATTACAAAAATTACTAGACATCAATGAAGAACAACATCATTGCAAGAAATAGATCTCCAGAGATACGGCCCATACACTCATGGAAGAATTTGTTGTTCGTTTCAATGTTCAGAAATCCTTGAGAGTTCTCGAAAAGAAACCAAACAGTTTTGTCATCAAGAGCTAAAGCTGAATTCAACCCGCACTTAAGTTGTGATTTTCAATACTACAAAAAATCCAACATTCTTTGTGTTATTGGGTGTCTTTATCCTAACGGATTTAATGGCCCTCTATTACCGATTGGAATAAATTGATGGATCCTAGTTCAGGTGCGTTATCTTCAGAATATACATTTCAGGAAAGAGGTTCCCTAAAGTTGTCCACGTGGTATGTGGACAGCCCCTAAAGACATAAAAGTTTTCAATATTATTTTTGAGAATGTATTTTTTTTTAACCGTACATTCAAAATGTGATTTTTCTCAAAGGGTTCGTTGATTTCCAAATAACTTTGTCAAACATCATATTTTAATCAGACATCTGGGGTGACATTGCGCATTTCGAAACGAGTGATTTTTGTTCGTTTCGACCACTTTGACTTAGCCTTGTTTACGAACCCATAAATTTTACATTTCTCTACGAGACAAATTTTGCTCTAAATCTAGTACACTGAAAATATTGAATTTATTACAGCGCATACATAGATTCCTCGATTCATAAAAAAGTTAAACGCAACTCAACGAGATGGCTTTCGTTGGAGGCAGTTGTTAAGCGAAATCTTGAGCGATTCAAAGAGGAGCTTGAGCTTTTTTTTAGTTCCAAATTAAGTATGACCATAATCAATCCGCCAATGGTATATTGACTCATTTGAACGATCCTATGGCTAGACCGATTATGCTGTTGCTAAACTTCGTTCTACCGCTCATCAATAAAGTCAATTGCACTTTTCAATCAGAAAGTTCTCAATTTTTCGAACTTTATAATGAGACGAGTATGTTATCATTGATCATGTTGGGTAACATATGTTTCGAGAGCTACGTGCAGCGACTCGCTGATGCTGACCTCGATGTGAAAGATTTTAAAGACATCCTGAAAAAGCCTGAGAATGTTTACGTTGGTATCGAGAAGAAGAAACTGAAAAAATATTGGATGCAGCTAGGAAGCTGATCTTCAAGGCGATTTGTTGTCACTTCTATACTGAACTCGTGAAACAGATTTGAAAGCGATTTGATTTCAACGTTCCGGTTATCAAAACTGCGGCATTAATAAACCCTCAAATTTTCGTCAAGCTACCAAACCTTAATGATTTGATTCCTCCAATTTCTCCAATTTCCTCATTTCGGTGATGCAGGTAATAGACAAGGCTTGGATAACGAATTAAAGCTACTCAAAACGAATTCTATGGGGCAAAAATTGAGTGACTCAGATATAACTTGGTCCCAGCTGCTGGATGTCAAAAGGCGAGATGAGAATTTTTTTATCCATTGCTAAGGTCGTTTGTAAGTAAGACCCTTTTTGATAACATTCAGCAGCGTATATTGAGCGATTTTTTTAACTTTACAATACCACCAAAACAAAGTCCGGAAATCGGTTGTTCCCCACAATTACAGACTAAATTTTGAAAGCGAAAAACTATGCATCAGCTCAGGGAAGAGCTTCAAGGATGAAATTGACGAAAAATTTGCAAGCAAAGTTCAACAAAACCATGTATAAACATCATCAGATGATAAGAAGAAAACATTTTTATGATAAGACTTCAACAATCCATGAATAAGAAAAAATAAATTCAAAAAGGGGATAAACCTTCATTTTTTTTCCTTAATTTTTCGATACAGATTTTTTTTGCTAAGAATACTGATATACAGATTTTTTCAGAAAATTTTACAGAATTAAATGTGGCCAACCCTGATGCCACCCTTGGTCTTTGAGTTACAATTTTTCGAAAGACAGATCAATCATTTTAATTACGCGCTTTAAAAAAATCTCGTAATTCTCGTAATTTAAATTGATCATATAGTAATGAAAATTGTAATTAAGGTAGTTTTGTATCAAGTTTCAAAAAAATCGTAGAGAGTCGGGTCAGCAGCTTTGGGGTGGAATTGCTCTGTACGAGAGTTGTATGAATAAAAGTAATCGACCATTTTGAATTTGGATTTTTCATGAACTAATGTGTTCTACTAGCTAAGCCTTTTCCATATGATACTAGCTGACCCGGCAAACTTTGTCTCGCCCAAAATAAATTTTTCGTTGTCATATCCACGTTTTCTTATTAACGGGTGTTAAATAAAAAATGAGAATTTTTTCAATCACATATAAAAAAAAATTTTTTTTTCATCGATTTCAGTATTTTTTATTAATAACATAATGTATTTTCTTTTAATATCATACGCTTGGACCGTGATGACAGATACGGAGGGGTGCTATTGGGTATCAATAAGTGCCACTCATTTTTTCGAATTGACCTTCCACCTATTGGAGGGATCGAAGCTGTTGCTTGTCATGCAAACATCAGAGGCAAAGACCTCTGGTTTGTCAGCTTGTATTGGCCTCCGAGAGCTGCGGTTAGCCGCAATCAACTTGTTGACATGTGCTCACTCCTTCCTGAGCCACGATTGATCTTGGGAGACTTCAACTCTCACGAAACTGCCTGGGGGGAACAGTACGACGACAATCGTTCATTGTTGATATATGACCTTTGTAACAGCTTCAATATGACCGTTTTGAACACTGGGGAAACAACACGTGTGCCTAAACCTCCTGCTAACCCAAGTGCTCTTGACCTCTCGCTTTGCTCGAATTCACTATCGTTAGATTGCAAGTGGAATGTAATCCAGAACCCCAACGGTAGTGATCACTTGCAATCAAAATTTCCATCACCATTGGGTCGAATTCTTCTGAATCTATAAACATGGCATATGACCTCACAAGACACATTGACTGGAAAAAATATGCGGACGCGATTGCTCTAGCCATCAATTCCAGAGATGGTTTACCTCCATTCGAAGAGTATAACTTCCTTTCTCGTTTGATCTATGACAGCGCGGTTCGCGCTCAAACGAAACCCATCCCAGGTTCCACCATTTCCCGAAGGCCTCCCAATCTATGGTGGGATAGCCAATGTTCCAAGCTTTATGTAAAAAAATCGAATGCATTTAAAGCTTTTCGGAAACGTGGAACCCCTGAAAATTTTCAAACGTATTTAGCCCTTGAAGATCAATTTAAAAACTTAATCAAAGGGAAAAAACATGCTTATTGGCGAAATTTCGTGGGAGGTTTGTCACGAGAAACGTCAATGAAAAAATTATGGAAAGTGGCTCGAAACATGAGAAATCGCTCTTCATCGAATGGAAGCGAAGAATATTCACATCGATGGATTTTTAATTTTGCACGGAAGGTTTGTCCCGATTCCGTTCATGTGCAAAAAATTGTTCGAAATATACCACAAGATAGGTGCGATCTTGATTCCGAGTTTTCGATGGTAGAATTCTCTCTTGCTCTCCTTTCTTGTAACAATTCGGCTCCAGGAACGGATAGAATTAAGTTCAACTTGTTAAAAAACCTCCCTGATGTGGCGAAACATCGCTTGTTGAATTTATTCAATCGGTTTCTGGAGCATAATATTGTTCCAAATGATTGGAGACAAGTGCGAATTATAGCTATTCAAAAACCCGGAAAACCCGCGTCCGACTTCAATTCGTACCGCCCAATAGCAATGCTGTCTTGTATACGGAAATTGTTGGAGAAAATGATCTTGTTTCGCCTTGATCGATGGGTTGAAACGAATGGCTTACTCTCAGATACACAATATGGGTTCCGCAGGGGCAAGGGGACGAATGATTGTCTTGCGTTGCTTTCTTCAGAAATTCAAATGGCTTACGCCGAAAAAAAAACAAATGGCTTCAGTATTCTTGGACATAAAGGGGGCCTTTGATTCTGTTTCAATAGAGGTTTTGTCAGACAAATTACACTCTCGGGGTCTGCCGCCTCTATTGAATAATATGTTATATAACTTGCTTTGTGAGAAACATTTGAATTTTTCTCACGGGGATTCGACAGTAAATCGGGTCTCCTACATGGGCCTCCCCCAGGGCTCATGTTTAAGCCCCCTTTTGTACAACTTCTATGTAAGTGACATCGACAATTGTCTTACACAAAATTGCAGCCTAAGACAACTTGCAGATGACGGAGTGGTGTCTGTCGTAGGATCAAACGAATCCGACCTGCAAGGACCCTTACAAGATACTTTGAACAATTTTTCAACCTGGGCCATTGGGCTAGGGATCGAATTCTCCACGGAGAAAACAGAGATGGTGGTCTTTTCTAGGAAGCATAGACCAGCAAAACCAAAGCTTCAACTTTTGGGTAAACCGATCACTCATGCTATGTCATTCAAGTATCTTGGGGTCTGGTTCGACTCCAAATGTACTTGGGGGGCACTTCAATTTATTATCTCTTCGGTTCCTCATCCGGTGTAAGGTTGTGAACCCATTGGTGATCAGAAATTTTGAGCAGCTTATCGAGCTAAATTTTCATTCAGGATTCATGAGCTCATATCATATTTATCTCCATGCAGGTTGATTCTTCTTCGTATACTCCCAACCGTGTTTGTTTTCCTGACTACATCAATTCCTCTGTACATTTTGATCTGTTCATGAAGGAGAAAATCCATGGAATTCCAGATTATCATCGATCGGGGATCGTTCCTACGATCTTCAATGCAAAGTATGGGCGTGTCAATTGTAATAATATGTACTTTACTGATGGGTCCTCTATGAATGAGTCCACAGGATTTGGAGTGTTCAACGAAATTTTTAGCACCTCCCATAGTCTTCAGAATCCTTGCTCTGTGTATATTGCTGAATTGGCAGCAATACATTGGGCGCTGGACAGCGTCGCCTCACGACCTGTTGAACACTATTACATTGTAACGGATAGTCTTAGCTCTGTCGAAGCTATCCGTTCAGTGAGGCCGGAAAAGCACTCGCCGTACTTCCTTGAGAGAATACGAGAAAATTTGAGTGCTTTAACCAGACGCTGTTATGTCATTACCTTTGTCTGGGTCCCTTCACATTGCTCAATTCCGGGTAATGAGAGGGCTGACTCATTAGCAAAGGTAGGTGCAATTGAAGGCGATATTTATCAGCGTCAAATCGCTTTCAATGAATTTTATTCTTTAGTCCGTAATAATACCATCGCTAACTGGCAACGTAAGTGGAACGAAGATGAATTGGGTCGGTGGCTTCACTCGATTATCCCTAAGGTTAGCCTCAAACCATGGTTCATAAGTCTGGACTTAAGTCGGGACTTTATTCGCACCTTCTCTCGACTCATGTCCAATCACTGTTCGTTAGACGCGCTACTCTTTCGTTTTAATCTTGCCGATGGCAATATCTGTGCTTGTGGCCAAGGTTACCACGACATCGAACACGTTGTTTGGTCGTGCGAGGAGTATCTTGTTGCCAGATCGAATTTAGAAAACTCTCTTCGGGCAATAGGAAGGCAGCCCAATGTGCCGGTGAGAGATGTGTTGGCTCGGTTAGACCTTGATTACATGTCCCAAATATATGTCTTCCTAAAAGCTATCGATCTTCGTGTGTGATTGTCCTTATATCCTTATATTCTCCTTTTCCTTTTCCTTCGCGAGAAATCAAATCCCTTCTTACTAACAATAGAATAAGGTGAAATGTAAATACATGTTAGATATAAGATAGGCTTAAGAATTGAGTATGATGAATGTGAGTGCGAATGTGAGTGTGAACATTGTCAACATATCCTTATATCCCATCCTTTTTCTGAAACAAAATGTCACCCTTCTAAACTCGAGCAAGCCGCGAGTAATCGGTTCTCTACTTCATTAACATTAGAATTAATAAAAAATGTTTATGTATACTTGTAACTATACAGATAGGAGTTTGGCTCCTTTAAACTTAAGTAACTGAGCCTGTAAAAATAAACGATTTAATAAAAAAAAAAAATTAATTTCTTCAAAAAAATGTCAGTAAATGTTTGAGTAAGGACCGTGGTCTGCTGTTCGACGCAACTTTGTCGCGATGCTCTCACAAGAACGTTGTACGGTTCTACGAAACGCATTTCCAGCAAGGAAAAAAGTTCACGGTGGCACATTTTAAGGAAGAAGATGTACCTGTCAGTACGGTATATCGTATCCTGAGTTCCCTGAACGTAGAGCGGAAGGTCGGAAGTGGTTGTCCGGTGACGATAATGACGAAGCAGAGGAAGACATCGTTAAAGAAGCTGTTTGACAACAAGGACGCAACCAGCCTGCGTGACGCCGGTCGGAAATATGGCTACTCCCACGTATTGATCCATCGGACCCTCAAGATGGAAGGAATCGTCTGCAGGAAGAAGACGAGGTCGCCGGAGAACACGGAGGTGCAGATTGAGACGGTTAAATCACAGTG
Organism: Toxorhynchites rutilus septentrionalis; assembly: GCF_029784135.1. Classification (NCBI taxonomy): domain Eukaryota; kingdom Metazoa; phylum Arthropoda; class Insecta; order Diptera; family Culicidae; genus Toxorhynchites; species Toxorhynchites rutilus. The sequence goes on from NC_073745.1 coordinate 56,459,416, forward strand.
TCGGTGGATGACCAAAAAATACCGCGGGACGTCTTTCGTTCTGGACGACGAAAGCTATTTTCCGCTGTCCAAAACGCATATTCCAGGAAATGACAATTACTACTCCAACGACAAGTCATCCACACCGCCTGAAGTGAAACACAATTTCAAGCACAAGTTTGTAAAAAAAGATTATGTTGTACATCGCCATTTCCGACCGGGGCATTTCAAAGCCTTGGTTTAAGCCGAGCGGTCCGGCAATCAACCAACAAATCTATCGAGAAGAGTGCCTCGATAAAATCCTTCTGCCGTTCCTGAACGAGCATCACGCGGATGGGAAGTACGTCTTCTGGCCGGACAAGGCGTCTTCCCATTACGCCAAGAAGACGCTGGCGTATCTTGAGGAGAAAAAGATACCGTTCGTGCCGAAAGATCGTAACCCAAAAAACTTGCCTCAGTGCCGCCCAATAGAGGATTTCTTTGGCTCACTCAGTGCCCTAGTGTATAAAAACAATTGGAGGGCCAAGGACACGAAGCAGCTGACTACAAGAATCCGGAATTGTATCCGGAAAATGGACGTAAGTGCCGTACAACGTTCTTGTGAGAGCATCGCGACAAAGTTGCGTCGAACTTCAGACCACGGCCCTTACTCAAACATTCACTGACATTTTTTTGAAGAAAATACATTATGTTATTAATAAAAAATACTGAAATCGATGAAAAAAAAAAGTTTATATGTGATTGAAAAAATTCTTTTTTTATTTAACACCCGTTAGGCGCACGTGAATGGGTTCAATCGCAAAAATATTCATTGATTGAAATACTTATTGCACCCTAAAACCTTCACATGCCAACTTTGGTTTCGTTTGCCGAGTAATGCAGAAATTTGTGTTTCATCTGTATGGCACCACCCCTGATAAAATATGTAGTGGGGTTCTGATAAAATATGTAGTCCGCCATTTTGCAGTGGCCGCCATTTTGGATTTTCAAGATCATAGAATACGCAGTTTCATAACTAAGGCAGAGATAAAGACTCGTTCCAAATTTCAAATCAATCGGTCAACAGGAAGAGGGTTAAATTTCTATTGATATGGGACAACCGTACAGATAAACATACAAACATACTTACAATTGGCTCAATTAAAACCGTTCAAAAGTATAGTAGAAAAACTAGATTTCCTATGTTTTTGATTTTTTGGTTATTCCATATCCCATATTAACATTTAAGTGCCTTTTCTATCAAATTTCGTTTGAAAATCTTATTCAAATTGAACGAGAAAAGTGTCGCCCTAAGCTGGGTGACGGGGCCTTCCAGGAAATACACCCGTCACCCAGATCTGGGTGACGGGACGATGAAAGGGTTGAGAGGGTTTTCTAATAAAAATATTTTAAACAATATCGGAGGGGGCATGCACAGGATGGAGGACATGTATGGACAGGACAAACAGTTTTGATATTAAACTCAATATTTGAGTAAGATTTTTTAACTGTGTACTTACAATGTTATTTTTCCAAATAGCTCTTTCATTTTCCGATAACTTTTCATTGGGGTTTCGAAATACGATTCAAAAAACGTTATAGATTCTGGATACGCCCTAATAAAAAATCAGTGGTTATCAAAATTGGTCGAATGATGAGGTTGAGGTGATGATTTTGAGTAGCTGTCACTATACATATATAGTTTCAAATAAATCGGAGAGGGTCGGGACAGCGGTTTAATTTTTTTTTATAAATTCGTTTATTTTTACAGGCTCAGTTGCATAAGTTTAAAGGAGCCGAAATCTTAAATATATTTTTAAAACTATATATATGAACAATTTTCTTAAATCTATGGTTAGTAATGTGGGAAACCGATTACTCGCGGTGAACTCGAGATTAGAAGGGTGACATATTTTTCTCAGGAAAAGGATGGGGTATAAGGAAATTATTACAATGTTGATAATCACACACACTCAATTCTTAAATCTATTCGTACATCTATTGTGAATTCACATTTCATTCTCCTGTTTATAGACCAATTACTCATAAAGGAAGAAATGGAGGGTATAAGGATATAAGGATAATCACACACGAACATCGATAGATTTAAGGAAAACATATATTTGGGACATGTAACCAAGGTCTAACCGAGCCAACACATCTCTCACCGGCACATTGGGCTGCCTTCCTCTAGCCCGAAGGGAGTTCTCTAAATTCGATCTGGCAACAAGATACACCTCACACGACCAAACAACGTGTTCGATGTCGTGGTAACCTCGGCCACAAACGCAGATATTGCTGCCGGCCAGATTGAAACGAAAGAGTAGCGCGTCTAACGAACAGTGATTGGACATGAGTCGGGAGAAGGTGCGAATAAAGTCCCGACTCAAGTCCAGACTTTTGAACCATGGTTTGAGGCTAACCTTAGGGATAATCGAGTGGAGCCACCGGCCCAATTCACCTTCGTTCCATTTGCGTTGCCAGTTAGCGATGGTATTTTTACGGACTAAAGAGTAAAATTCATTGAAGGCGATTTGACGCTGATAAATATCGCCTTCAATCGCACCTACCTTTGCTAATGAGTCAGCCCTCTCATTACCCGGAATAGAGCAATGAGAAGGGACCCACACAAAGGTAATGACATAACAGCGTCTGGATAAAGCACTCAAATTTTCTCGTATTCTCTCAAGGAAGTACGGCGAGTGCTTTTCCGGCCTCACTGAACGGATAGCTTCGACGGAGCTAAGACTATCCGTTACAATGTAATAGTGTTCAACAGGTCGTGAGGCGACGCTGTCCAGCGCCCAGTGTATCGCTGCCAATTCAGCAATATACACTGAGCAAGGAAACTGAAGACTGTGGGAGGTGCTGAAAATTTTGTTGAACACTCCAAATCCTGTGAACTCGTTTATAGTGGACCCATCAGTAAAGTACATATTATCACAATTGATACCCCCATACTTTGCATCGAAGATCGTTGGAGCGATCCTCGATCGTTGATAATCTGAATATTCATGGATATCTTGCTTCATGGACAGATCAAAATGTACAGAGGAATTGATGTAGTCAGGAAAACAAACACGGTTGGGAATATACGAAGAAGGATCAACCTGCATGGAGATGAATTCATGATATGGGCTCATGAATCCAGAGTGAGAATTTAGCTCGATCAGCTGCTCAAAATTTCCGATCACCAATGGGTTCATAACCTTACACCGGATGAGGAACCGAAGAGATAATAAATTGAAGCGATCTTTTAGTGGGAGTAGGCCTGCCAAAACCTCGAGACTCATGGTATGCGTTGAGGGCATACATCCCAACGCAATACGGAGACAAAGATACTGAATTCGCTCGAGTTTAATGAGGTGTGTTTTGGCAGCTGATTGAAAACAGAAACTGCCATACTCCATCACTGAGAGAATAGTTGTTCGATACAACATTATAAGATCTTCGGGATGGGCTCCCCACCAGGTGCCGGTAATTGTACGGAGAAAGTTTATTCTTTGTTGACATTTTTTACTCAGATACCTAATATGGGCCCCCCAAGTACATTTGGAGTCGAACCAGACCCCAAGATACTTGAATGACATAGCATGAGTGATCGGTTTACCCAAAAGTTGAAGCTTTGGTTTTGCTGGTCTATGCTTCCTAGAAAAAACCACCATCTCTGTTTTCTCCGTGGAGAATTCGATCCCTAGCTCAATGGCCCAGGTTGAAAAATTGTTCAAAGTATCTTGTAAGGGTTCTTGCAGGTCGGATTCTTTTGATCCTACAACAGACACTACTCCATCATCTGCAAGTTGTCTTAAGCTGCAATTTTGTGTAAGGCAATTGTCAATGTCGCTTACATAGAAGTTGTACAAAAGGGGGCTTAAACAGGAGCCCTGAGGGAGGCCCATGTAAGAGACCCGACTCACTGCCGAATCTCCGTGAGAAAAGTTCAAATGCTTCTCACAAAGCAAGTTATATAACATATTATTCAATAGAGGCGGCAGACCCCGAGATTGTAATTTGTCTGACAAAACCTCTATTGAAACAGAATCAAAGGCCCCCTTTATGTCCAAGAATACTGAAGCCATTTGTTTTTTTTCGGCGTAAGCCATTTGAATTTCTGAAGAAAGCAACGCAAGACAATCATTCGTCCCCTTGCCCCTGCGGAACCCATATTGTGTATCTGAGATTAAGCCATTCGTTTCAACCCAACGATCAAGGCGAAACAAGATCATTTTCTCCAACAATTTCCGTATACAAGACAGCATTGCTATTGGGCGGTACGAATTGAAGTCGGACGCGGGTTTTCCGGGTTTTTGAATAGCTATAATGCGCACTTGTCTCCAATCATCTGGAACAATATTATGCTCCAGAAACCGATTGAATAAATTCAACAAGCGATGTTTCGCCACATCAGGGAGGTTTTTTAACAAGTTGAACTTAATTCTATCCGATCCCGGAGCAGAATTGCTACATGAAAGGAGAGCAAGAGAGAATTCTACCATCGAAAACTCGGAATCAAGATCGCACCTATCTTGTGGTATATCTCGAACAATTTTTTGCACAGGAACAACGGGACAGCGGTTGATTTGGCGTGGAATTGCTCTATAGCGATATCGTCTATTGTATCGAGCAAAACCGTTGTTTGTGATATCAGTATTAGGAAATAATATTGTCTGCTCGCTAGCTGGTGCGAAACTGAGCATGACTAATTGATTAATTTTCGTCTATCAAAGAGGATTGAAACTTCAAAATTCATTCACCTCTATTAGGTGCACTAGTATGACAAGCATTTATATGTTGGCTTCGTGTTAGAAGTGTTTGAAAATTTACATTATTTTTAAGATTTTCATTTCCTGTGAGACGTACTTCTCCGTCAAAAAATACAAATTTATCAATTACATGGATGTTGATTTGCGCAACTGAAAAACGATCCGATGGTTCGTTGAATCATTACCAACAGAGATTCAGATTCCACGTCGAAGGTGGCCATTGAAGATTTTTTTTCTGCGCATTCCAAGAACAACCACTTTTAATTTTATGCCATAGTAATTTCTCCTTCCGATTATATGACATCAAACCAATCTTTGCGCAAACAGGCGGCGAATCCGCGGATGAACAGCAATTCATCGCAGGACAAAACAAATTAAACTTGTTATCTTATTTTCCGGCTCGGTATTCCGACGGGTAGGTAGGTAGGTAGGCAGGTTGGAGGTTGCATCCTTACGTTACGTTGGAGAACTACTAAAAGACTTCTCCAGAAGCGCGCAAGCTTCCTCCGCGAAACATTCTGAATTTTAATTATGTAGACTTTTACATCTTCGCAAAGAGGAAGCTTTGTGCGCTTCGGGATGGGTGTGAAACTTTGCAGCTCCTTTTATTTCTTTTACTGGTCGGATTTTTGTGTTTTACTTTCGTAAGAAAACTACTACCCTGTCCCATTGGGAACGGGAAACCATGAAGACTGTTCCCGGTTTTTTTTTCTTCTTTTGCCTCCACGCTAGGCGCGTTTCTCTTCTTTCGAGAATATTCAACTTCATAGAGCATTCTTGAGCAAATAAATAACAGTAAACTGTATGGGAAAGTTGATAAAAATTCGAATAGTACAAGCAAAATTTTAATTCATCGCTGTGCGGATTCTATTTCATTTCCATCGCTTTCATCTCGTCGTCGCGGGAAACCACAATTCAGCGCGTGCGTCCCGGCTAGTAGAAGAAAGTAGTATCTGTCGAAGATCCCTAATTGGATTATCGAGTTTTTTGTTGTTGGCTTCCCTTAGTTTCGTTCTGATATTTGTAGTTTGACTTTTTTTGTTGTGTTGAAAGAAGCATTTATCAAGATTCAAGATTCGAAGCGAAGTTGCCATTTGCTGGGAGACAAGATAACAGCAGCGCTCGCGTTTTTTCCCAATCGCTGCTGCGGGACTGTCGAAACGCTTTTCCGGGACCTAAGGCGGGGAGGAAAATAATGAAACACGTACTTTGTAATGACATCTTCCCGACGAAGTGAAGAAATTTCCTCGAAGAACGCAGAGCGTGGAACGAATGAGTGCTGCGCGAGCAAATAAAGGCCAAATGGGATGACCAAATCGTGATGCAATGTTTTCGCTTTCGGTGTGGGAGTCATTCCAAGATAAGAAGGGACTATTCAATTCGATGTTCGCCATTTTGACGAAGTCTGCAATGGCAATTGAGCAGGGCTTTTGAATAAATTAATATTCAATGATTACGTTGGGGGGGAGCGCGGGGAAATGGTAATGGAATGGACCGGTTGAGTGTTATGATTTTTTTTTCAATTATTTCCCATCTCCAACAAAATTCGATTTTATTGCAACGAGGAAGAAAGACCATAATGGCGAGCACTTCTCCTCTGCAATTTCAGAGAACCATTTACCTCCGTGTCACAAATTTATGAGCTTGTTTACATTTCACCACACGTCGTATTTTATCTCGCGCCTCGCGTGTATCCACCGGATAAACGGAATCCGCCCACCAGTCACGAAGCTCTGAGTGTTGCGGAGATAGACTTTGCTCCGACTTCCGCCTGCTTTCTGCATCATTTCCAGCTGCGAATCAGAAAAACCAAAATCCAATAGAGGAGAAATCAGCGTTGAATCACACCAATGCTGCTGCTACCGATGACTGGCTAATATCAAACTCACATTTGGTTCGCCAAAAAAAACCAAGCAGCAACAGAACCACTGTCCATTCTTCCTCCCACACAACCTCCCGCCTCGAGCGCCGGTGTGGTGGTTGATAATATTTTTATGTGACAGATTCTATATGTTCCCTTCCCGCAGAAGGGACTTTTCGTTGGTGGGACCATTTTCGGACGAATTCACACGTACCTTTGGCGCGCACCGCACCGGGGGAAACATATGCGAGCGTGTAAATGTGACATTATGGCCTGCATGAATTGTCGGCGTCGTCGTGTGCAGAAATATGTGGTATGTGCAGCGGGCAAACATGGGAGAGTGCATTAACCGCTGCTTGGTTGCTTTCTGTACCGTGGGCCCACATCCGGTCCCCGAGATTCAGGAGCAAAGGAGGAGGAGCGAGAGAAAAACAAAAAACAACGGAAAAATATGAATCTTGAACCAGTCTGCGACTAGACGTGGGTTAGTGTCGAGAGCTGGCTAAGTTTAGAGTGCGGCGTAGGTTCGTGATATCGAAAACAGATGGTGCCGTTTTTTCAGTACCTATATTTCTAACGTGTTTTACGACTGGAAACAGAAGTTGCGAATTGGATACTAGGCTTGTCCGAAAAAATGTCCCATCAAGCTTAATTCGTATCATAATACTGTCCCAAGCATAATTGTTTACGATTGTTTCTACAAAAAAAATCTGATCTATATGATAATGTGATTTGTGCGTGAAGTAATCTGCCCGAAAAATAAAAAAAAATCATAGCAAAATAAAACCAATTTTACTATGCAACACCTTACGCAGAACGGCAACAGAAAATACTAGCCGAATCGATAGTGTGCTGATGGAGGAGACAATTGACGAGTTTTGGAAGTAAAGACATTGGTCAGTTAAGCAACTTGGCATACTTGAAATTTTCTAAAAAGAATTACACTACTTTTTTGAAAGAGCCAAATTGTTCTTCTTTATTGTCTACAAACAATTATAACTTAAAAACTATAATATCTACAAAATTCAACCTTTCATAAAAAATACAAACTTTTTTTTAATTATATTTAAAAAAATATTTTAAAAATTAAAATTCATTTTTCTCGAAAACGTATTTTTGGAAACTCTCAAAAAAAATTTTTTTTGTCAGTCCTTACAATGTTAGATACCTCCTTCCCTGTAAAGTGCCGATGTCTGGGTGACGTATTGGAAGTTGTAATATCTATCATATCTATTTTTTCAGAATTTTAGAAAAACATATTTTTAAAAAATGAATTTTAATTTTCAAAATATTTATTTTTGAAAAATTTGTTTGATATTTTTCATAATGAAAACATAAGTAATTTTCAGAATCCCATTCTGTATCCAACATTTTATAGGTCATATAGTTTTTGAGTCAAAGACACAAAATATTGATTCTTTTTCAACATTTTTTTTGAAAAATAAAATCTTAACTCAAAAACTATGAGACCTACGAAACATTGGTTAAGGATTGAAATGTGGGAAATTATTTATGTTTTCATCTAAAAATATCAAACAAATTAAAAAAAAAATAAATAAAAAAAAATATTTTGAAATTTTAAATTCATTTTTCTCATATATATTTTTTCTAATTCTTAAAAAATAGAAGAAATAGAAAAATAGAAGATTTCCCGAAGTCAACAGGGACAGTGTTTTCCCAACAACCATTTTTTCATGTTTTCTTTGAAGAATTAGTATTAATTTTTAACTCGTAACATTTTTGCGATTTACATGTTCTACAAACTTTCTTCTATTTAGAAACATGTCAAGAACATGTCAAACGCGAGGATTTACACACAGAAATATTACGAGCAAAATATTATTTTTTTCCAGGAGTCTCCATATAAAAATGCCATGTATTCCAGAAACTGTGAAAGATAGAAAGTTGATGTCCTCATAATATCTAATGCTATCTCAAATACATTACAGGTCGGACTCGATTATCCGGAGTATCGATTTTTTTTATACTCCGGATAATCGAGTCAAAACATTTTTTCCTTTATTTGTTTTTATTGCATGTATTTTTCGTTTTTTGAAAATAAAAGAGGAATTTGATTTTTGGTTAATCCCCTTAAAGTCAGAAAACACTTTTCTCACATGAAAAGAGTCACTAGAGGGTTGTGTCCAAGACACGACCGCATAGTTGACGTAGGATTCCGTTAGGCTATCTGTTGATTTTGGATATGTTTGAAGAGTTACATCGTTAAACTCTTTGATAATGATTTGATGCCTCTGAAAAGGGCCGCTTTGTTCAGTTGTTGGCTATTGTTTGTTCACTCCGCCAGTGTTTACCGAGTGATGATGATAGAAGGATGGTAAGAAGTCGTTGGATGGTGCGTATCAGATAAAAGATACCGAAGTGGAACGAGATATGATGAAAACCGCCCTCTGTGATCCTAGACGAGATGCCTCCTGTGTTATGTATGGATGAAATAAAGAAAAAAAACAATGTAATATAAGATAATTACCAATACCGAAACCAATTATAAATTTTTCTCATCAGTAAAAACATGTTACTTTAATATTGAGAAAACATATTTGAAGAGGAAAAGGTAGTTTTCTTTCATAATTTTTACTTTCTGAGTGTTTATTCAACCCAATGTATATTGATTGGACTAATAACAACTAATACTATATGTAGAGCATGTGGGAAATCACTTTTTCTAATATTTCTTCACTTTTCCAATTTTTCTCGCCATATAAAATATACTTGGTTAAAATGAATACATTAAAACAGACAGCTTAAACCAAATGACCCGTTCTCGAGCAAGAACACACCTTGGTTTTTATTTATGAAAATTGAAATCAATCGTTTCATCATGTTTTATCGTTTCATATATCAATGAATTTATAACACAACTGCTACCATATACAATTTTACACTTACACTTGTGCTATTTTTTTTACAATACACCACCGATCATTGATATGAAATTTCACGAAGCAATCGACATTAAAGTTCCAAATTAAAATTTTATTTGCTAGAATTAATCGTATCACTCACCTTACTTGAAATATCGAAATGCCCCCGACTTGCATTTATTTGCAATGCCGATTTCCCCCGGGCACCTTGGTTTTGATATCTCTGTTAGGGAATACATTTCGGTAGGAACAAAAGCTCCCTATACTTTCATGTATTTGCAATGCCGATTCCCCCCAGGCAGCTTGGTTTTGATGTCTCCGGTAGGGACCCGCCGCATGTGTCGTCAATTTCGACCAATCAGAAGTGGGTATTTCCGTTAGGATAGGGGTTGAGATTTTTCAATTGTTCGATAGTTAGTTTCATGACATATATTATTTTCTTCAATATAAAAAATTGTTATGGAGTACCGAAATCGGTTGATGCAAAAACAATTTTCTCGATGTGCTCGATTTTAGATTTTAAATTTTGTATCCCAATATGTTCCCCAAAGACGTAATCCTACGCCAAAAATTAATTTATCCAGATTCTCTCAGGAGGTGATAGACGATCATATTTGATGAAAAAAATTCTCCTACGCATATGTTTGAATTTCAACAATGACAGAGTTATAGAACTTTTTTTTTGTTTTGGACTCTGTTGTTTCGTTAAGCCACTTAACGTTGAAAGGTTACATTTCTTCATGAAATAAGTCATATTTGAAATATAAAAAAAATATTTTTCTATTAGTCAAGCCCTTTCATTAGATACCCATATTGATGGGGTTCTGAGAATATTTTGTAGTGGCCGCCATCCTAGATTTGCTTTTTGACGTAGGACTACGTCTAACCGGAAGATATAGGGGGTGAAATGGAAATCTAGGCACTGAACAAGTAGGAAAAAATGCAAGATTTGGAACGCTTATAACTCGAGCATTTCTCAATAGATCGCAAAGGTTTTTGCATCAATTGATAGGAAATATATCTACGCATCTATCATAACGAATAACATTTAATTTTTCTTGATATAAATAATTGAATAATTGTGAAATATCAAGCATTGTCAAAATGCACTATGTGCCCATTTTTGATTGGTCCATTTTTTGCTCCTCAAATCGTACCGACCAAAACGGGCAACCAGAGCAGCAGTGAAATAGAATGAAGCACGATTGGAAAGGAAAAAGAAAAAAAATTAACGAAACATTGGTCGCAGTCTCACACATGCGTAATTCTCGAGCCAGCCAGTCAGCTTAAAAATCCCCGCTCCGCTGCCGTAACGATCATTCTCATTCAAACCGTACACCACATCCGTTCGCATCGCAACACATCAACAAACCAACACAAGCAGCCATGTCTGGACATGGTAAAGGAGGAAAAGTGAAGGGAAAGGCAAAATCCCGCTCGAACCGTGTTGATCTGGAGTTCCCCGCAAGGGTAGCTAGGCCGAGCGCGTTAGTACCAGTCCACCTAGCCGGCGTTATATAGTTTCGGCCGCCGAAGTGATCGAGTTAGCTGGCAAAGCTGCTCGCGACGATAAGAAAACCCGCATTCAGAACAGAACACATTCGGTTCGGTGGACATCAAGACAACAGGCAGTTGCAGCGAATGGCGAGTGACAAACGCAATCGCAAAACGGCATCAGGTAGCAGAAGAAAAAAGTTTGTTCTTTATACAAACTGCTTTGGTGGCAAATCCAGAACAAGGCGGCATCGAGGGCGTTCGAAATGGTTTTTTTCAAAACCACGAATACTAAGTTTTCTAAATTGGAACCATTCCATAAAACAAGGCGCTTTTCAGGGCCATTAAACCTTCCAAAAAAGAGTTTAGGAAATACAGTTCAATGCTTTCTAAAACAATATCCAAAATAATAATAAAACACAAATTGATTTTTTCATAATTTGTTTGCCAGGATATGATGAGTATGTGAATTTAGGAGTTGTTCTGAGCTTATTGATTTTCACCAATTCTTAAATTGCTTCTAGATTGAAAGTACATTAATTTACATTTAGTTCGACATTTAGCTAATTGGACGGACCTGCAATGCGACATATTTAGTTGGACATTTTTGTAAACATAGAGTTCGGGGTCCAAATTATGACCCCACATTGAAAGTCGACACTGTACCACTGTCATCGCAAATGTTCAATTACAGGTTAAAATTACCTCCAATCCGATACTGAGTGGTGGTAATGCGATGTGCCATTGAATGTAATTTATTGTAATTTACTGTAAAATATGTCACAAGCTGGATGGGAAGAAATTTTACAACTGTGAAAGCTGTGGCGAGTGGCAACAAATCGCTAAACAGGAAGGTTTAGCCGAACAAGATGGGGATATCGAGTGATAACAAAACAATAAACTCTTTAGATTGAAGATAATTTTGTGATCCTGAAAAGGACCCTTTTTAGCCTGCATGTGAATCCAACGAGCGAACAAATCGTAATGAATGTATTTTTTTGCCATCGCTCCCTTTTAACGCTCATTCGTTCGTCTCGTTGGACTCGCCCCTCTGGCTGAGTCTGCCGTTTTGGTTCTATCCTGTGAGTGTGTACCGCTAGAGTATAAAACACGCGGACCCCAAAAAATACCTTATTTTCTTTCAAACCGTAAACCCGTGTGGTTGTACGGCATCGGCATCGTGGACGTAACAAAGGAGGACAAGTTAAGGGAAAGGCAAAGTCCCACTCAAACCGTGCAGGTCTCCAGTTCCCTGTTGGTCGCATTCACTGATTGCTCCGCAAGGGTAACTAGGCCGAACGGATTGGTGCCGGAGCACCAGTATACCTAACAGCGATTATAGAGTTTCGGCCGTCGGAGTGCTCGAGTTGGCTTGCAAAGCTGCTCACGACAATACGAAAACCCGCATCAAGAACAGAGCAGCTTCGGTTCGGCGCGCATCAAGGCAACAATTAGTTTCAGTGAGTGGCAAAGTGTTTCTACGGCACGTCGCATTAAATGTAATTTACTGAACAACATGTCACAAGCTGGATGGGAAGAAATTTTCCAACTGTGAAAGCTGTGGGGAGTGGCAAACGCAATAGCTAAACAGGAAGGTTTAACCGAACAAGATGGGAATATCGAGTGATAACAAAAACACAACACCAAAGGTTCTTTTCAGAACCATCAACATATTCATAAAGAGTAAACAGTAAATTAATCAATTTTTCAGGTAGATAGGTAGGTATTCACGTATGAGAAGAAAATAAAGCAATATATTTAAAATATATATTTAACAAAAGCTGTCCCCTTTGTATAGTCCTACGTCACTCCGGTTATGTCCCCGACATTACCCACCCGTCTTTTTTATAAATAACTGTATTCTACTAGTCAAGCCCTTTCATTTGATACCCATATTGATGGAGTTCTGAAAAAATATGAAATCCACAAATGAATTTCAATTTTTAGAACAATTTTTTCAGTGTAATTAAAGAAAAAAATTAAGAAAATTTAAGCACTCTCCTACATTTCATCCTTTGACCAAAATTTTGTAGATATTATAGTTTTGAGGTCATAATTATTTGTAGAAAATAAAAAAAACCCTGGCCCTTTTCAAAAAATAATGTAATTCTTTTCAAAAAAAAAAAAAACTCAAGTATATGAAGTTCCTTGAATGTCCTACATCTGTTCTCCCACAACGTTTCACTGTTATCTGAGATAGTGCTGCCTTCACAGACGAGTTGTCATGAAGTCCTTCAATTGCCACCTCGGTGGAAAAAAAGTTTACTTTCAGTTTTGAATCGAAAAATACTGCACATTCACCGCTGAAAAAAAAACCCTCTTCACAATCCCGCTTTAAATGCACTGCGCTTTGACAAAAAAATTTTACACGGAAAAAAATGGATCGATAGCACGCGAAACGTGCCGCTGGAACCTTTTACTTGCAAGTCCCCAGTAGGAATTCTTCTGGAAAAATAGTTCTTGAAAGAACAGAACTGAAACAGAACTGAAAAAAAAACCCTCTTCACAATCCCGCTTTAAATGCACTGCGCTTTGACAAAAAAATTTTACACGGAAAAAAATGGATCGATAGCACGCGAAACGTGCCGCTGGAACCTTTTACTTGCAAGTCCCCAGTAGGAATTCTTCTGGAAAAATAGTTCTTGAAAGAACAGAACAAAAAAACTCTTTCTGTTTTCTGCGTGTTTAGATAATGCTTGACATTTTATAATTACAACGTATTTCAACATTTTTTCAAAGTTTTAAATTTCTTCATTTTTTCAAAAAATGTTATCATGATGTACTGTGTTCTATTAGCTAAATCATTTCATTTGATACCCATATGCGGGAGTTTGAGCTGATAAAAAGTAATTGGTCGTTTTTTGACTGCGGCCATCTTGGATTTGGAATTTTCATGATCTACTGTGTTCTACTAGTCAAGCCTTTCATTTGATACCCATATTAATATAAATTAAACATCGGGTAGCCAGTCTACTCTCATCTCTACTGCTCTGGAACTCCGCTCAGAAACTATCTGGGCGAAGAGATCGCCATTCTGTGGTGGCGACTATTTTGGATTTCCATTTTTCATGAATAACTCCGTTCTACTAGACAAGCCCTTTCATTCTATACCCATTTTGATGAGGTTTTGAAAAAATCTATGTACATCGCCATTTTGTGGTAGCGGCCATTTTGGATTTGCATTTTTGCATTTCCAATAAATAACGGTGCTCTACTAGTCAAGTCCTTCATTTGATACCCATATTGATGGGGTTTTGAGAAAATGTGTATTCCATCATTTTGTAACGGGCGCCATCTTGGATTTGCATTTTAATAAATAACTGTGCTCTACTACTGTAGGAAACATATACTTCTCCCGCATTCCCGCAACCGTACGCAACGAGCGTACAATCCACGATTCTTCACAAATAAGCCGCGGCTCTTAAAAGAATAGAGTTTTCATGTGAACCGTGGTTCTTTTATGAACCGAGGTGCTTTTAACGTAGGACTATATGATTGAACTTCTTAGGAAACATAATATTTCAAATACACTGTTAAAAAATCTTACTCTAAAATTGAATTTAATATTAAAAACTTCGATATTTTTTGATGCACTTGAATTAAAAAACTCCTGCAATCCAGCTATGTTTGACATATAGTCCTGCGGTGTCAGACTCTTCTAAATGGAGATACGATTTTTGACGTAGGACTACGTCTTTCATTTGTATACTGGGGTGTAAATTCAAAGTTTCGAAAACGAAAGCGTTACTCCGGAGAACGGGATTTTGAGCGTTAATTGCTCCTAAACAACTTAACGGAATGGTACAATAAATACTTCATTCGAAAGACAAAATGTCTACTCGTTATATACTTGTTACTTTTGATCCAAAAACTTTTTTCAATAGCTTTAGAATTGCTTTCAAAACAGGCTATTGAAATCACCAATCGGTATATAAGCGAGCGCCGCTCCACTCATTTATAATTGAACAGCGATTACATCATGAAAGCGCTGATAAACGGTGTCACTAAGAGCCTGTTTGTGCACCTTAGGCCAGAAGGGAATCCATCGGTTGGAGAGTGATGTCACTGAATAGGCGACCAAGAGAGTACCAGCATCGAAAATGGGGTTCCGTTTGATGCATCGGATCAGCCACCTCACACACACATACACGCGCGCAACTCTTTTCGCTTGGTGGTTATCGAGTTAGCATTAACCACTGGCGGGCATCGAGCATCGAGAAGAATCCGGAAAGATGTTATCATTGCTGAAAAATAATCTGCCAGTTCCCATTGGAATTGAAAATTACATTCAAGCGAAAGAGTTTATTTTAATGTTTTCTATCCATATCACACTGCGATCAAATGCATTTCGTTTTTGTGATTTTTCAATCAAGTGCAACTAACAGGAAAGCTTCGGAAGATTATTCTTCCCCATCAGTATAATATTTTCGTAACTAATATTGGATGCATAAAACATTGTGCCTCCAACGTAACGCTCTCGTTTTCGAATTCCGCCAAATATTCATTTATTCATTCATTCAGAATGGATTCACAATCAACTTCAAACAAATGATCACTAAATCAACGATAGTCCCACGTCAACCTTGCGGTTATATCACATATATAACCCACTTCCTTTTTTTATTGTATGAAATTTCAATACTTTGAGAAATTGTAATTATTTAATAAAAATATAAAGTGAAATATAATGAAAATCTTGTTCGTGAAATAAGAGAGAATGCATACTGCTGCTGGATTTTACGATTAAGGATCTGACACTGTAGAGAAATTTCTCAAACATTGAATTCGTTATATGAAATTGGTCATACCTCGTAAACAGTTAGGTAAAATATTATGCATAGTGTTTCATGTAGAATCAAATTTAATTTCCCTTTGTTGTATCACTTTTTTTGCGATTCCGCGCAGTATTGAAATTTCGAGAATTTTTGAAAATTCATGTCTCCATTTTGTACTGACCAAGAAAAAATATAGCGCCCTCTTTAATCATTTGATCTTTAACCGCGTAAACTATAAAAAAACAAATATAATTGAGGGGTCTGGTTCCAAAATTCACACCCGACGTGATTTTCAGAGACCGCAAAAAACTGTGGCGAAGCCATGAGTGAATTTTTGGAACCGCTGTTGTTGGTAAATCAAATTTTAGAGGTGTAGGAAATGTTTCAGTCTATTTTCGAGACATTGACCACCTCCACATAGATAGAATTAAGGATCTAAAATGGCAAGTGTGAGTTTCGTCTCCTTTTTTTGAGGTTACAGAAAATTTTATAGAACAAGATTTGTAGAGCTTGAAAAATTAAACACCTTTTGTCTCTTGGCAATTTTTCGTCAGCACTATAGTTTTTGTTGTATAAACGAGTTTTGACGAAAGCCCCGGCTCATTTGTGAAGAATCGTGGGTTGTGATTTCATGTAAACATCAAATTTCATTTTTTTTGTTCTAAAAATTGATTATTTGATTGTGAAAGAGTTTTGAAAGGTGTAATTTTTGGCTGAAAGAAGATTGAATGTAATCTAAAGAATGCTACTGAAAATAATATGCTTTTATCTTAGAACATTATTAAAGAAAAAATAGGAAATTGTCGACAAAAAATATCAAAATAAGTAGAATTATTACGTAAAAATCTTAAATCATCATAGTTTTCCTTGAAGATGATTACACGATTAATTCAGGACACTCCATGATCTGCATACACTCCGGAAATGGAACAACTGCTACTTCCCTCCGGCTCATCAGGCCGCCTTCGTTTTCAACTCCTGTCGGTTTCATCCCTGGTTCATTATCTTCTATTCCTATACATAGTAGCTCAAAGAACGAAAGCAACGGAATACTCATTCAGTGTTCACCATAGTGTTTCTCAAGCAAACCTCGTAGATCTTTAACTTTTTTAGGATTATTATTTTTTCTTCGAGGCACAACGCACCAAGTAAAATCCGAGACTGATTTTCCTCTACTCCAAATACTAAAGATGTTGTTGAGGCTCTGATCAAACAAGTAGAATAATTCGCCTCGTACCATCACAGTTTTGAGAGTCTTTGCGATGTAAATTCTCTTCAATTGCAATATGGAAAACTTTCAACTCTGTGTCGTCTTCACTACTTTATTCATGGCATCATTGATATTGTAATTTGAAATATTATCACTGATCAAACGTTTTACTACAGCAAATCTTTCAATTACTTTAATGTAATCTTCCGGTGTAACGATTGTGTAAATCTTCCTAATGGCCTTCTCGATTTGTGCAAACACACGATCCACAGGCAAGACGCTGTGTCCAGTGACAGGAAATACCATTTCGATATCTTTAATATTGAAAGGTTACCATTCTTCGAGATAATTTACCAATGCGCTCACCATGATAGTATTCTTGATGCCATTGGCAAGTGTGAGTTTTGTTTCCAACTCATGACTTTGAAGGGCGATTTCAGTACGAAACCGACCCTTAATTGAATTGTTTTTTAGACGAAAGATGTGAATAGTTTTTTTTTCTCTATACGATGGTACAAAAATCTCATTTTAGCTTTTTTTTTTTTTTTTTTTTTTTTTTCTTTATTATAGTGATTTTCAACACATTTCGGCTGGTTCGTCACTTTTACTTCCATTTTTGGAAGAATGTCGGGAGTGAGAATTGAACTCGTGATCTCTACGTGAGAGGTATGGATGTTACCGCTACGCCAGATCGCCTCCTCATTTTAGCTATTTTTGGCAAGTGTGACGTTTGGAACCAGATCCCTCAGTTAATAATGACGAAAACAAAATTATTTTTTTTGTTCGCCAGTTTAATATTTTTTATAGAAGATCACATGGGCTTAAATTTGATATGTCAATCATCCAAATCGGTTCAGTAGTTCCAAAATTATGAATTTTTGTGGTGGAATTGGTTTTTCGGACCATTGGTTAACTTTGAAAAATCATTACTCAAAAACAATAAATAACGCCTCTTTGATTTTTGGATATGTTATGTAAAAAAACCTCAGCTAAATTGAAAAAATAAATTAAAAAATGTAGCGTCCTCTAGTCCAAAGCCATTTAACAGCAAAAACCAAATGCAATCAATAATTACAAAAACAATCCAAATTTTTTGCAAGTGTAATATTTCTCCGAGGAAGGCTTTAATTTGATATGTCGATCATCTAAATCGGTCGTGTAGTTCAAAAGTTGTGAATCTTTCAAAAACGTCATTTTTGGATTGATTTTTTGAACCACCTTAAAATGGAAATAGGCACCCTAATGAAAAAATAAAAAAAAGGTCTTATATTTTGCAACAGGCAACAAAACACCCATTTTTGACTAAAATCTGATAACCACTATATCGGTGAATCTTCACTCGCACATCGTAAGGTTTACAGTTTTTATTGTTGAGGTTTCAAAGTTGATTGAATATATCGGTGTTCAAATTATGACAATTTAGTTTAAAATTAATTGATACTTCTTGATCATCCTATTCATAAAACATATGAAAGTTATTGAGACATTGTTATGCATGAAATTATAGAAGATAAAAAATGAAAAAGAGGATTCCCACACGGTGACCATTCGGATGTAGTTTTGCGGGCGTCGAATTTGAAGGATTTCTCGTGAGGATGGGGTTATTCGACAAATCATCAGTTTGGACGACTGAAGCATATTTAGTGAGAGGTGAGCAGTTGTTTTGTTTGGTTTCAGCGATTAGTTTTTTGGAGCAAAATGTTGTTTGGGACGAAATGAGGCACCACCGGATAGCGACTTGCAGTGTTGTGTTTTCCAAGGCTGATATGCCTTGTATATGCCTTTGTGGCTTTGACTCTGGAAAACCCACCCCGACCAGAGCCAAGTCTCAATGTGTGAACACATAACGCTTCACACTGTGAAGCGTTATGTGTTTCTTTCTACGTTTTTGTACGTGTGAGAAGATTCTGATAGCAGCTCTGGGTGAGAGGGTCAGGTTGTTTTATACGTGTGCCTGCTCTCTCAATGATGATTCGAGCGAATTTGGAATGAGATAACGTATTTGTTCCCATTTGGCATGATATTTGCAGCTGTTCATTTGGTGTTCATGTGATCATTTGGCTGCACACTAATTTTGTTCGATTTTTTAGCTCGTTTTCTTTTATTGACATATGTACTATTTTTATTTTCTATCAAGAAAGCAGTTTGATATCTTGAACAACAATGAGTTGAGCTAAAATATTCGGCAAAGCACGGAAATTGTATCGGTGTGCGGGTGCAGCAAAAGGGACGTATTCCTAAGGGTGTTCATTTTAACCGCATTTCCCCAATATGTATATATTTTTCATTCAGTCATCCCTCGTTGCAGCTAGTATTGATTTTCACATGGTACATCATCCTTCGTTCCAAAGTTAGATTGCAGATTCGTATTATACTTACGGAATGTAACTTTAGATGTCATATGAAACTGTTGGATTCGGGTGGCGATGACGTTCTGCGGTTTACATTTAGAATTGAAACATTTTATTTATTCTTCCATTTTATTATGTTGATCCTCGACTTTGTATATACATAAATATTTTTTTTTCTTAAAATCACCGTCTTGTTTTATATACGCATTTTTAGAATATCGTAGATATCAAAATGCAAGGAACTCTTCCGTTACATGCAGTCCGTGCCTTGGCATTATATGTGTGACGCTGAATACCCAGCTATGGGAACCATCATAATATAATGTTATGTTATAAGAGGAGCATTCAGAGACGGCTGTCGGTAGAATCGCCATTTTTTCGGGGGATTTGGTTGCAGGCTCTCAGGGTGTTGCTGGGGGTCGTGTGTTTTATCGGAGGGGGGGGGGGGGGTGCTTTGGTTGCATGTAGTTGGGTTTTTTGAATGGATGCATTTTTCGATTTTTGGCGGTTTTGTTGACAGTTGTTGTTATATTATATTATATTATGTTATATTGTGGTTTATTATATTATATTGTATCATATTATAATATATTATATCATATTATCTGATGTTATGTTACAATATTTTTACTATAGTAGCATTCCACGTTTGTATTGGGCATGTCCCGAGGTGTTGCGATAATCATGAGCATAGCTCAAACTTCTGGAACCAAGTTTTTTTGGGATATCTATCGGTTTCACATGTTCTATTATGAATCAAGTTTCTAGATTTACATTTCTTCTTCTCCACAGCTTTTGAAGCAACAAAAATCTTAAGGTGACATTCTATTATTTAATTTGGCATAATTTTATTTTATTATTTCAATCTTCATAGATGTAGATGAATCTATGGAAAAGGGAATCTAACAGTTGAAGCACTCTCACATCAACTGATTCTTTTTTTTTTATTAATAATTCAAATTCACCACAATTTCCTAAATTAATTATTTTCATACAGCTGCTAATGTGACAACGAACAGATGGCCAGAATGCTTTTGTAATATTCAACAATTTACTATCATATAATTTCATTAACCATTTCTTCTTCCAGCAGATACCACATGCCTTTAGTAATAGTAATAGTAATAGTAATAGTAATAGTAATAGTAATAGTAATAGTAATAGTAATAGTAATAGTAATAGTAATAGTAATAGTAATAGTAATAGTAATAGTAATAGTAATAGTAATAGTAATAGTAATAGTAATAGTAATAGTAATAGTAATAGTAATAGTAATAGTAATAGTAATAGTAATAGTAATAGTAATAGTAATAGTAATAGTAATAGTAATAGTAATAGTAATAGTAATAATAATAGTAATAGTAATAGTAATAGTAATAGTAATAGTAATAGTAATAGTAATAGTAATAGTAATAGTAATAGTAATAGTAATAGTAATAGTAATAGTAATAGTAATAGTAATAGTAATAGTAATAGTAATAGTAATAGTAATAGTAATTATCAAGTGACGTCATTCATCGTAGCGGCGACGATGACGACGGCTACGATGAATGACGACGGCAGCAAAAAGCAGGACAACCGAAATATGTGACACTTGTGAATTAAACCCGCTCCTTTTCACTTCTAACTAGTTCCCATTCTCTTCTGTCTGTCAGATCGCTGCTAAGACAAATGAGAAGACGACCTAGTTGCGGGTGGGGTTGAGGGTGAGGGTGGAGACACTGACTACAGTTAGCATACGCCAAGCCGAGCGCATGTTTTAGCTTAATTGAGCTCATTCTGAGCGAGTAATTTATTCTTTATCTCTATCTCCAAGGAGCAACCAGCCGAGTCAGGGGTTGCGTCGTTATTCATTGTGTTCCTTTTTTGTGTTTTTGTGATGCGATGCTTTTTTTTTTGTGGAATCAAAAAAAAAAATAGGAGCAATCAATAGTTTGAATGCACATCACCTACCAGAATTATCATCCAGAGTGGAAAGTTCGTGAAAAATGAGTTTTTCTAGGTAAATTTTCCAAACAGATAACTTCTGATGAGACGTGGCAAGGATTACTTAGAAAAGAAAGAAACCACCTACACAAACGTTGTGTTCTCTGATTCTGTAGAATGGGATATTCCCATTAACCTTGTTGTACATCTTTCCTCTTTGTTATCGACACCGAACACTGAACTCATCATGCAAAAACTGACTGACACAGAACGATTTTTTTCTATGATTCTTTTTAGGGAACATATTTGGTTTCGCCTGTGACTGACAATCGTTCTTCAAGAACATTTTTTCTGTGTGGTCTATTCCAACAAACATTTTGGTCGTCGTATATTTTCGTATCTCCGGTTAGCTTGAAACGGATAACCATGTGTAGGAGGAGTTATGATGCTCAGTAAGACATGTTAACGTTATTTCTTCTCGTGGCTTCCAGGGAACCGACTATATGCTCAACGGTATTGGAGAAGTTTGGTGCACGTGTAGTATACATGTAAAATGCACATCGAGACTACCGTTTAGGATGAGAATGAGAATGAGTTTATTTAATAATTGATTGAGGTTGATTCAGCCTTTCCACCCAAATGATTGTCGTCAGCAGACGATCTACAGTAGAAAAGTTGAAGATTTTCGTTATGAATTAAACATTCAAGATTGTGTTCTTCACTTTCATTGACATCTTTGTCGTATTACATCATATTCTTGTGAACAACCGATAAAAATATTTGGCATAAGAGAAACCCGTACATTAAAGGTAAAGCATTATTAAATTTAAAGCGTGCAACTGAAGTTCCGCCCGTTTCCAACTTTTGCGAGCAGTCAACTTTTTTGTTAATATCACACACAATCACTCGTTCGAAATGCAATTGTGTCGTACGTTCTACGGGCACTGAAGAAAGAGGAAATTTTGTAAGCAATTCTACGCGAATGGACAGAATTTTTATATCTGTCCCCAGCAAATTGAACTTTGGGGGTCTTCGTAGCCTAATTGGTTGCGTGTCCGCTACAGCGAACGATCATGAGCTCATAACTCAGAGCCCTTAGCTGACCATCTTTGTGTGTTATTCTAGCTGCTACTTTCACGTAACAATCATCATGTGACGGTAATCTCAGTCCCTTATATATATATATATATATATATATATATATATATATATATATATATATATATATATATATATATATATATATATATATATATATATATATATATATATATATATATATATATATATATATATATATATATATATATATATATATATATATATATATATATATATATATATATATATATATATATATATATATATATATATATATATATATATATAATGGAGTGATGTCTGTCTTTCTGGGGGCTGCCATACAAATGAAACACAAATTTCTGCATTACTCTGGAATTAATCAAGAATATGAAACCAAATTTGGCATGTGGAGATTTTAGGGTGCAACGAATGTTTCTATGGTGGTTAGATACTCCTCCCCATTCTCTTAGGGGGTGAGGGGTGAGGGGTGTCTGCCATGCAAATGCAACACAAATTTCTCCATTACTCGGAAATTAATCAAGCAAACAAAACCAAATTTGGCACATGGAGGATTTAGAGTGCAATAAATGTTTTTATCCCACCCCCTCTCTGAGGGGAGGGGGGGGGGCTGTCATACAAACGAAACACAAATTTCTGCATAACTCGAAAACTAGTCAAGCAAATGGAGCCGAATTCGGCATGCTAAGATTCTAGGGTGCACGAAACGTTCCTATGGTAGATAGACACTCCTCCTCTCTCTCTCAAGGAGAGGGGACTGATAGTGTGATAAAATGTAGTCATATATCTTCTTCTGTCTATATACATAAAAATCGATCACCGAATGTGTTCATAAGAGCAAAACTCGAGAAAGGAATTGTCCGATTTAGTGCTGTCTTCATTCTGTCATATTTTCTGTATCAAACATTTATTCCATGTAACGGATAAACATGTTATTTGAAAGTGGTTGAAAAATCTTGAACGAGAATTGTGTCTGAAAATAATCTGATATTATAATGACTACTTTTGGTAGAAGTACTAAGAATTTTATAGTAAAAGGTAATTTTTAAAGGGTAGATTAGACAATCAATCAATGAACAGTTCTGCGATTGGACCCATGAACGTGCGCTTAGTAAAAAAAAACGTGAATGTGATAACGAAAAATAAATTTTGGGCGAGACAAAGTTTGCCGGGTCAGCTAGTGAGCCTAATGAAATAAACAGATGCGATAAAAAAAAAAGTTCTTTCTATAGAAATTTAACTGCACCTTGCTCAATTTTAGAATTTTTTTTGGATTTCAGGGTCTTTGCGCTTTTGGAATTTGAAATAGTGAATGTGAAATGCGAGTATTTAGAATGCGATTGGGTATCTGGAATTGTGATATCCAATCTGGACCCTGACACCTGGGTAGTCACAGTTTAGAGACAGAATCCGAGGTCTGTATGTAATACCTAAAACCTAGAATCTGAACATAATACCGGATAAAAAAGTTTAGATTCAATAATCGCGAACCCGAACACTGAGACTATGAAAAATAATTTTTAAATGAAATGACCCTCAATCTTTATTATATTTTGTCGCGTTCCATATCCAAACATGAAATCTAAAATCTGATATCTGAAATCTACGCACGTGTATATGGTCATCTCTAATTTCAAATAGTTACCTCACAAAAAATGTTCACCAACTCGAAAAAACACCCTATGCCAAATATTAGCTTAATCGGAGAGTGGCGCAAAGCGGTCAAAGTTTGAGTTTTTTAAAAATCGAAAAATCACCCAAGGGGGAAATCGGGGTTTTCGAAAAAAAAAATTTGTTGATGCCAAATGTCTTACAATTGCATGAAACGTCGAGATCTAGTGTTTTTTTTTGTCAAAAATCGACACTCTGGGACTCTGGGACAAAACGTATGGTTTTGGATACCAATATGAGTAGTTATCTCGATTTTTCATTCGGAACTTACTGCGAAATGTTGATTTACACGATAATATACCCTTTGCAAAATATTAGCTCATTCGAACTTCATTTATTAGTGTCACAGACGTAAAAAATTGAGTTTTTTGAAAAACGAAGGATCACCGAAAATCAGGATTTAAAAAAAAAAATTGTTGATGCCAAATGTCCTAAAATTGCATTACTCGTCGAGATTTACTGACCATAAGATGGCGCCATATGTATTTTTTTCACAATCTTATCAATATGGGTATCAAATGGATGAGCTTGACTAGTAGAATACAGTTATATATGAAAAATGCAAATCCAAAATGGTCGCCATCACAAAATGGCGCCATTATTTTTTCAAAGCTCCAACCTTACTATATGGGTATCAAATGAAAGTGCTTGACTGGTAGAACACAGTAGATAATGAAAAATCCAAATCCAAGATGACCGTAGTTCCCAAATAAACAATTACTTTTTAATGGTTCCATTCAGCTTACCCTGTTTCTATGTATGTTTGAGTGTTTGTAGGACTGTCCCACATTAATATAAAATTGACCCCTTTCCTGTTGACTGATTGATCTGAAATTTGGAACATACCTCTAATTCTACTGTCTTTATAAAATTTCGTATTCCATGATCTTAAAAAATTCAATTTGGCCACCGCTTAAAAATGGCGGAATGGCTTGACTTGGAGAACACACTACACTATGAACAACATAAATTCGAAAAGGTCGACGCTACAAAATGGTCGACTATGTATTTGTTATTTTTTTTTATATTAATGGTATCAAATGAAATGATTTGACTAATAGAATACAGTATATCATCAAAATATTCCCAAGAAAGTTAGGTAAGAAATAAAAATGAAAAAAACATTTTTTGAATGGTTTTTATGTAGAGAAGTATACTGATGATACAGATAATTCACTAAAAACTAGAAAATAAAATAATTTAAAAAAAAATTAGGTTAAACGGTTTAATGTACTAAAAGTTAGAAAATAATTAGACAAGTACCAGTTAGTAGTTATCACATCCGTTCGTTCATTAATTTAGGGCAATGATGAGACTAAAATAAAATCGTGGGGTATATAATGAAACAACTAACTGTGGATAATGAAAATCCAAAAAAACGTGAAAAAAATCCAAAAAAACGTGAATGAGATAACGAAAAATAAATTTTGGGCGAGACAAAGTTTGCCGGGTCAGCTAGTGAGCCTAATGAAATAAACAGATGCGATAAAAAAAATGTACTTTGTAAAGAAATTTAACTGCACCTTGCTCAATTTTAGATTTTTTTTGGATTTCAGGGTCTTTGCGCTTTTGGAATTTGAAATAGTGAATGTGAAATGCGAGTATTTAGAATGCGATTGGGTATCTGGAATTGTGATATCCAATCTGGACCCTGACACCTGGGTAGTCACAGTTTAGAGACAGAATCCGAGGTCTGTATGTAATACCTAAAACCTAGAATCTGAACATAATATCGGATAAAAAAGTTTAGATTCAATAATCGCGAACCCGAACACTGAGACTATGAAAAATAATTTTTAAATGAAATGACCCTCAATCTTTATTATATTTTGTCGCGTTCCATATCCAAACATGAAATCTAGAATCTGATATCTGAAATCTACGCACGTGTATATGGTCATCTCTAATTTCAAATAGTTACCTCACAAAAAATGTTCACCAACTCGAAAAAACACCCTATGCCAAATATTAGCTCAATCGGACTTAAGGGAGAGTGGCGCAAAGCGGTCAAAGTTTGAGTTTTTTAAAAATCGAAAAATCACCCAAGGGGGAAATCGGGGTTTTCGAAAAAATAAATTTGTTGATGCCAAATGTCTTACAATTGCATGAAACGTCGAGATCTAGTGTTTTTTTTTGTCAAAAATCGACACTCTGGGACTTAGTTTTTTTTTCGGAATACGAAACGAAACGTATGGTTTTGGATACCAATATGAGTAGTTATCTCGATTTTTCATTCGGAACTTACTGCGAAATGTTGATTTACACGATAATATACCCTTTGCAAAATATTAGCTCATTCGAACTTCATTTATTAGTGTCACAGACGTAAAAAATTGAGTTTTTTGAAAAACGAAGGATCACCGAAAATCAGGATTTAAAAAAAAAATTGTTGATGCCAAATGTCCTAAAATTGCATTACTCGTCGAGATTTACTGACCATAAGATGGCGCCATATGTATTTCTTTCACAATCTTATCAATATGGGTATCAAATGGATGAGCTTGACTAGTAGAATACAGTTATTTATGAAAAATGCAAATCCAAAATGGTCGCCATCACAAAATGGCGCCATTATTTTTTCAAAGCTCCAACCTTACTATATGGGTATCAAATGAAAGTGCTTGACTGGTAGAACACAGTAGATAATGAAAAATCCAAATCCAAGATGACCGTAGTTCCCAAATAAACAATTACTTTTTAATGGTTCCATTCAGCTTACCCTGTTTCTATGTATGTTTGAGTGTTTGTAGGACTGTCCCACATTAATATAAAATTGACCCCTTTCCTGTTGACTGATTGATCTGAAATTTGGAACATACCTCTAATTCTACTGTCTTTATAAAATTTCGTATTCCATGATCTTAAAAAATTCAATTTGGCCACCGCTTAAAAATGGCGGAATGGCTTGACTTGGAGAACACACTACACTATGAACAACATAAATTCGAAAAGGTCGACGCTACAAAATGGTCGACTATGTATTTGTTATTTTTTTTTATATTAATGGTATCAAATGAAATGATTTGACTAATAGAATACAGTATATCATCAAAATATTCCCAAGAAAGTTAGGTAAGAAATAAAAATGAAAAAAACATTTTTTGAATGGTTTTTATGTAGAGAAGTATACTGATGATACAGATAATTCACTAAAAACTAGAAAATAAAATAATTTAAAAAAAAATTAGGTTAAACGGTTTAATGTACTAAAAGTTAGAAAATAATTAGACAAGTACCAGTTAGTAGTTATCACATCCGTTCGTTCATTAATTTAGGGCAATGATGAGACTAAAATAAAATCGTGGGGTATATAATGAAACAACTAACTGTGGATAATGAAAATCCAACGTTTATTTCTTACCTAATTTTCTTCGGAATATTTTCATGATGTACTGTATTCTATTAGTAAAATCATTTCATTTGATACAGAAATTGAGGGATTGCAAAAAATACATAGTCGACCATTTAGTGGCGGCGACCTTTTTGAATTTATGTTGTTTATTATGTTTTGTGTTCTCCAAGTCAAGTCATTCAGACATTTTTCAGCGAAGGCCAAATTGAATTTTTCAAGATCATGGAATACGTAGTTTTATAATGACAGTAGAATTAAAGGTGTCAAATTTCAGTTCAATCAGTTAACAGGAACGGGTTCAATTTTCTTTAAATTTGGGACAACCTTACAAACATCCAAACATACAGGGTTTTCCAACTTTAAATTCCGAAAGTAAATTGAAATAAAACACACTTAGAATTCGAATTTCGATGAAACTCTTATTTCAAATTAAAGTTTGGTTTATGCCATTATGTGTGAAATACAACATCATTCAAATGTCCACCTAGGGCTTCCTCGCACACGTTGATCCGGAACAGGTAATTTTCGATGACTTTTCGGCACATATGGGGCGGTATCTCGGTCATAACTTCACGAATGTTGTCATTCAAATGTTCAAGAGTTTGCGGAGAGTTGGCATAGACACGGTCTTTCGCATAACCCCACAAAAAAAAGTATAGCGGGTTCAAATCGCATGATCTGGACGGCCAATTGGCATCACCAAAACGCGAAATTATGCGTCCCTCAAATTTCGTTCGCAATATGGCCATGTTCGGTCGTGTTGTGTGGCACGTGGCGCCGTCCTGCTGAAACCACATGTCATCCATATCCATATCTTCAATTTGTGGCAAAAAAATCGGTTAACATGCGGCCATAGTGCTCACCATTCACAGTTACCGTCTCGCCGTCCTCATTTTGAAAGAAATACGGCCCGATGACTCCACCAGACCATAATGCGCACCAAACAGTGACTTTTGGCGGATGCAATGGCCTCTCAACAATCACGTGTGGATTTTCTGAGCCCCATATACGGAAATTTTGGGTGTTCACATAGCCACCGAGCTCGAAATGTGCCTCATCGCTGAAGAAAATTTGATGCGAAAATTCAGCATTTTGCTGCTGTTGTTCGTTCACCCAATCGACGTATGCCCGACGCATTCCATGGTCACCACGCTCTAATTTTTGTACCAATTGGACTTTATATAGATGTAGGTGCAAGTCCAAATGCAAAATTCGCCACAATGATGTGTTTGACAAGCCCAATTGCTGAGCACGCCGTGGAATCGAAACATTCGGGTCATCCTCCACACTGGCAGCAACAGCAGCAATATTTTCGGCCGAACGCACATTACGATGATGCACAGGTTTCACAATATCCGCTACGGATCCAGTTTGTTCGAATTTACGCACTACATTAGCGATTGTGTGCTCTGTAGACCGTCCATGACGACCAAAATCCGTGCGTAATGCTCGAAAAACATTTGCCGGTTTTTCATCATTTTTATAGTATAATTTAACAAAATTAACACGTTGTGCGATGCTCAAACGATCCATATTGTAAAATGGCAGACATTCAACTAACGATATGACGCTTTGGTTTACAGCTATGTCAAACGGTTGTCAGCGCAGGGCTGTATACTTTCGGAAGCCCGAAATGGAAAACCCTGTACATACAAACAGTTCAAGCTGAATGAAACCATTTAAAAAGTAATTAGTTGTTTGGGGACTGCGGCCATCTTGGAGTAGAATTTTTCATTATCTGCTATGTTCTACTATTCGAGAACTTTCTTTTGATACCCATATTGATGAGGTTTTCAAAAAAATATATATGGCACCATTTTGTGGTCGCGGCCATTTTGGATTTTGCATTTTTCATAAATAACTGTATTCTACTAGTCAATCCCTTTCATTTGATATACATATTGATGGGATTCTGAGAAAATATGTAATCCGCCATTTTGTAGCGGTAGCCATCTTTGATTTACATTTTCCATAAATAATTGTGTTCTATTGGTCAAGCCTTTTCATTCGATATCCATATTGATGGGATTTTGATAAAATATATAAATAATCCGCCATTTTGTAGCGGCCGTCATTTTGTAACGGCCGCCATCTTGGACTTACATTTTTCACAAATAACTGTGTTCTACTAGTCAAGCTCTTTCATTTGATACCCATATTGATGGGGTTCTGAGAAAATATGTAATCCACCATTTTGTAGTGGCCGCCATCTTGGATTTTCAAGATCATGGAATACACAGTTTCATAATGACACCAGAGATAGAGATGTGTTCCAAATTTCAGATCAATCGGTCAACAGGAAGAGGGTTAAATTTCTACTAATGTGGTACAGCGCTACATACAAAGTTACAAAGTTACAAAGTCACAAACATACAAACGGGTCAACCTAGATAAAACCGTTTGATAAATAAGTGCAAATCCTAATTATATTACGTTTACCGAGAAAAAATTAGTTTTTTAATGACTCGATTATGCGGAGGATTCGATTATCCGGAGTGAAAAAAAAAACAATAATCCGGATAATCGAGTCCGACCTGTATATATTTTTCACTTTTGGACATCAATATTTTATAACTGTTTCTAGGACACTATTTCGATAGCACTCATAGTTTTTGAGATATAAATTATCAAAAATTCCTCTTATTAGAATCGATACGCCTGTTTCAAAAGTTCCACTTGAGACAAAGAATTCCCAAATGCTAAAGTGGTCGCTAGGAATAACCCGAATCATAGCGTAAATAAAGTAAACTTCGATATAACGTACATTTCACTTTCAAAATTGTACGTTGTATCGAATTGTACGTTATATCGAAGCATAATAAAGTACTCACAAACGTAGTCTATAACACATTATTGTGATGCTGTTTTAGTAAAGTCAATGAATAACTTCAATCAGAAGACGAAGCCAGCCTTTCTCATGATGTTTCCCTTCGTACTGTTGATTAAAGCATTATTCATTTAGAATCCGGAATTACAAAACCCTGCTGTATTTCGGGATTGATTGAAGGTAGAAAACTTGTTTTAGCATCACAATACAGATAATTCATTGTTCTATCAGAAAAAAAATATTGAAATTTTTTTTCCTCTACACTTTAGAAATGTGTACGTTATATCGAGTGACGTTATATCGAAGTTTCCCTGTAGTTACATTTTTGAAACACACCACTTGAATCAACTTGTTTCATGGGTGTGACCATTTTCTGACTAATTGCTCTTATTTCTAGTAAATGCGCTTAGTGATGTCCAAATTTTTCATTTATTCGATTGTCGTTTTATCGTTGGGGCATTTTTCAATATTCGATTCATTCGAATAATTGTCTTTCAACATTCGATTAATCGAAAGAATATTTATTTCTTGAAATAATCACGTATCACGATGTCATTCTGGTCGTGTGGTCTATCGGGTTGTCGATGTTAGATGGTTGGATCAAAAATGTTGGATATAGAAAATTAAATAGCCTAATTCTTAGCCTGAAAATGCATTAACCTTGAAAAATATTTCTTCTTTCATTAATCGCGATTACAGTGACAATTATTCGATTCATTCATATTTTGATTTCAAATTATTCGATACAAAATTAATCGATTATGATTTCAGATATTCGATTATTTGAATTAATCGAACGATTAACCGACGTCTTTCAATGCGCTGACAACTAACTGGCGGATATGACAACAAATGGTTGAACAAAAGCTAAGCAGCAGTTCTATATAGAACCTTATAGAACGAACATTACCTAGAGTTATGCCAGAGTGTCCTTCACTGGATTTTTCATTTCCTCACCTAATACCGGAGCGATAAGCCCCGGCAGACGATCAAACGACAATCAATCAACCTTACAACTCCGACAGAGAGAGCCCATAAGCGTACCCTATTCCAGTAAAACACCAAGACGTGCGGAGAGCACTCTTCTCACATCACAAAAGCCCGGGTGGCTGTGGGAGAATACTCGAACTCGAAAATGGCAAATAATAAATTAGTTTATATATGCAAACTGTGCCAGAGCGCTCGTTTCGGTGTAAAGCTGCTTTCGTCGTAAGAGGAGGAAAAAGAAAACCAAAACTCCTTCCAAAAATTCGCTGTCGCT
This sequence comes from Toxorhynchites rutilus septentrionalis, assembly GCF_029784135.1. NCBI lineage: Eukaryota > Metazoa > Arthropoda > Insecta > Diptera > Culicidae > Toxorhynchites > Toxorhynchites rutilus. The sequence continues at coordinate 56,490,848 of NC_073745.1, forward strand.
CTGGGGTCGAATGGAGCGAAAACGTTTTATTGCCCCGATAATTCGCTCCATTCCTGTCCACAGGAAAGCTCTTGTGTCTGCCAAATGATACCCGTCGCCACTGCTGGTGCTAACATTTCACACAGATATCACAGAAGAGAGGAATGTCTCGTTTGTGATGGGAATGCTCTCAAGGTCAGGTACTCGTCTAGTTTTGTGAAATGCTTCATGGAAATTGCCTCATTGGGAATATGATTAGGTGCTAAGATTATTAGGAATCTTCGGAAATGTGGCACGTGTCCGGAATTCCGGCATCACCATTAGCCATTAATTTCGGCGGATCGAGCGCGCGCCCCTGTCACCCCCGAGGGATATTAACTAGGACTAAAAACAGCTTTGGGTAAGCAGGCAGGCAGCCCGTTAAAAGTTTAAATGGTCGGATTTACAAATCGTAATGATGTTCGTATGTATTTCCGGCCGTAATCCTTAAAGCCCCGTGTACCGATTGGGGCTGGTGCTGTTTATTTCCGAATTTGGCATCCCCGACCCACTCAAACCGCTTGGAGCCCACTTGGACTGGTTGGGGATGATAAAAACATCAGAAAATCAGCTGAATCCTCATCAAACCCCGCCGACCCCGCTGCACCCCAAGCATCGAACTCTTTTCCTGTCTGTCGGAAAGAACCTTACCCCGAAGAGCATCCAAGCTTCCGCCAGCAGCTGTGTACTGCAGAATAAACAAAACGCGCTCCGTGAATATTGGATTTGATCGTCGCCTGGGAGACCCATCCAAAGCCGGCGCTCGGATTTCGAAATGTTATTACAGTTCTGCTTTCTGTTCATCTGACCCATCTCTCTCTCTCTCTCTCTCTCTCTCTCTCTCTCGGTAACTGGGCCGTCTGCCCGCCTTTCGTTCTGCCTCTCTAGTGGCAACGGAAACGGTATCATTCAAAGCTTATGATCTGTGAACCAATCCTCCCGAACCAAAGGCGCAGCACCGTTCCGGAACGCAAAACACACACACCGGACGCGCGCGTGTTTTCCAATCGAAGAAAATGTTTCAAAATTTCGACATTGGAACGAAATTCATCTTTCGGATCTATCTTTTGCCATCGGTCTGCTCTCGAACCGGAACAATTAGACTGTCGAAGCTTGGAAGATAAGAAAATCCCATCCAAACCATGCAATATTTATGCTTACGAGTATTCCCCGTCGTCGTCAGCATAGATCTCGCTAAACGCAAACTAAGTTTGACATGTGCACAAGCAGCATACCGCACCCCACCAATCCCAGCGGCGCACATCCTCCAGCGACGGAGTCCGGATCTTCCATATGGCTGCCACAGCTTGTGGAACACATGAAAGAACAGATTTCACTTCCATTTTCTTTTCGTCAGATTATGATCCGATTTGTGGTGCACACATACACAACATCACCACACACCCACAGCACACCGCGCCGCCGAACATCCGAGTGCACCCGAGGAGCGCACACGGGTAGAGAAGCCAATTAGTTACATCGTTGTGAATCCAGAATTCATACAGACTGAAACTCTAACGAAGATGAAGTGAGCAGACAGAAATCCAAAGGAAAAAAAACTCCGATAAAAACTGCACACCATAACTCACTGACTCTCGCAGCGTGAGAGCGAAAACGACGAAATGGTGTGATGCTGAAGTGCGCAGCAATTCGGAAACACATTTGTGTGCCATATTTGAATATTAACCGTGGTCGTGTCCTTCGCGCGAAAGGAACATGTGGACGCAGATGTTCGCTGCAACCGCAAATGAAGAAGCTCTCGCTGGCACTCGCAGATGTAAATGGGATTGGAAAAAAAATCTGGCGAAATTTGGAGCTTCCGTGCTGCGTTCGTACATACATGGCATCACGTTTAGTTACTACTGGGGGTAGGGAAAAAGATGGATACACTTATTGTTCGCAATTCATTTGGAAGCTTATCAATTTGAAAAGTTTGTAAAGCGTAAATGTAATTATGAGAATCTATATCTCGAGCATTCCAGTTCTGATCATTCAAATGTGTTATGTTTTCCATAATTTTCTTTGTTAGACGAGTGTTTGATCCTTGTTGGATGCATGCAATGCGTGCATTGCTATAAAGAAGGCAATTCATTTCCATTTTATCATTTGACCAATTGTAAATTCGAGCGTTTGCACAATTATCATCATTTTTTTTACGAAAAATCATTATTCGAAATCCAGCTCTCTGACTAAAGGGCGGTTTAGAGTTCCCGTGAACGTGAACTTGAACAGGTGGAGAAAAAGTACGATTATTTCACGGTGAACAACATTGCGGACAAACATCTCAGAAAAATTATGGTGAATAGAATATTTTTGTTCACGTTCACGTTCACGTTCACATTGAATGTTCGCCAGTGAACGTGAAATAAACAAATATCGTCTTCAAAAAAACAATTCGGATAAAATATACAGTTGGCTACGTAAATATGGATGATTTGAGTAATGCACTTATTCTTGGTGGCGCTTTCGTTGTTTTTCTATCCATATTGAACACACGAAGAAGGCGAAATCGACGTCTTTATCGGGTACATCCATATTTACTGAAAAGAAATGAATGCGGACGTTTTAGAACTGCCTTCGAGGATATGTTGAGCAGCTCTCGATTTTTCTGTGAAAACTTCCATATGGATGTAATTTCATTCAATCGGATTTTTACACGGGTCGAAAAGCACTTGGAGTGCTTAGTGAACACTCGACCGAATGATAGAATTCCTTCGAAAATGCGATTGGCGATTGTTTTGGAATTTTTGGCATCTGGTACGATATGTCGTCATATTTCATCAGTATACCGCATAAGCAAATCGTCATTTTGTCATATTATTGATCAGGTCTGTGATGCTATTGTACTAGAGTTTCGAAGCGAGTTTATACCATTCACAAAATAAAAATTGGTTGGATGTTGCAAATGAATTCAACTATCGATGGAACTTTCCAAATTGTGTTGGAGCAATCGATGGTAAACATGTTCCAATAGTATGTCCACCTAACTCTGGAAGCTTGTTTTACAACTACAAAATTTTTTTTTCCATTATTATGATGGCTATGAGTGATGCAAAATACAAATTTTTGTTCCAATGTAGGAGCATTTGGAAGTGAAGGAGATAGTGGAGTATTTGCTGCAGATCCCATTGGGAAAAAGATCTGCAATGATCAATTGCCTTTACCTGAAGAAAGCACAATCAATGGACACAAACTACCTTTCTTCTTCATTGGAGATGATGCGTTTCCGCTTCAGTCCCGAATAATGAAGCCTTATGTGCCATCAAAAGGGAAGTCACTCACACCGGAAGAAAGAATTTTCAACTATAGGTTGAGCCGAGCTCGCCGTTGTGTCGAGAATGCGTTCGGAATACTGACACGGAAATGGCTGTGTTTAAGTCATCCACTTAGGGGGGTCTCCGTAGCCACATTGGTTGCGCGTTCGCTTAGTAAGCGATCGATCGTGAGTTCAAAACTCAGGGCCCTCATTGACCATCTTTGTGTTGTTACAGAATAGCTACGTCCACGCAACAATCATCAGCGATGGAGATCGATCCACGGTCGAAATAAGATCGATTCATCCATACAACTGCTCTGCTCTGCCAGACACATCGGGCTACTGTTCTATAAATAACTCAACAATGATCAATCAACTGTCTCCGCTGTCCGGTGGTCCAACTGGATAATGGAAGAACAGAAAGAATACCCTTACGCCTAAATGGCTACTGTGTGAATGTACCATATGTAATGGTATAGAAGGAATACTGGCGAATGGCAACTGTGTAATGTGCTAATTATAGATATGATAACCATGTGACATGTACACGATTAAAATTCGGCTCTGTTACAGCTAAAATGCTAATGAGCCTTAAATAAATAAATGGGATAAAAAAAAAGTCATCCACTTAGGTTGGAGCCTCAGCGTGCATCAAAGGTTATTTTAACCTGCTGCGTTCTCCATAATTTGCTTATTGACAACAAGAGATACTGTCCAGCAGGATTTGCTGACTATTATGATGCAAATGGCAATTTAATGGAAGGAAGATGGAGAACAACGGGACACGATATGACGCCATTGCAAATAACCGGAGGACGAAGTTCAAACAGAGCAAAAGAGATACGCAATGTGTTGAAAAACTACGTTAATTCTTCTGCTGGCAGAATTTCTTGGCAAACGGCATCCATGTAAAAGTTGTTGTTTTATTCAAATTAGAATAAAAATAATAAAAGTATCAGACATATAAACGCAATTAGTTTTATTTAATAATTTTCCATATTCATTCTCCATTTCTTTCTTTCTCACGCTTTTTCAAAATAGCATTATACGTCATTGAAATGAATTGAACATTCAAATCCGTGATTACATCTTCGTCAAGTTGTTCAAAAAGTTTTTCCATTTGAAGCCAAATGTGCTGATGCTTCAATTCCTGGGTTGTTTCACCACGTTTCTCGATGAACGAACTAATGGATCGGCTAACTAAAAGAGCGGCTTCCATCGATGGATCGTCACGATCACGCTGTCTTTTTTTTTGTCATATATGAGTAATCGCTGCTGGTAGACGCAGCGTCATTATTGTGCAGATCTGACACTGCAGATGAGCTCGGACGAGGAGTTATAAAATCGTCCCCTCCCAATGACACAGTCTGGCGTAAATTGGAAGCAAAGTTTTCTTCCAAAAACGCCATTGCTTCACGCAACTCTCCCACTTCTTGTGATTCCTCTAGATCGTCGTCAACTTCTTCTGGGGCCGCATCACCACTTTTAGTCTTCGATGAATTTTTAGCTTTTTGTAGGAGGTAACGATGCGTATCTTTAGCTTTTTTCCAGACATTTTTAGCATCAGCAACTGAAAATTAAAAATTCCAATGTCAGCAGAATGCAAATGTTTGATATTATTATAAGAAAACTTACTTGATATTTTCATCGCTTTTGCGATATCTCCCCAAGCAGCATTACGTTTTGATACATTCCTGTACAATTTATCTTTTTTATCCCACAGGCAGGAATACTTTTTTACTTGTCTGGCAACTTCCTTTTTTTGTTCCTCCAGCATAATATTTTTATTGTACTTCGCTGGAGAAACATCATATACGGACCTGTTTTCCGTTTGGACGATTTCTTCCAATTCTATATCCATTTCTTGGATAACAATATCGTCATAAAAAGCATCCATAACTCACTATCAAAGCACAACAACAATAGCAGTTCACGATGAAATAATTTTCAGAATGCCTTGGAACATTCGAACGTGAACGTGAACGGGGAAATATTTTGACGTCTATATTCACCACTTTTTCGCGTTCACGTTCACCGAAGTCGGTGAACTATGGTGAGTTCACCAACATCTCGATTCCACGGTGGAAATTCAGAATCGTTGTGGAATATTGAATTAATCTACTTTTATCAATATGAATTGTGTTTAAACATGTTTTTCAACTAGAAAATGTTCCTTCCTATCGTTTCACGATGTTTACCTCGCGTTTTATGGATGAATTGATGAATTATTAACAAAAAAGTGTTTGTCCGCGTTCACGTTCACGGGAACTCTAAACCTACCTTAAGGGGGGGAAACTCCGGTCTGGAAAGTCGCAAAAACCGAATTTTTGTTTTTTGCATTTTTGGTAAGCTTATGTCCTCAGAAATGTTATCCTAAAAGGATTTTTCGATATTTGATTTCGTTGGAAAGTTGCAGCTAATAGTATGAGGTCTCCTCAAAGGATAGAGTGTTGCTGTACGGATTTTTAAACGCGTTTTTCTCGAAACCATGTTTTCTCAACTGGTGGTATTGATATCTCAGGATCTACTTGACCGATTTGGCTGGAATTTCCAGCACATAAAAATGAATTATCTAAAGCGTTACATAGCCGTTTTTTGATATCTAATTTTTTCGATTTTTTATATTTATATTTCATAATTGTCAATATAGCGGCCATTTTTGTTTAAAACTCGTTATTTAAACAAAAATGGCCGCTATATTGACAATTTTCTGAATTTTTTAAAAACCTCTATGTAACGCTTTAGGTATTGTCCTAAAGATTCAAAATATTCAATGGAATCCGTTTTGCGACACCCCGTTGCTTCAGAACCGATACCACCAGCAAGGCACTGATTTTCAGACAGTATCTACGCAACCAGCTGTCAACTGCGTTATAATCATTATTCGTGTACTCATAAAATGGAAAATGTATCTTCAAGTATATCTTAGATAATAACCAAAATAGCCGAACACTTCACTTGATTCCTAACATCCGAGAAAAATCACAAAAACTCATTATTTTTCGATCTTCCAGACAGGGCTCCTCCCTTAAGTTATAGTTTTCAACTGCGTTGGTGGAAAGTCAACGAACTTTCTAGGAAAA